>NW_026067950.1:7119905-7242292 GCF_014885135.2 Alexandromys fortis | reverse complement strand
ATAATGCTGATACTGTAAATCAGTGCACCATTTGACAACAGGTTATAGAAAAACTATGGGTTCAGTAATTTTGAAACTCCTTTGTAGTTTTTTTATGCTATGGATTTGTCAACAGTGAGCAGCTTCATTTTGATAAGTTGGCTCACAGTAACAAAATTAGATGAAATGATTTTGGTTTCAAGTTCATTTAGATGATAGACATTAGAATATACTGTGATTTACATCTTCAAGTTTCTGCATCACTAAAATGTAATATTTTCTAATTTTTCTTAAGCAATATTATTATTTCATTTTCACCGAAGCGCCTTAAATGACACCAGGTCCTATTCATTGTGTGTGCCAGTTGTATTTTGAGTGGACGTATTAAAGTCGTTGGTTACCTGTTATAGTAAGAGTTCACACTGACTGGGACATTCACATTTCCAATCCTTGGGCCTTCTGAGTATTCCCTTTAGCCACCCAAGGCTTTTCTATAAAAGGAATCTGTTTTCTAGATACATAGAGTTATTGTTTACTGTGTCTTTGATACCTCACTTAGAGTCCTTATATAAGCTTCTAACAAATGATTCTGTCTGATGGAGCTAAGAAGAGCTTGGAAGAGACTGTCACATTCCACATACACAGTGAAATAAGACATAGTCCTTTCTTCCTTAGTTAAGAAAAGATACTAATTTACTTAGCGACAAAGGATTGTGGAGTGCAGAAAAAATTTTGGCTTCCTCACATCTTTCTTCACATAAATCACCCTTGCTTCAGGATCTCATCTAGCAAGGGACATTAGGGAGAGCTCAAAGAATATGGCTTGAGATTTCTCTCCAGAGCTATGAGAGCAATGAATTAATGCTATCATAAAAATAATGTCATGTAAATTTCCACTGTCTGTTATTTCTCAGGCTTTGAACAAAGATCAAGAGTCATTTTCCATTAGAGAGCCAATTTTCTCCTTTCCAATCTAGGTCATTTTAGATAGTACAGCATATAAGAGCTGAACACCATTAAATTGGTTCCAAATCTGTTAGAACATCTATATTGTTCCTAAAATTAAAATATTACCAAGTTTGTTCAGATTAAATGCATGGATTCTGCCTTGTAGAGTTAAAAATAGCACAGTAGTAGCTTCATGTAAACATAAGAAAAGTATAGTGTGAATAATTGAATTGATTGTCATGTATATAATTCATTTAAACAGAAATGAACCTTTTGTTGAGGTTATTGGATTGAAATTTGAGATACAGTAAATGTAACATTGAATAATGACTACGTACATGCACTTACCTATTATAAGTGCTAATTTGGTATGAGAAGAAGCTTTGCATTATAAAAATTTTGAATTTTTATGAAGAAATTCTCTCAAAGTTCATTTAAAATACCAGCTAGTTCAGTCTTTATTTATAAAAAATATGTGGATAAATGAGATATATATCTACTATAAATATTTAATCACTAAGAATATTCTTCTGATTATAGTATTTCATTTTGATTTATAAATAACTGAGACTCATCTTGGCTACTAGCAATGGTGTTACCAAAATTATACACAATGGAATATGGGAACATAATGGGTAACATAAAACTACGTTTCATCCTCTTCGAACATTACATATTATATTTATGGATTTAAATAACAGAATTGAAACACAGGATCTGCCCTTGAATGCCCAAGTGATGATTTTCATTGCATTGGCTTTGAACGATACATTTTTAGATGAATAAAGACATTAATTATTACTTAAGGGAGCATGTTAGCATCCTTCGCAAAGGAGCTAGCAGTTCAGCAATATTCCATTACTAGCCTATACCACATCAGAGAATATAAAATAAAGTATTCATGCTTTTTCAGAATAGAATAGTGCTGAACATATTTGTAAAAGCAATAAAGGATATAAAAATTAAAACTCAAGAAAATGTCACCAAATAAATTTTATCTTGACTTAACTGAGCTCCTCTAGTTATCAAAAATGAATAAATAAAATGAAAAAACAAACCTATATTCTATTATCATTTTATTTCAAATTGACAGGGTATAAAATTCCAACATTTTCTTCTCTTAGAGAAGTTGATAAAGTAAATAATGTTAAAGTCAAGCTAGATATGCAATTGGTTCCTTATTGATTTCTTTCCATGTAAATATCTGGAGTTGGTGATCCAGAGCATGTACCAAATAATTAAATGATCACTAAGTGGAATGAATTATAAAATTAAAGAGAATACAATCTGATCCCAAAGCATCACAAATTTATTGTACAAATGTCTTGAACATTCTGCTAAAGAGGAAAGCACAGTCAGAAGGTCCAGGGAGAGCCCCAGGTGATACTGCTGCTCACAAGCTAAGATCACACTTGAAGAACAAATACAGTCGACCCGTTACAGGCCTTCCAATATCCAGAATCATTACCTGGTAATGTAACAAAGTAAAAGTAATTTTAAATTTCTCTCAGTGGTTACACATGTTCTTTCCAAGAAAACAGTGTAAACAGTGTGAAGAAGGCCTTTAGGAAACATTACAGCTGAGCTAGCAATGATGATGGATCTTTTTATACAGATGCTAGTTTCAGTATTAGCTTGCTTTCGGGACTTGTGCTTACTGCTAAACACCAATAGAGGGTCATGCCTATCTTGTCTTGGGACATGAAGTTCTTGGTTCTTCTACTGCAAGCAGACTTTCTTCTTGAATTATGACATATTGCATCCCAATAGATATAGTCTGTTTATTAACTGTGGTTTTTGAGGAACACTGAGTATCACTGTCAATGCCAGCAGAAATAATCAAAGTTTTATGTATGCATAGAGTAAAAAGTGAACCTGTGAAGCAATCGGTAAAAGGTCACTCTGGATAAAAATAATTATTTGACTGCAGTATTTACGAGTTAATGTCTTCGAGTGGGTAAATTAATGATTTTGTTCCAACGTGTGACAATAGGGAAGAAAGGCCATCTGGCAGGAGCAACATGTACATTCACAAAGAAACAATCGAAGGAACATTGTAAGGCTAAAAATGTGCAGAAATTGTACAATGGGTTGTAACAAAAGAAGTGATGGTTTGCTTTAAGGCTGGAAACAAAGAGAGAGCCTTACAAATTTTGGCATGACTTTGTGTAGATGTGCAGGTCTTTGACAGCTGTGCAATGAACTGGTTAAGAGCATAAATAAATATGTACAAAAAGATGCAGGATATCTTTAGTAGAACATTTACCACCTACTTTGTACATAGTTAAATTGTGCCTAGATGGCCATAACACAGCAGCTGTTCAGGCAACAGCAGTTTGAAGACAAACTGACTGGATCTATAGACAGCTTAATAATAGGGTCCACTCCTGCCCACATTCACTCACTGGAAGAAAATATTAGATAAAATATATGAAAGTGTTTTGTGCTTCAATCAACTAATAAAAAAGGAGAATTTGATCACATTGAACTTGCATCAATTACATAGAGATGGAATATATATATGACTTTGCATCTACCTTTCCTCCTAGTCCCTAAATAACCATAGGAACCAATTATGATCCTTTGTAAACATGTCTCCCTTTTCAGTCTTGTTCCCTATTCCCTACATATTGAAGCTCACAATGACTTATAACTGCCATCCCAGGGGATGTGAAACACTCTGGCCCCCACAGGCATGTGTATTCACATGGACCCCACAGGCACATATATTCACATGGAATACACCTGAATCCATGAAGCTACACACACACATATTTAAGAATAAATACATACATAATACATGCATACATACATCTTTATCAAAATTTTGGGATCTAATTAGAAGTCTTAAGGTCATTGGAAGCCCTGTTCTTGAGTAATATTAAAGTAATACTTGTAAGATTCCCAAGTTAGTTCTCAAAGACTACTTTGTTGTAAAAGCCTCTACCTTGCCCCTCAGCCACTCTCTGTCTTCCTACCTGTCATGTGATGCTCCATCACACACACACACACACACACACACACACACACACACACACACACACTAATATTATTGTGATAACTATTGCCTTGAAGCCCCTGATGTTGGAACTATGTCTTCTAGCCTTAAGTTTTATGATTAATAAATCTGTTTGCTTTATGCTTCATTCAGCCTCTGGTGTTTTGTTACAGTAACAGAAAGCAGACTGCTACAAGATCTACATATCTCCATGGAGAGGAAGCATATATTCTTGAATTTGTCTTTTCATTGAATCTGTTTTCAAGACAAACTGGGTTTGTTCCCTGCCTTCTTCAGAAGGCAACATATATGTATGAAATATATATATGTGAGTGTGTGTAATATATTGGAATTATAGTTTGAAACATGAAATTTTTCACCTTCCAGAGTTCAGGTCATCTCATACTTTCCAAAAAATACTTTTCCATTTGGAGCTTATTTTTTTTTTATTTTTGTATTATTCATGAAGTTTTTGCTTATGGTTTTACTGTTGTGCAAGGCACATCAAATTCAGAATGTTGATCTCTGTTACTGAAATGCAATCAGACATTTTTATGTAAGTTTTTATTCACTTATTAAAAGTGGTTTCTCATGGCCACGAGCTGTATACCTGAGATGGAATAGATATGGTGTCTCTGTAGCTTTGGGGTCTGTCCTGGACATAGCTCTTGTAGACCAGGCTGGCCTTGAACTCACAGAAATCTGCCTGCCTTTGCCTCTCAAGTGCTGGGATTAAAGGTCCGTGTGTGTGACCACTGCCCAGCTTTTTAGGTGAAAATTAAAGACAAAGGGATAATGTAAATAAATATATATTTACTACTTGTTTTATTGAACAACATATATACTGAATTATCAGAATAATTATGTCACTATAAAAATGCCTGCCTATTAATATTACTAACATCAATTAAGCTGTTTTGCATTGACAGCATATATTTTCTCTTCAATTGATGGTTATATATCCTTAATTGATTCAGAGACAGATGTAGATATTTTCAGTCCACATAAAATCTATCACCTAACTCTAATTTGTTCTCTGCTGAACATAATATTTCTAAGCACTAGTCATGATCTCAATCAGTCACTACTTTATTCCTGAAGAAGGTCTCATGACAGAACACCTCGCATGCCCTTCCATGATTCAAAGGCCTCTTGCCTTTTATAATCAAAACCCAATTTTGATGAATATAAGCATCCTGACTCCCATTTTCTCTACTTGCATCTCTCCATTTTATTTTTCCAGAATGTTAAGTCTGTAAAATGAATGATAAGCTTACTACCTTCCGTTCTTTTCCCTTCCAGTGCCCATCGATTCCTTCTGGCTTTTCTGTGTAGTTCTTTCCCTTTTACACCCAGAGTTCTGAGCTCACATTCTCAGGTGTGTGGTGTCCTTGTTCAATTTCTACTGGTAAATATTTTCTCAAAGACTGCTTATGAAAAGTTTGACTTTAAATAATTTGTTCTCTATTCTTGACTCTTTTCTTTGGGAATAGCTACTATATATTTGTTGAATTTCTCTTGCTTAGTTTAAATATCTTTGCAAATCCTTTTAATCCATTTTCAAACTCAGCTGCTCTGCCCCTCCAGTTCTGTTGGTTGTTAAAATTCAGTTCTTTATCCTTCTGTTTTATCTTATGTCACTATTCCTGAACTAGCTCCATGTTTACAATCCTTATATATTTTAGTATTTATGTTTAAATCAATTATTTTTTATGCTTTAGCTATAAGAAACTCTACAAGTTCCTACATTTGAAGCCCTAAGATTTGTCATTTTAATTTGGTAAAGTACATTCTTGGGGAAACACAGCATGCATTTAGAATTTGGTGTACCTGCTAGGAATTTTAAGGCTTTCTTAGCCATGATAACCCAGCTAGCTGTTGTAAACTGGTTAATCTCACCATTGCTTTCTTTGTTTATTGAACATTTTTGTGTGGCTTTTTTTTTCTTCTTTTAAAAATTTTATTTTTGATTCAAATATCTCAATATATATACACTTGTATGTATTGTAGAATATTATTTCAAGATGTGTTACATTTATTTATGCGGTGGGACATTTGTTTATTGATGCAAAGATGTGTTGCATGTTTTTATTGTGCATTTCTTTAGCTCTGTGAAGCTATGTTACTGTGCCTGCCTAAAACACCTGATTGGCCTAATAAGGAGATGCACAGCCAATAGTAAGACCGGAGAAAGGATAGGCAAGACTGGCAGACAGAGAGTATAAATACGAAGAGAAATCTGGGAGAAAAAATCAAGGGGCAAGAAAAAGAGGACAGGAAGACTCCAGGGTCCAGCCACCCAGCCATCCAGATTTAGAAAGAAGTAAATAAAGTTATACAGAAATAGAGAAAGATAAAAGCCCAGAGGCAAGAGGTAGATAGGATAATTTAAGTTAAGAAAACCTGGCTAGAAACAAGCCAAGCTAAGGCCAAGCATTTTTAAGTAAGGATAAGCCTCTGTGATGGTGAGATTTACTTGAGATCTGGGTGGCAGATCCCTCAAATAGTAAAGAGACAAAAGAGAAAATAAACAAACAAACAAAACCACTACTTGCATATACCTAGCAGGTTAAGTTATAGATAAGCTAAATTTTTGGCTGTTTCTAACATACTTTTTAAATATACATGTGGCCTCCCTAGCTTTAAGGTGCTCAAAGTCTAGAAGAGAAAGAAGTAGTAAGTAAATGTTATAATATGACACGATAACAGAGGGAGACATTGGGATAAATGGTAGAAACTATCCTTTCTATGAGTTTTTGCTCCTTATGCATAACATTCTGAAAATTAAAGTTAGGGTAGATTACCATTCAGAATCAAAGATATATGGGAAGTACGATTAAATTCATTCTAACCAGGGCATTTACAAAAGAGAAATGCTTCGAATACCACCATTATTTTAGTACACCAAAGCCCTCCCTCTAATCCCGGAAACTGTCTCTTGAGTTCAGAATAAGAGAAGCAGCTGGGGAAGGAGCCAGACTTTCCACAATGTAAAAGAATATATAAGCGGCATCGTTTAGTGGTTTCAGCTTTATTCTGGAGGGAATAATGGGTTTACTCAACTGTAACGGAAATCCATATATTCAAGGCAGAAGGCACAAATAATATGAGAAGTGCCAGTGATGTGCTGCCAACAAATTGATGAGTTGAAAGCGAATTCACTTTCCTCTCTTTTCTTTTCTTTTCTTTTCTTTTCTTTTCTTTTCTTTTCTTTTCTTTTCTTTTCTTTTCTTTTCTTTTTCTTTTTCTTTTTCTTTCTCTTTTCTTTTTAAGTTGATAGATGACTTGTCCAATTTGTCCAAAGCCAGAAACTAGAAAGATTTTCCAAGATCCTTTTCATCCTTCATTCTCTATATCAAATAAGATCTACTGTATTTACCGCTAATTTTTTTCTTCTGAAAAATACCTACTTCTACACACACCTCTACATTGCTCATTCACACCCTTGAGTTGTGTGGCCTGGACACATAGCCGATATCAATTTTGCTCCTCTGATGTGTACTGGGCATTTGTACATTTTCACTGAAACTAGTATTTCAAACGCAGCCTATGTTTTTTTGACTAAGGCAAGAGACTTCAGCAACCATGCAGCATTATTGGGCAGATAAGAGCATCACAATGAGAAAAAGGCTGGTTTAATATCAGCCTGTGCACAGTTGAAGGACAGCTGTTACTACTAGCCCTATCAGGAAGACAGGTTCAGATCTTCTAGACATTCAGATGCCTTTCACCTTCTTCAGTTTGAACTGAATATGTCTACATTTTTTAACATTGTGGGGGGATCCTCTTACAAGCACATAGTGTATGTTGAGTGAATTCCTCTTGAGCACACCCTACCTCCTCTGATTTGAAAAGGTAAGTAGGACCAGGCTTGGTTAGTACATGAATGGAGGACTAAATTTTAACAATGAACTGTGTGGGCATACTTACTGTTTCTCCTAAGACATAGCTTTTAAAAACATTAGAAGATTCCTATTGCTCTTGTGTTTTTTAACTTATTTTACTGTCCCCATGTAACCAGTGCATTCTACTTGAATCCTTTGTAACTATGCAAAACAAACTTTATCTCCTAAACTCTTCAACTACGTTTTGAAACTGTGAGATCTGAAAATCATATGACCTAAATTATTTTTCAAAATAATTTATTATTTTATGCCCTAAATGGAGATTGAAAAGGGGAAGGGAAAATATGTTCTATTTCTAGGTAGATTAGCCTTCAGCACAGACCTGACTCGTCTTAGTAACAGTGTTGCTTCTTGAACTCTTCTTCCTGATGGAAATGCTATAGAGTGCAAAACTCCTGCCTCCCACCAATGAGGCGAGTTTTTTTTTTTTACTGCGTCTTAAGAATGCCCCCCCCCCCCGATTCCTGAAGAAAACAGTCTTTAGTTGTGAGACTGGCAAGAAAATAGGAGAAGATACACATGCGTTTGAGATATATTTCCATGATATTCTTGAAAGGTGCCTGTCCGGAGTGAACTTGCTTTCTTGCCAAACTAAGCACAGTTATCATGGTGTCTCTTTAGAAGGCTGTCTGAACATCATCTGAATATGGCTGCATTCTCAGATCTACACCTCCTGACAACTCCCTAGAACCTGCTTCCCCTTCTTGTCCATCTTTTTCCAGGCCACCATAAGATCAATGTTGCATTCAAATTGTGTTCAACTAACCTTAAATATCCACATGCCAAATCCTGTATTAATTTATATCTTAAATAATTTCTGTTTCCCTGTGTACTTTGTCTGATACAGCATGTATCAATATGAAAATCAGAGCCAAATAATAAATAATATATTTATTATTTGAAAATCTATGTCATTCCTGCTAGTTTTCAGGGGTAACAAACTTAAATCTTCTCTCTGTAAGTATGTATCCTATTGTGTGATTAAAATTTGTTCCACGGTTACTTCCCACATTCCAGAGGAAAATGATCACATAATTATCAGATGAAATAACTCATTCATGTTTGGAGACACTGAGCAGAGTTCAAGGAAACTGACTGTCTTGTGAGGGAACGGAACCCAGGGAATTCGGCCATGGAATCACTGAGGCTTTTGTTTAAATTGCCTGTGAACCAAGCTCTGCCAATGGTATGTGAAGTGTTTCTTTGAGGGCTGACAACTGAGGGTCACTTCTCAGCTGTCCACAGAGCCCATTGAACAGACTGACAAAAATATATTTAGGACAACTGATTAATTAATAAATGAATAAAAAGCAAATGGAACTAAAGTCTAAAGTGCAAGATATAGTTGATTCTTTAAATAAATTTCAAATTTCTTCCTTCATTACTAATTCCATGACATCCTTGTTTGGAGTGTATTGATTTATTTTATTGTAAGATATGGCCAAATACTTCTCCAACATCCTATATATTTACCAAACATAAAAACTTTCATTCCTACACCCAAAATAAAAAATTTCCATTGCTTCTCATGACTAACTCAAGAGCACATTTTCGTGTATGAGTTGTAATAGCTATCATAGATATTAATATCTTTATGGGAAACTCTACATCTAATTTTTGGTCACAACATTGATAGCTGCTTTGCATTATGTTGACTGGCTTCCTGACAGGATTGGGAGTAACTTAGCAGAACAGTTGTGAAGCCCGCTGACAAGGACTCATTTAGAATAGGTTAATTAAAATGGGGAGTCCCAACAGCTACAGAGAAACCATGTCTCGAAAAACAAAAAAACAAGCAAACAAACAAAAAAATGGGAAGTCCCATCTTAACTAACTTGAGTGCAGTCCAGGGATGATGTTCCATAAAAGAGAGAAAGCAAACTGAGAAACAGCACCCAGTGTTCTCATTTATCAATGGTAGCTGCAAAGTGACCAGCTCATGTCTCTGCCACCACGACTTCTCTGTGACCAGCTGCCTCATGGCTCTGTCACTACGGCTTCCCTGTGACCTGCTGCCTTGTGCCTCTTCAACCAGGACTTCCCTGACATGATAAACAGTAAACTGAAATAAATTCTTCCTTACTCAAATTACCCTTTATCAGGTATGTCATCAAAGCTACAAGAAAGATAACCACTGCAGTAAATACATCAGGGTCTCCTTTATGCTGGTTTGATAATGCAGATTGTAAAACTATAGCCCTAAACACGAATGTAACATCTCCAGGGAAAGAAGACAGAAACCTCTATGAATGAGCAAAATGGTTTTCATTATTTCCATAAGGCTTTGCAGCGACAGCTTTGTCTTCTTTACTATAATGTTTCCATACATGAAGCATTTAATGAAAATATTCTGAATTCCATGGACAGAGAAGAACATAATGTACATCATTCTGAGACACATCTTAATTAACACTGGGAATAAGATCTTCTAATGAATTAGAAACATTGATGTCAATTTTAATCAACACTGTTTTCCAGAAGCCAAATGAATGTAAATATGTGTATATGTAAAACCAAAACTGACTTAAAATACATATTTGACAACTGCAGTTTTCTCGATAATTATAAGTATCTGTGAGTCACATAAATAACCTTTGTGTTTTCATCTAGAGGAAACCTAATTGGAATATTTTATACTACATTGGTGTGCTATTTTCAGTGAAAATTAATAAGCCAAATATAATTACTGCATGCTAACTGTTAAGTTGGGATGTGAAGCTCAGAACATGTGTAATTTTCTAGGTTGATGTGTCATATCTCAATTTTAGAGAAGCATTAAGAGAGTGTTAACTGCTTGAGGGTAATTTTGATTATGTTTGATTCTTTTAATTTCCTTATAGCGCTAATATATCTCTGTTATAGAATATGAACAATTATTTCTACATACTAAGTAACAACATTAATTTTAGTTCTCTGGTTATAAATTTGCAAAATAACATGGATTTTATATCATAACACTTTCAGAATAATTAATACCCCTTTCATGTTAAAATGCATTCTGTGGAATCATGTATTTCTAAAATCTAAATATATTATGAAAGTTATTAGGGAATGATGTGGCATGGATTTCATGCAAAATTTTGAACTGTAATTAGAGTCACTAATGATTTCTTTATATATATTTCAACACTAGTTATTTCTTCGTGTGATTTAACCCCTTGTTTTCGCGTCATCATTCTACCATGAATTCATTCAATGAACACTTTTTTGGTACTTATATGTGCCAGCGTCTGCCGCTAAAGGATTGATGAATAATCAGGAAAGGACAACGGAGTGTGGGGAAACACATTTGAGGGGAGACGTTCTTAGGAGCTTTTAAGAAGAATACACAGTTCAGTGTTGGCGATAGAGGGCCGATGAAAGAAACTGAGACTATCTTGCATGGAGAGAACAGTCCTCACCTGGGAAATGGAGGGCCATGGAGTGATTACTACAAGGACTGAAAGCAGAAAGAGAACTCTGATAAGTAGAGACAGGCGAACTCAGAGGGAAGGACAAGGAATCTGAGAGTGTTTCATACACCATGCCCTGGGGACTGACGATGTTAACCCCTGAATCAATAGTCAAGGGCCTTGCCGTCCTTCTGAAGAATGAGATTGGAATACCCAGCAAACCTTCCCAAACTGGGGAGCTATGGATGCATCTGCAGAGCAGTTGAGGAACTGAATGCCACCACCCAGGCACAGGATACGGATGCCGGCATTCAACTACAAATAGCAAGCTCCTCATCTCCTCATGTGAAATCTTTCTTGCCTCCACTGCTAACCTGA
Organism: Alexandromys fortis; assembly: GCF_014885135.2. Lineage (NCBI taxonomy): Eukaryota > Metazoa > Chordata > Mammalia > Rodentia > Cricetidae > Alexandromys > Alexandromys fortis. The sequence continues at coordinate 7,230,692 of NW_026067950.1, read as the reverse complement.
CACTGCCTGTATCAATGTCACAATGAGGTATTTGCCTGTTTGATTTTTTTTTTCCTAAAGTGCGTGCTGTAGATTTGTTTTGTTTTTGAGACAGGATCTCACGTAGACTAGGCCGGTCTTGAACTCTTTAAAGTCATGGTTTGTTTGTTTTATTTTTATGTGTGTCTTTGTGTGGAGTATATGGGCATGTGTGTACATGTCACTACGCAGGTAAAGGGCATGGGTTGCCTTGGAGATTAACTTCTAGACATGCAGGAGTCACCTAACATGGTGTGGGAAGCTTAATTCTGGTCCTCTGGAAGAGGAGGAAGTGATCTTAACCGTTGAGCCATCTCTCTAATACCTGCACATGTGTGCTCTTTATTTCTCCTCTGACTATGAATTCCTGAAAACATCTCCATGTATACACATCTTTATACCCTTGAAGCAAAAGATAGCAAATCCTTACTAATGCATGAATATACTCTGAATGAGTGAAAAAAGAAAAATTTTGCACCATCATAAAGAATATGAGAAAATAAAATTGCATGAAAATAAAGAGAAAATGAGGTATAAAAGTGATGTTTAAAATTGGCAAAGTTATGTAATATACACGGTTAAAATTAACAATAATTTCACCAGGTATTTCATTCCTCCAGCATACAGGCCATTCAAATAAAATAAACCACATGAGATGATTATGCTTCTTATTATTTTGGTGTTTTGACAAAAACTTGCCTTGATTACAATATTCGTATATGTGTGCCAACAAAGATTGCCAAGTTCAGTGAACAACACCCAGAGTTATCAGGAAGGTAATAATGTCCTATTTCAATGATATGTTGCTGCAAAATATTAAATACAGAATTGAAAGTTGTGGTCTTAAGAATTCTTAAAAGTACACTATCATTATTAAAGTAGTAGATAATCCTGGCTGGTACTCAGATACAGTGCCCTGTGTAGGAAACTATGATTTGATATGCATTTGCCCCTATTCACCACAGAAACATGATGTTATCTGCCCTGAGTTATAGACTCCCTGGTTATAATGCCACAGAGCAATGCTCAGACACAAGAAAAAGAACTTCAACCAAGAATCCAATCATGATAATCTTTCTCATACTGTGTAAAGAATTCTGTACTATATAAACCCTTTGACATTATTTTCTTATATGTAGATAAACAGAAATGACAAAAGAAATGTGTGGATTATAAAAAGCATCCTTAGAGTAACATTTTTGAAATATTACCCTAAATCTTCCTGAAAGCAATTAAAAAAATAAGATGGCTTTGTCGAAGAAGTTTGCTGACAATACTGAAACTTAAACGGCCTCTACTGGTCTCTGCTCCTATCATCCAGGACCCTAACCAGTCTCACCTGCTAACACTACAAAAAGCTCACAAAGTCTGTTTAGTACCTTTTGGTTTGTGTGTGTGTTTGCTTCGGAGAAGGCTATAGTGGTAACTGATGGTTTATTTTGCTTGAAGCAATTCTTGGTTATAGGAAGCATCAGATAAAGACCACAAGAGAAATTCTGATGCCAAAGTAGGTTCAGCAACTTGAGGCATGCAGGGAAATAACACACCTGTCTTTTGAGGTGACTTGGGGATTTTCTGTGAACTATTCCTAGTGTGGAACTGTACTGGAGAAATATGAGGAGTTTCTCTAGAGGACAGGTCAGCCAAGATGGGTGCTCTCCTCAGGCAAGAGCATCACGATGATGCTTACTCAAGAGTGGATAGTACTGAAATCATCTTGAGACGGTGTCACTAATAAACCAAAAATTGCAGTATTTTCTGGTCTGTGTCCCATAAGAAAGACTGTTAATTAGAAAGACGTCCCTGTTCATAACAAAACAAAAGTGACATGGACATCAATGTGTTCTGTATCCAAAAGCAGGCAACAATACACACAGAGAGATAGATAATAGATAGCTAGATTATAGATAATAGATATGCAAACACACATGGGCACAAAAATTAATATGTTCATATATATACATAAAACACACATAGCACACACAAGACACATATATATACATATTCACAAACATATATATATACATACATATTTACACATATACACAGACACTCATAAACCCTAAAATTTTTCTTTATGATGGATCAACTTTTCTTTCCTAATGAATAAAACGAATTTTGACAGGGGAAGTAATGAATTTACAGTTTATTGCTCTGTTTTGTATTTAGAGAATCAAGGTCTTTCCATGCAACCCAAATCAGCCTTGACTTTGAAATTCTCCTTTTTCAGCCTCTCAAGTGCTAGGTCTACAGGTATACACCAGCATATTTAGTACTAGAAGGTATTTAAGTTTTTCTCCACTATTAAAAGTGTGGTTTATTTTCTGTGAAAAACCCTATATCTAAGACCCTATGATGTTTATTGTCCTGTCAAAGAAGAGATGAATTAATAGTGAACCCACTACTGAATGGTACTGACAACTCTCCATGGCCCAAAGACTGTAATAAGTTACATTTCACAACCAATATTTAGATAACTTAAATGTTCATCATTGAATATCAAATCGAAGAGGCAAATGCATTTAGTTATTATTTGAACCGTCTAACTAGATCCTGGGTTAGGCTTTAAAAGACCCAAGTGACAAGTGATATCAATTTCCTCTGACATACTTCTCCCACACAGAAAGTATAAGAGCAGTGGAAATGAAACTGTCGTGGATCAACGTGAGAACGAGGTGACATCAGAGCAGGAAAAGCAGCGCATGAAAGGAACATTACAAAAGATTTTACCCTGTTCCCACTTTTGAATAAAGTCTGAAAAGAAACGGGAATTTGCGCAGAACACCTGTTAAAAATCTGCTGATTTTACAGTTTGGACAGAGTGCATTTAGGCGGCAGAGATGGGTAAGATAAGTATGAAGCAAGAGCTGGCAGACAGCCTGCTGTTGTTATCCACAGCACTGTCTGGCCACACAAGCCTCCAGACACAGCTCTGCTGTCAAAAGGGCCATGAGGATCCAGAGGTCTGATCCTCACAGAAAAGGTCAACCATTATTTTTAAATTGCCCTTTTAGCTCAATTGAATTCTATTTATTTTAGTTCAACTCTAGTTTTTGTGCCAACCTAGGATCAAGAAAGATGAGGATGTGAAAGAAGGAAGGAGGGGTATTGGGAGGGTTTTTATATCAAATGGAATATCCTGTAAGTCAATTTAGTTAGTTAACTGCAGCATAAAGGTCCAAACTACGGCAATTCCAGTGAATTGAGGATGTGATTGCAAACTGCCACCTGGTGATGTCACGGTTGATTTGTTTCTTAAGGCTGCCCATCCTTTCGTCCTCTCTGCTCGTGGTCAGTCCTGATGGGAACTGTTAATTGTACTAGAGTGTTGGGAACAGTGAGACCCCAGATCCCGAATTTCTTGTAAACAACTTGTTTTCCCCTGATCTGAGTGCCTACAGCTGCTCTGAGCACGAGACCTTCAGGAGTTCCTGATGGCAGGAGAGTGGTTTCTGATGGGTTTGGCTGGGGCGTGGCTATCTCTATATGCCCCTGAACACAATAAAGGGGGAATTCTTGGAGAATTTAAGGATGACCCGTGTTGCTGTCTCTCTGTCTTTTTGTGTGTGTGTATTTTAACCTCCAGCCCCTTGCCCTAAGCTCGCGAACTGGGTGCCAGGGCACAGAGCGCAGACACGGGGGCGAGGTGTGCCCGGCACTAAGGAAGACTCTTCCTAAAGAAGGATTTTTCTAGTTGGTCAAGAAGATAAAAGTAACTGAACATTCAAATGATGCATCCTTTATATCCTTAATATCAGTACTATTTTCTTCTCTTGTTGCTGTGACTGAATGCTAGACATGATGCAATTTCAGGAAGCACGCTTTTATTCTGATTTATCATTCAAGGGAATTGGCCAATAAGTCTTGCAGCAGAAGGAGAGACCATGAGAAACATTTCATCAGCAGTCAAGAAGAAAACTAAACAGGAAATGGATCCAAGAGGCACCCTTTTTTTTCAGTTTTTTTTTTTAATTTTGATTTTTATTGAGCTCTACATTTTTCTCTGCTTCCCTCCCTGCCTCTCCCCTCCCTTTCAACTCTCCCTGCAGGTCCCCATGCTCCCAATTTACTCAGATCAAGATATATGTTCTTAAAGCTGGGCCTTGTAGCTACTTCTTCCAGGAAGGCGCCACCTCCTGCAGGCTCTGTAACTCCTTAAGCAGTGACAAACACAGGGAACAAACGTTCAAGGACATGAACCTATGGAAGATAACTCATCTTTAAGCACAATATCTTCATGTAAACAGCCTGTGACACAATCCTGAAACTATCTAGAATTATCATTGAAGTTGAGAAACTGATATTTCTGAGAGACTTTCCTTTTCTCTGAAAATCTTCAGTTCTGTATGAGTTTTTCTATTACTTAAAATATACCTGTTTTAAAATAAATTATTAAGCAAACAAGAAAACATTAAAGTGGAAACATTGGTGCTTTTAAGATTAACTTTCATATGTGAAAATATTTATATTTGAAATGAACTTTGAAATACTTGTATTTATTATTAGGTTTTCTTTTTTAATAAATTTTGTGTAGAGATAAGGGAGTTGTAAATTTTATAATCAGACATTGACTTGTACTCCTTCCAAGAGATCATTTATTAACAGCAAAAAATCAAGTGACACATATATAATGTAAGAGCAAATTTATTTCATAATTTGAAAGAGTATAGCTTTTTATGGGAAGATCAAATACTTCTTTTTTAAGAAGTTGAAATAGTTGACTACATTCTAGGATAACTACTAAATTTTTGAAATTCAATCCATTTTGCCCTTCTGATAGTGACATAGCCCAAGTTACCATCAGTCTCTATTCACATTAACGTGTTTTTATTCATTCATTCCCCAGAATTGATCATGTCAATCTCTTCTTTCTTAAAATATAATTTCCTTTAACCATCACTTTAATTTCGTTATGGGTTCACTCAGATTTTCTCTCTATATCTCATCTTCCCTATATACATCTGCTCTCCACATACATAGCTTTTTTCACTTCTCATTATTCCCATTCTAAATTTTCTCTCCGACTTGGTTATTATCATGATTCACTAATTGGCCAATACAGCATTCTGTGCCACGAGCCTATTTCTCCGACAGGTTCTTGCCACAATAGGATTATTATATTTACCAAATTTTAAATACCGGCTCCTTTATTTGGTAAGTCTAAAATAGTGTGTATTATAAGGTATCATTGCCAGCACTAACACATACATTAATACTTCAATGATCCTTAAATGAATATAAGAATTAATGCAAGAACCAATTGATAGACAGTTGGAATGATGGATGTATACATGATTAGGGTAGATAAGTGGTGTGCTTGTTCATTTATAGTTTTAGGATGAGTCTTGAAAAACAGAATTTCCAAATTAGAGTAGTGAGATTAAGTTGGGCTCCATGATTACCTTAAGTTACATGAGAAATTATTTTAAACAGATCATAGAACTTAGGACTACTTGAGAATCATGAATAGAATAGTTCTTTAAAAAAAGAAAGAAATGAAAAAATAAGTAAATAAAATGTATATAAAGAAGTCATGGTGTAGGTCACAATACAAAACAGAATGAACAAACCATAACCATTTGAATTACTTTTAAATGAAGCTTTAAATTTAGTGTGAGAAATCCTAGTAGAATTGATTTTGAATGTGTTCTAGGAGGTAAAATTAGGTAGTTACAAAAGTGGTGAAAGATATCTTGGCCTATGCAAAATTTGTCATATGCTTTATAGTCACAGTAAATTTTATATCTCCCCTGTTCATTTAAAGTGCCTCTCACTTACCTGACATGTCACCTTGAAGATATTCTTAGAGAGAGAAAGAACCTTTTATAAAAAAAATGACTCCTGTTATTTAAAAGAGAGACTATCCAGTATGTTGGTTGAAAGGTTCCTTCATGGTTATTTTATTTCTATTGAGACACCAAATTTCCCACCTCATGTATGAGACAAATATTTGTAATTTCTATCAGCTTAATGTTAAATTATTAAGCAATGAATCCTTGTTTCATGCCAACAGATCCAGGGTTTTCTAAGTAGAAAGCAATAGAAGCTATTTTAAATTAACCATGTCTACTCATGACATTGAAAACATTATGGTAGGTTTAACAATAATACTCCTAATATCTTATAACTACAGTGTATCTGGTCAAAATCAGTTCTTGATTATAGGTGAAGTCAATGGGTAGACATAATGCAGAATAAAATGCTTTTTTATCTATCTGTTGTGATCCTTTAATTGTGTGTGAATGCAGTTAAGCTTCCACTCAAATAAATTCAGAAAAATAGAACCACTTACTTGGACTAAAGGTGAGGTTCTGCCTTCATCACCAGCATCATTGGTCCTTGGGGCTCTTTCTTCAGAATAATGTGTTTCCTGCTTCGGTGGGTTGGCTTGTGGAGTTGGGGTAGGAGCTGAACTGTCTTGAGTTTTAGGGCCATGTTGTTCCATCATTGTACAATATGCCCTGAGCACTCTAAGCTCGGTTGGTATCAGCCTACAGTCTGGACAATCTGTCCCATTAACTTCTTAATGACTTGTTCTCCTTTATTATTTCTCAAACTGAATTGTATTGGTTACTTTTAAGAGTCAGCTTTTACAATCTTCCTCATTGCTGGTAATGAATTCATTTATTCTTAAATGGAATCATTTAAATTATTTAACTTAATTACATTCCTCTTTAAACTTGGAGAGCTTAAGTCCACTGTCACTTGTACTTCACTTTTCTTCTATAGTTTATCACAATTGCATATGTGTCATCTCCTTCCTAAGGGCGTGGATGTAGTAAATGGTAACTTTTGCTGTATGTGTACCAAGTAATGTTTGTAACATGAGCAGGGCCATCTTAAAGTGTCTTGGGGAATTCACAAACCCATACAGTGAAAGGTAAGCACTCTTTTTTTATTTTATTGATTTTTATTGAGCTCTACATTTTTTCTCTGCTTCCCTCCCTATCTCTCTCCTTCCCTTCAACCCCCTCCAAAGTCCCCATGCTCCCCAATTTACTCATGAGGTATTGTCTTTTTCTACTTCCCATGTAGATTAGATCTAGGTAGTGTCCCCACTGTTGTTTAAATTCTCTGGGGTTACGATTGAAATGGAAGCACTCTTATGATTTGTGTCTGATGTATGTCCATATATACAAATATGAAAATGTAATACAATATAAACACTTAAATACAATTATTTATTACTTATTTAGTATATTAAATATACATGAAGCAATTTAGCAGGGAATTATAAACTATTTCATTGAGAACCATCTTTGGGAGCTACAGAAAAATCAGCATAAGATGGTTTCTTTCTCCAGAGAACTTAAAGTTATATGTGCAGGACCAAGCCCTCAGCAACAACACTGAATGAAAAGCTCTACAGCAGAATTAAACACAGAGAACCAGAGCAAGGACACAGTGCTATTTTGACAAAAATTATTTTTATAAACATTTTGTATAAAGTATTCTACATACATAAATTTTATTTTATTGTGCAATAAAATGTTTATTCCTTTGTTTCCAGATTTAATGTATAACATGTCTGTATTTATCTACTGATATCTTTGCATATAACATCTGTGTCTACATATGCATCTGTGTCTATATACCACACACTGTAGCTGTAAACACATCAATCCCATCATTCATTCAGGAGGCAGAGGTAGGTGGATCTCTATGAGTTCAAGTTCAGCCTTGTTATAGAGCAAGTTTTGGTATAACCAGAATTACACAGAGAGCCCCTGTCTCAAAAAACAGCATAAACAAAGCAAAACAAACAAAAACATATAACATGGGGATGACCACATGATTGAAATTCAATTCTTTTTATAGGTTTATCTCTGGATTATATTGAATTTGGGAGTGGAATCAAAAGTCATGATGTTATATTTCCTCTTTGTGTCTGTGGTTCTGTAGTTGACTTACCCATTCAGAAGCCTTTCCTGAACTCTGGCTATTAGGGCCACTAGATGGGGCTTGTGTGCTTAGTTCTTTATGGGTTGTCAAAACGTACTTCTTGGTTGTTTTTCAACTCAGAAATAGATTTCTTTAATGTATGTTTCTCCTTCACTCTCCTACTGTTAGCAATTCTCGCTAGAAATCTTTATGTTAGCAAATGAGCAGCCTAACTATTGCACTCACACACGTGATGTTTCTAAGGACAAAATTGCAAATCTCTTTACAATCGGACACATTCGTCTCTTAGAGGCTAAGTGTGTGACCTCATATTGGTTTCTAAAATCATTCTTATAGAGTCTCTACAACAGAATCTCTCTTACTCTTGTCCCCCTTTTCCAGGGCTAAGGTTTATGAGGCAATGGCTATTTCATATCTGCAACTAAGGTTTATGAGGCAATGGCTATTTCATATCTACAGCTAAAGTCTAAGAGGTGATGGTTATTTCATATCTACAGCTAAGGTCTAGGATATAATGGTTTTCAGCTTTAGTAAACACCAGTGTCACCTGGAGGGCTTTAGAAAATTCAGATACCCTGACAAACTGCCAGAATTTCTGGGTCAGTGAGTCTAGGATATGACCAGATGGTGCTGAGTCTGTAGTTAAAGGAGATACATGTTAAGAAACTGCAGTCTGCAAGGGGTTTCTGTAGATCAAGAGGAAACCATTCATGACTGGTCCCTCATGATTCAGCACTGCTTCACACCCCTTTTCTGGAGTCTGTACCAGGAAAAGGGCCAAAATGAAGGGTATTTACCGTTTACAGTTACAGCCCACAGACCCTGGCCTCTGGAAATAATAGCATTCTCTGCTAGATGTGGATTCCCCTCTGTATGCTGTTAATATATTTTCTTGTCATTAGTTAATAAAGAAGCTGCTTCCAGCCAGTGGCTTAACAGAATATAACCAGGCTGGAAAAGATATATAGAAAGAATAGGCAGAGTTAGAGAAACACCATGTAGCAGCCACAGGAGACGAATGCATCCCCAGAACCTTGCCAGTAAACCACAAGCCTTGGGGTAATAATAGAATACTAGAAATGGGCTAATTTAAGATATAAGAGCTAGCTAGAAATACACTTAAGCTATTGGCCAAGCAGTATTGTAATTAATATAGTTTCTCTGTTGTTGTTGTTGGGGCCGCTTATTTGTCCCTGCTGCCCCATTAGCTTAGACCTAAAATAATCAAACAGAAACTGTGTAATTTAAAACACTGCTTGGTCCGTTAGCTCTAGCCTCTTATTAGCTATCTCTAACATATTAATTTAACCCATCTCCATTAATCTGTGTATCGCCATGTGGGAGTGGCTTACCTGTCTAGGCATTTCTGACTCTAGTGGCCCCATGGTGTTTCTCTCACTCTGCCTTCTTTCTCCCAGCATCCCGTTTAGTTTTCCTTGCCTACCTAATATCTGCCCTATCAACAGGCCCAAAGCAATTTCTTTGTTTACTAATGATAATCACAGCATACAGAGGTCAATCCCATATCACTCTGTGACTATTTGAGGTCTCGGCAGCCAGGAAACTAATGAGCAGCCTCTGCCTACACTTGGTTATGTATGGTGCTCAGCTTTTGGTAGAACTTACCAGTCTCTAAACCTTGAACATAGCATCATCTCTGGCAATCCTGGGTCTTCTTACCTCAATTGCTCAGCTGTTGGGTGAGCCTTCACTTATGCTGTATGGACCAAGACTTGAATTCCAGGTATCTTCAGTGCTGTGGCAGCATCCTCCATCTCATTTGTCTTTTCATCTCAAGTAGTTAAATACTCGACTTCTCTGTGCCTTCAGACATTTCCCCTTCACCTTGTTTTTATAGTCTATACATTCATAAACAATTAAAACCCGATATCATTAAGCCACTTTCTTTCATACTCTGTCATCCTGTAAGACATGAAATCTGTGCCATTAAAAGAGTGGCTAATAGGCTGTCACTTGTGTTCTCTACCCCAACCTATTTATTTAGATGCACTCTTAATAGAGTTGATCAAAGATATCCCTTCTGGCTAACAAGTGTCTGTATTATGCCTGCAAAATCTAATACACTCCACAGTTTCTACCATTCTTTTCTTGGCCTTCATGTTACCACCCACTATTTTGTACACTTGAATTTAGTCTGTTGCAACAAATCTCCCCTTGAAAAGACAGTCACAAAATTCTGTGCATAGTACCCCTTAATTTAAATCAATGCTTAATAAAATTATTTTAAGTGATTACATGGCAGTCAGTAAACTTGTTCTCCCAGAAAGTATAGCTGTGGTACCACTCCTGTGTAGCAGGGTTCACGGTGCTATTTACACATAAGGCTCTCCCTGTGTCGGCTCAGAGCTGGCACTCTAAGAATTCCAGGGATGAGACTCTGATGCAGTTATAGTTCATTGCCAATGCATTGTAAGCCCAGCACTGGAAATGAAATACTCCCACATAGGGAGGCTGGGGAAACTGAGTCAGGCGGAACCATAGAGCTGAATCAGTGAGCTCCAGGTGCAGTTAGAGACCCTCAAAGAAATAAGGAGGAGAGTAAATGAAGGTACACACATATGCACACGTGTGCACACATGCAAGCACAGAGAGTAAATGAAGGTACACACACATGCACACGTGTGCACACATGCAAGCACACGCACAACACACACGCAACAAGAGGAGAAATATGCTTAGAACAGAAACTGAGTCAAAAGTGGCTATAAATAACAGACAACTTTAACATGGCTGAAAGTTGTTCTTTTGAAACAACTAATATAGCTCAGAAAACTCTGCAAAGATTAAACATAAAAAACAGTAAAGAGTAGGGGCTGGAGAGATGGCCNATATTAAATGGCATCTTCCTAGGAGTTTGTTACTGTTTAAGCCTAGCACCATGGTCCACTCTCACAGTTCAAGTGTGCTAGGTGGTTGAGACAGAGGAAATGTGAGTTTTCAGCTGTCCTGGGCATCCTAGATATGTCCTGTCAGAAAGAAAAAGAAACAGTGGCCAGAAAGGAAAGGTGGAAGGAGTTAAAAGACAAAAGGAAAGAAGGTAAAACAAAAGAGAAACAGACAGAAAGAAAAATATTTTAATATTATATATATATGCTATTATGTATACTATATATCCAAATCCCATATATATTAACGTATACACATACACACATTAATCCTTAGGATTGTTATGCTTGTGGGTTTTAAATAGTTTTTTTCATAATCTACACTGATACTAGCATAAGAGTTTTAAGGAATTCTTTAGGAATGAGTTTAATTGGACTTTGGAGGATTCTACAACAGACCACAGGATTTTGCATTCTAACCAGAATATACTCTAGTCAGATGAGTGCTTTGTTCTTTTGCCTTCTTTTCCTTCTCAGACAACAAGTAATTAGGATTGCTTTGGGAGATGAGTGAAGAAGGACTTTGGCACTTTAAGAGTCTGATTCGATAATAAAGATTAACTTTATGGAAAAAAACCAGAATTCTTTATATGCTCTTCATTATTTAATTAATTTTCAAGAAAGGAATGGGGGTGGGAAGACATGTGATACCTTGCCCTGCTTCTGTACCTTAAACCAAAATGGATTCGAGTCTGCCTGTCTGCTTCCTCTTGCTCACGGGGTAAATATAGGTGTCTGGAGGGACCCGTTTCTCATGTCCACGTTTTCGTGGTTTTGAGCTCCTGTAATCCTGATGGGGTGTAGACACTTATATTTGCTCTCACAGCTGTATTCTAGCTGAACCAGGGTTTGCCAATTTCCACACGCGTGTGTCTTAGAACAACATTCCCCACTCCAACGGAAGGGACCTGACTCACAGTTGGTCTCCTAAACGAAGGAGCCGTTACGGTAGACACGGAGAACAAGCAACACTCTTGCTGTATCTGTTATTAGGCCAATGGCATGACCTTTATTCAATAATATTATATTTCCTTGGGTATACAAGAGGAAAATTTTCAGGTTCTAGCGTTTTAGTTTTGTTTTGTTTAGACTAACCGTTGCTTCTAAAGCCACGATCCTGATTTGTGTGACCGTTGGACTTTCTGTTTTGTTCTTGTCCATAAGGACATAGTGTTTTATTACAGACTAATATTTGTACACATCTAACAGATAAGAGCTTAAAAACAAGGACAGCTCATAGGTGAATTATACACTTTATAATTTCAAATTTAAACATAAGCTTGAATTTAAACAGAATCATGAAATTGTATTTTACTAATTTTCCCTATAAGTAGTGTGACCCCGGATATGAATCTGAAGCCCAACATTTATTCATTCTATTCCATTTTCTTTTGCAATGGACTAATTTGCTACAAGAAACTACCACGTGCCTGCCAGTTCTTAACCAAAGCAGAGGCTTGCCATCAGTGTCTGTGGCCCATGCGGATGTGTGCCTGTGACAATTTCCCATAGTCTGGGCCATCTTTGTCCCTGATACCGTAAGAAATCTTGGTTAATAGCAGACACCTGAAATCGCCTCTGTAACAAAGCATTCACCATCAGAATTATAACACCGTCTCTTGTTATATTAAAATAAATTAAGACAAAGAAAAACACTTTCAATTTATTCTGAGAAAGCATTTTCTGTTTGGGGAAAGTCTGGCTAATGAGTGAATTCAATCAACTAGACGAAAAATAAATACAAGGTCCCTCTTGGTATGCTGGATAATTAGTGCTTTGAATATGAGAATCATTGCTATGTACGATGATAACTGTAAAAGAGAGTGTTTTCCCCTCATTACAACTTTTCTTGAGTCATTTGTATGCAATGCACAGGTATTAATTATGTTCTCAAGTCTGTAGGAATGCCACTATCTCTTTCCTGAACTTGCACCTCTCAAAAGAAGAAACTGTAACTATTGAACAGTAACTCCTTGTTTGTGGAGGTTTTGCATTGTCTTGCTGCTGTTGTTCAAGTCCTTAAAGGATACTAAGTACAAGTTTATTTCATTCATTTTTATTAGCATATGTTGATTAAATAAGACAACTATTTTTAATTATAGCATTTCCATATGTGCATGCCATAGTTTGATCATATGTATCCTTCCTTGCGTAATTTTTAAAGTAATGCCATCCTAATTTCATATATGTGGACTATTTGAGTGGTAAGAAAATATGTATTAGTAGAGCATAAAATTATAGTTTTAAATACAGCTCTCAGATGCAGTTTGCAAAGAAACGCAGCAAATAGACAATGGCTAAAGATTAGCAAGAACTCAGATTTCCTGTTTATTCCAAAGCCTGGTGTGCGTTAAATGTAAGTCCAACAGGGGGAGCCACTGAACACTTGCGGACAGTGAGTAAGAAGGGTAGATGTGTAAATAAAAGGATAGTATTCAAAATATAAAGTGTAAATAAAGGTGTCAAGAGTGTTAGACTTGGGACACTTGTGAGCTGAGAGGAAAAGAGACTTTCTATCCTGAAAAAATTGTCCATCAGTTCAATACTTCTGATGTTTTCTTGCCACAGAAATCTAGAGGACTGAGAAAAGGAACAGAAGAATTCAGTGTCTGTGACTCTGAAATACACCATGTGACTGATTGCGGGATATTGACCTCTGTCATTATAATTTCCTTACCAGTAAGTTGTGATGCCACTGAGCAACACTGTGCACCTTGGATCAGATTGTCCTCCCTTCACCTCACTGAAAACCTAACAGTATTCAAGTTTTCAAGCAGTCATTTTCAAATTATCAGCTACTATTTAAACAATAATTAAAAGTAACTCCTTTGACAACAATAATATAAAGTCTTATAACATGTTTATATTATAAAATTCAAGATTTTGCTACCACCTTGTTATAAAGTTAGTTAATAGGAAGAGTAAAATATAAATAAAAATGAAAACAAAAGTTTGCAATGAAAGCATTACGGCAAGTATTGTATAATTAGGGGGAAATCTGTAACGTGGGATTTCATGGTATTGGGGAAATATTGAGTTCTGTGGGTAAAGTTTTGAGACTCCTTTGCAGCTGTATTTGTTGAAACAAAGATGGAAAAATAAACGACAGTCTCAACCACAGGGTCCACTATAGAAAGGTTTCAGCGCTTACTTCACGGGATATATAACTCTGCACTTTGTTTTCATTCCAGTTTTATTTTGGTTAAAATTGGTTTACCAGGCAGGGTAAAAGTCGTGGCCTCTGAGTAGATAGCAGCCTTGTTCCTTGCCACCCTTTCACACTGAATTTCCATTGCAGACACATTCTTTCACATAGCCTTGCCAGATATTTTTAGAAAATACAATGTCATATTTTATTTTTGCATGGACTCAGCCTAACAAACAACAATGCCTTAACTCACTCTTTCTCTGGCATAAGCATCGCCCTCTCTCAATAGCCTGACCCAACATTAGAAAATAGTGTGCTCTTCTTTGGGGAAAACTCTTTCGGCCATGCTCAGCATTCCTAAGTTACCTGAAGTTCTTTGGGTAGGAAGAAGTTGCATGAGCTTGCCCCTCTCCATCCATGCTGTCTGCATTAGCATGTCTATTGTTTTGGTCCTTGTGATGGTTTGAATGAAAAAATCTCCTCATAGCCCATAAGGAGTGGCATTAGGAGATGTGACCTTGTTGGTGAAGGTGGTCTTGTTGAAGGAAATGTGTCACATTGGAGGTGGGTTTAAAGTCACACCCAGTGTCTCAGGTCAAGATGTATAGGACACACAACTACTTCTGTAGCACCACGTCTGCATGAATGCCACCATGTTACACCTTGATGATAGTGGACTAAAGCTCTGAACCATAAGTCAGCTCCAATTAAATACTTTACTTCTTAAGAGTTGCCATGGCTATGGTGTCTCTTCACAACAATAGAAACCCTAAGACAATTCTTGTTCAGTTCGTGTTAAAGCAGTCATATTGGTTAGACATTATGAGTGTAGCTTCTGACATTACTAGCAGACACAATCTCACAGCAAACTCTGTGATATTCTGGCTCTTGAATATTATCTACTGCATATTAGGCAACGATGCTTGAGCCTTAAGCATAAAAGTATATCACAGATGTATCCTTTGAGACTGGGATCCACAACTCTGCACTTTGATTATTTATAATTTTTTGCCACAGTCTACTTCTATTGCAAGGTGTCATTTCCTTGATTAGGGATGAGTACTACATGTTCTTGTGGGTAAAATGACAAATATTTAGACTATAGGGTTTATCTTGGATCAACAAAGCAACAGTTGTGGGAATCTTCTTCAAGATCTATGATTTCATGAGCCCTAGATAGGTGGTTGGAGTCCAGGACCCGGCATGATTTCCCCCTTGTTGAACAGATCTTAAGTTCAGTTGGTTACCACCAAGGTATATGGGTCACTCTTGCATCATGAGGGTTATGGTGCCATGCTGGTCATTGTTGTGGTTCATAGATGCTGTGTGTCACTGCTTCCCTTTTTCAGAAGCTCTTACGGTGCATTTGAGAAAAGGCTTACAGATCATTTTTAGCTAAGGGCCCTCTGTACCCTCTGTTTAAAGTACACAATGTCTTCAGCAGTAGGACTTACATTCTACTCTAGGGGTTGTATTGTTTTGAATGTAGTCTTTTGAAAATTTATTGGATAAACTTGACCAACAACTCAAAAAAGGGCATCTCGTTCATGGCTTTCAGTTTCTAGTTAGGTGATCTTTTGGCACATGGAGGGAGAATTGTCAACCAGACGAGAATTTCCATTTAAACCATATATGCATATGTATATGCCAACTTCCATTTCTTTTTTATTTATTCATTTGCCTGTTTGTTTGTTTACTTATTGGTTTTTTGAGACAGGATTTCTCTGGTAACAGCTCTGCCTGTCCTGAAACTCACTCTGTAGACCAAGTTGGCCTCTACCTCACAGAGATTTACCTGTCTCTGCCTCCTGAGTGCTGGTATTAAAGATGTGTGACACCACCCACCGGCTCATTTCTTATATGTATTTTAAATAGCTAAGAGCATAATTTCTTATGGCTTTTTTAGACAATGGTACTGATATTTTATTCTCCTGCTTCTGTGTGTATTTTTCTCTCCCTCACTAATTAGAACTTCCATCACATTTTCCCCATTTCTACTCATAAAATTTTAGCAACATTATGCATTATATTTAATGTATTATATGAATCATTCCACTTACTAGTTTCCTCTTTGATTGTATTTTATATATCATTATCACCATCAAAATCTATTATAGTTTAAAATAATTTAGTAGGAATAAATCTTGATTATCACTAAAAATATATTTTATATTGTCTAACACATCGTTATTATATTACCTCACATTCTTGTAATTCAATCTAGCTTCGGTTATGGGTTATGCATTTTCTTCAAGGTATGTTATTTTTATTACAAACTCATTTTGAAAGAGCTTTAGTTTTATTTTAAGAATATCTCCAGTAGGAAGCATCACAGACTGTGCAAGGTTGAAACTGAACTCTGTGGGAAATCTCCCATTAATCACACACACACAGACACACAGACAGACAGACAGACAGACACACACACACACGTTTGAAGCAGAATATAAAACATTGAAGACATGAGCTCCTTAAGAATTTCAGCAGGAGAGATTATTTTATCCAAAACAAAGAGCCTTTTAAAATTGTTTTAAATTTCTCCCCTTGTGTTGTGGGATATTTGTTTACACTGTGTGAAGAAGTGTCTCTGCCTAAAGTGCCTTCTGATTGCTTTAATAAAGAGCTTAATGGCCAATAGCCAGGCAGGCATGAATAAGTGGGATTTCTGGGAAGAGAGAGGAACTCTGGGAAGAGAGGCAGGCTAGTGAGATGTGGACCAAGTTGGAGTACAGAATGGGAAAGAAGTAAAATGCCACATGAGAGAATACAAATTAATAAAAGTAGGGTACTTTACGTTATAAGAGCTAGTTGGGAATATGCCTAAGCTAAAGTCCAAGCTTTCATAATTATTAATAAGTCACTGTGTAATTATTGGGGAACTGGCAATACCCCCAAAAGTCCAACTACACTTGTCCTTCTGATGTATCATTTTCCAAGACCATTTTTAATGTACTTTGTGTGTCCGACCTTGGTACTTTCATTTTTCCATGTAGACCTTCTCCCTTACACACAAAGCTTTAGCTTTTGTCATTTGGTTAAAACTCAGTCCTTAAGTAACCAAAACCAATCTTCAACTACCTAGAGAAATCACAGTAATATATTAAACATTGTTCTATTTTAAATTTCTTATTCATGGGAAAACCTAAGAATCCATTATGATATTGTTGTTGGCTAAATTTACAGTACTGTGCATGGTTTTTACTGGTTGACAGGTCTTAAGTCCAACTAGTGAACTCTTGGTAACCACTAAAGTAAATGTGCCACTACTGCACCAATAGATGCACCGTGCCCAGCTGGTCATTTTTGCTGTTCATAGATGTCATGATCAGATAGGACTCTTGGTTGGTTCTCTCCTTTGAAGGTTAGCATGGCACCTCAGAGATGAGGCCTTCTGCTCATTTATTCTGCATAGATATTCACGGAGAGTTTTCTATTTCCTAGTATGTCATTTTACTGTAATAAGAGGATCTAGGGTATTTTACGTGTCTTTTAACTCAAAAAACTCTCACCTTTGTTTATCATTATTGACAATGAAACCACACTCAGGGTAATATTAATGCAAAATAACAGAAGTCATCAGAGTTAAACAATAATATTTACAGAACAACCTCTATTAATATGCGAAGCAAAGAACCTCAAACTAATGAAGAATTTGAGTAACTGGCTAAGGCATGGGGAACATCATAATTTTGGGATGCTATAAAAAAGAAATTTGTGACAGCTTTAAAAATTGATATTGGAAACTAATACTTTGGGGAGAAAAAGGTAACATTAGGATCTGTAGATAGACATTCACATCAGGTCCTGATATTCCCCTGGTCAAGAAACAACTATCAGAGCGGTCCTGTCAATCACTCTGGGACCCTTAACAGCTTGGCCTGTAGGCCCACATTGTAAATATGTGGCGATTTTTCTCCATCGGTTGATAAGACGTATAAATATGATCCCTCAACAATTTCAACAATTTTTATTTGGAATGCTCCATGAGAATATGACTTGATTTAGTAATCAAACAATAAGCTGACTTCTCTGACATCCTGAAGAATAGGCTTTGGGAGTGTTCTGATTCCTCTGGACAGTATCTTGTTTATCCACAGAAGAAGGAAAATGTTGTGTCACTTTTGATAAAGGCATATTTTGAAACATTGTCAAAAAGAAATAACAATTCAATAATAACTCAAGAAATACGGGACATATTGCCTTTCCCGGTAGAGAGCTGAGGCTCCTCAGATGGCGCTGAATTCATGTTACTGACGAAAGATCTATGGATTTGGTTTTAATGATATCAAGTTGACTCCATTTAAAAATAAATAAAACAACACATCAAATAGCACAGCTCTTCGTTAACTCTGCATTTTAAGATTGAGAAAGTGTTTATTGTGGTGTAACATCAGCCTGTTACCAGCTGCATACAGTAAATACTGCACTTTAATGAAAATGTTCATCTGTCTTCCTGTCTTCAATGAACTCCAATATATTATTTATTTATTCAGCTTGATAGTCTCCAGTGCAAAATACATATAAACGTCGAATGCTAACTGTGATTCAATTAGTGAGAAATGAGAGAAAAAAAGAGCTCTGGGCATTAATGAAATATTAACTTAAGGTTAAATGTATGCAGCATAATGAGCTACTAAAAACTGAATGCAAAGATTTGGCTTCATACATATGAATGCGTGTCCTGATATTACTGCTTCTAGAAATGATATGGCTGGAAAATGAATCTCTACAGGAATCATCCTGACACATTTTTTCTGAACTTTCAGATGTTATGTAATTTCAATAATTTAAATCAAGAAGGTATGAATTCAGACTTTGAATATCTTGATTTTATGATATCAGAAATAAAATATTGAAATAGTCTTAATATGACTTGATTCAAAGAAGCATTGCTTTTGTCCTTGGACACAGTGGCTCTGCTTTGCCTTCTGCGAAAATCCAATTTAGCCTAAGGTGAAAACTAGCTAGCTACTTATCTCCCACATCAGACTTTCCAAACACCCAGTATGATAGTAGTCTCGTATACATACTTATATACTATATATAATGAACTAAGATTTTAACTCAGTGTAACCAAATGTAATGTTCCAGTTAAGAGTTAACATTTCTAGTGTATGGAAATTTGAACAAAACAGTCCCATGCAGAACAGCTCTCAGGGAGTTAGTGAAGGGCACACATGTGTTTCTTTCAGAGGAATTTCTCTAAAGTTGAACTGGAATCCTTGACTTTGACTCAGTGCTCACATCATTTCAGGGTGATAATTTACCTAGCACCTTGACGAGTCACTTTTTATGTTATAATGAACTGCTTTATTAGTTATAATAATAATCAAATAAAACTGAACCTACAAGAATATATTGAGGTAAAACAGGAATCTACATTATTAAAATGTGATTCTCCAACCCTTTATTCAACATGTAGGAACACCCTCAGTACAATCTACAAAGGCACACGCGAGTCAACCTCCAAAAGAAATTCACACACACACACACACACACACACACACACACACACAGAGAGAGAGAGAGAGAGACCTCATAGTAAAATAGGTTGTAATATTTTTTTTATTTATTGACAGCAATAAACATTTAAAATCCAATTACTTTTAACAAAGAAATTCTAAGAGTAAATTTAATTCAGGTTTGCTCTCTACTGGAAGAAAACTTACTAATACTTTGTATTAATTTTACACTAAGTCATATTCGGAGCATATTGAAATTGAATAAAGTATGAACGTGGTGGGATAAATGAAATAATTGCTTAAGAATACTCTGCTTTTCCATGCAATTCTACTTCTGGGATTCTAGGGAGCTAGGCAGTCTCTGGACAATTAAAAGCAATCCTACGACCTACCACCAGGTGGCGCCACAGTCCTCACAGATGTTATTTACAGAGCGCCTTGCAGAGCCGAGGCCCCAAGTAGAAACTGGATTTTCAGAATATTTTATTTGTAATAATGAGACATGTGTGGCTAATTTCCTAAAGAATAGTTTCACTTTTGTCATATTTGGTAAAGATGTGCACAATGAGTAAAGATGAACAGCTGTCTAGAATAAAAGGAAGTTGTCTCATTTAGAACCTATTAATTTCTACCATCATTGTTCCGTACAACATTCGCAGACTTAATTACTCATACACAGGATATTACGACTAAACAGGAAATAAAATTCCCTTTACTCTCCAGATCCCCCCCCCTTGATTGAACCACAAAGTGTATGTCTCATATTGAATTTAATTACTTTGCAATGGAAATCCTACTAAAAGAGTTTATTTCTTTCACCTGAGTTTTGTTTGTTTGCTTGGTCGATTGAAACATGGTTCCAACCCCCATGCTCAGTCTCATAGAATTAGCTGCAGCGACCAGACATTGTCACCAATATATCAACCCTGAGAGAACGTTTTTTTTTTTTTTTTTACAATGACCAATAAAATATATAGCATCGCCAAGTTGATGTTTGTTTTTATCTGAGGTAATTTAGATCATCTTGTACATAGAACTAAATGCTAGTAGCCAGAGGAAAGAATCACGGCTGTAAGGCGGCCACAAATGGCTTTGATTGATTATTTAAAGGGGTGTAATAGAAGCCACAGGCCTTAGGGGAGGCACACCTCTGGACTAGCTTTCTGCTTATTGTCAGGAAGGAGAGTGAAAATGACAGCGGCGAAGAAAGCAAACGGAAAAGGAGAAACCGGGAGAGAGCCACTGTGTCACGAATGCGTGCTCTCCGTACGCTTCCCATTCACTAAGATCCCTTGTGCATAATTAAAAGGCATTTTCCCCATCTCCCCGAAAGGTTTTGATTAGAAGACATTAGTCCCTAGTCAAATTCTCTCACTTTCTTCAAATTCCATTTTTGATATGTAGGGCAAGAAACATTTGTTTGTAAATATTTGCATATACTTTCTCTGTATTTATAAATAAAAATACTATTGCACACACTTTTTTTCTTTCCGAATTTGAGTGTGGCGGGAAAAAGCATAGTTGGCCCTTTTAAGGGACTTTTGGTGGTGGTGTCAGTAGGAACAGAGTCCTAACTCTTGCCATGCAAAACAAAACAAGCAGAAAACAACTGAACAAAATGAACCAACAATAACACTCACTTCTTATCCTATTATAAAGGTGAGGTCACAAGACAGCCACTCCCTCTAAATTAGCAGTTAGAAAGATGGATTCAAAGGATCACAGTTTAGCCAGAGCTGAGACTTGGTGTCTGAGAACACCATGAGAGACAGCTGTGGGATGGGGAGGGGCTAGGCTGTAGGATGGGGATCCTAAACTGTGAGATTGGCTGCACTAAGCTGTGGGATGGGGCGACCTATGCTGACAGATGGGGAGTCTAGGCAGTGGTGTGGGGTGGCCTGCGCTGTGGGATGGAACAGCCTAAAGGATGGGATGGGGCAGCCTAGGCTATGAGATGGCATGGTTTAGGTTGTGCTGATAACTAGCAGTTAGCACAAAGACACAGCTAGAGAGCCTCCCTGCACCCCTGTGTTACCTCCAGGGCCTCAAGGGGGAAACAAAGAGAAAGTTGCCTCTTATTTCCATGGGTCAAAGAGGAATCATGCCCAGTATCCCATTCCTTTTAATAAATCTGCCTGGAGGAGAATTCGTCCTGAATCTGACTGGTAGGTTTTCATCAAGCATAACAGACCTGGTTGAAGGGAGACACCCAGTACTAATTCTTTCCATCTGGAGAGACAAAGGCACTAGGGGCACATAGTGGAGTTCACAGTTCGGGAGACATGAGTTGTGGGGTCTCTCTCTCTCTCTCTCTCTCTCTCTGTCTCTCTCTCTCTCTCTGTCTCTCTCTCTCTCTCTCTGTCTCTCTCTCTCTCTCTCTCTCTCTCCACTTTGCTACACTATTAATGGTTCATCTACCCAGGGCATGTCTACTTTGCCAGCAAATGATACAAAAGATATTAAAAGGAAAAATATATTGCTAAAAAGATACTCTCCTGCCAGAGAAAGAAAGCAGGAATTCTGGGATATGAGGCCAGTGTAAAGAAAAATACTATCTGAATTTAATATGGTAAAATCTTTGTTGGAGAAAAAGCAGGCAGACAACATGCAAGAACCGATGGCTAAAACAAACACAGAGAAAGACATTCTAAAGAGGGAATAAAATGAAGAGCTAGAAATCAAACACTGTCACTGAAATGAAGGCTCTCTTCAGATGGGCACAGGAGCTTGAAATATGCAAAGAAAGAGAACCAAGCTTGAGGATGTGAAAATAGAAATCTTAAAAGTTGCAACATGAAGAAAAAAATCTGTTACAAAAGAAAGAATATTCAGAAAATATGAGAAAATACAGAAAGTAAAATATACACACATAAGAACACCAGAGGACAAAGCAGGAAGGAACGAAAGAAAGAAGGAAAAGGAAAGAGCAAAGAAAGGAAGAAGCTGAAACCACACTTGAAGCAATGATGACTGAAGATCACCCCAAATTAGTGTCAGACACAAAGCACAGACCCAGGTGGCTCACAAAAGGCCAAGCAGGAGATAGAAAATCAAACACACGGAGTAAGGAACAAAGATCCGCAGTTAAACTTCTCATAGAGACCTTGGAACTAGTAAAGACTTAAAAAAAAAAAAAGTTGGGAGAAACAATAGCAAATAAAACACCACATAAAGCATGAAAACTAAAAATTACATTTGACTTCTCAGTAACCATGCTGGCCAAATGAGAACAGAAGGAATTATTTTAGTTGATAGAGAACATAACAATACCAGTGGAGTGTTGTACTCAGTTAATTATCCATCAAGAGTTAAGGCAAAAACTAAAGATAAAGAAAAGTGCAATTTGACAGATGTGTTTTATTTTTTTGTTAAAAAATGCTAAAATATATCCACTAAAGAGAAAAAAAATATAAATCTAGATCTCCATAGTGAAAAAAATTCATAGAATTAAAAATCTTAGTAAATGCAACATTATTCTTAATTTATCTGTCACTTTTCCTCTATCATATTACTCTTAGGAAACAAAAATTAGACCATGTGCATTTCTGAGTTATGCATATTTTATATGTGCTTCTGTCTGCGCAGGTATAACTGACATGAACATCAGTGTGGTACAAGAAACTGGAGGAGGGACTTGACTTTTTATTTTGATCTTATGGATCTCTCACATACCTGTGAACTGAATATTATTGGAAAGTGGATTTAGAGGAGTTTTGAGTATTTAACAGAAACTTTAGGACTCCTGGTGAAGTAAATAGGAAGTGGACTGGCGCCAGCATTCTCGTGAAGTAGCATCGATGTTGGAAGCATGCAGAGGAAAATAGGAAAATGAGGAAGAAGAGCACATACTCACTAAGCAGATAAGTAATTCCTAATCTCACTGTGGTACCCGTGATGCTAAAACTCGCTCTATGCCAACTGGTCTTATGCCGACTTGACACAGTTTAGAGTTATTTAGGAAGAGGAGACCCAAATGAGAGAATGCCCCCATCCGATTGGCCTGTGAACAATCCCATGTTGACTTTTCTAGGTTGTTGATAATTGATGGTTAATTTATGTGGGAGGGGCTATCTTACCATGGGCAGTGGCATCTCCAGGAAAGGGATCCTGGATTCTGTGCAAAATCAGGCTGAACAAACATCAGAGCAAGTTAGTTAGGACAGTTATTGGGGATTCAAAGGTAGTTCATAATGATAAAAAGCACTGGTACTCCTCGGGGCCAGAGTTATGCTTGATACATGTTCACCCAGCATCAAAGCATCCAGACACGTGCAGCAAACCCACTACTATAAGGACTAAGAAAAGTGTTAGTTAAATATTACTGATAGCCCATTGCACAGCAGTGAGAACGGTCAAACCCAGTACACTGGATAGTGAATGAATCAGTCAGGGCTTTCAATCACTGAGGGGGGAATGTAAAATAAGGCAGCCACTGTGGATAAAGAGTTCACACTATTACTGTATGTTCAGGGATGATGCTACCCATATTCACTGACAATATTAACTGAACACACATAAAAATAGAATATTTAAATAAACTCTATTGACTGTTTCTCTAACTCTAAAGTACTCAAGTTTCTTTTCCAGAGACGAACACATGCATTGTGGTTTATGCAAAGAAATATTATTCAGCACTGAAAGTGAATGAGCTATTAAAGCTTGAGATGAGATGGCTAATGTTAAAAGCACTTAATGGGGAGAGGGAAAAAGCCAACCTGAAAATTACATTATATGATTGTAACCACATAGCACTCATGAAAGGGCAAAATCATGAAAGCAGGAAAAACTGCATTGGTTGCCAGGGTTAGAGAGGAAGGAGGGTGAACATGGGAGCACAGAAAACTTTGAAGAGTGTAGAAAGTGTTCTGTATGATATTACCATGGCTGCAACATGCTATTATACATTTCTTACAATACACAGATGGCCCAACACCAAGAATGAGCTCTGATACAGTTTGGATGATGACATCAGTGTGGTTTCCATGACTGTGGTACACTAACCATCTTGACTGGAAGGGTGATATGGGAAGTAACCTGAAGAGACAGGACATCTTTCTTTCTCTGTAATTTCTGCTGAATTTTGGTGTGGCCATATAAAAAGATCGGCAAAATTTAGTTTGTTTATTAAAATAATAATAGGTGGAGAGTCCATTGTTTAAAGGAATTATCCAATTATCCATGTAATAGATTCAGTGAGGGTAATTGCATAATATCAGTGTTTGTTCCTTTTAACATTTTTCCTAATTATCTTAATATAACAAAAGAAATCAGCAATATGAGTTTAATTTATTTTAAATTTGGAATGTGCAGGGGAAAAAGGTTGTTCATTGAAGTATTTGGTAATTGTGGCGTTGCATATCTATAGTAGACTACAGCATTCATTAATTTCACTTGGCTAAGGAATAATGAAAAAGCTTTCATTTTAGATTACATTTATTTCTATGTACAGGCATAAGATTGCACATTATTTAAATTGAATACATAATTTATAATAAGTAAGTCTGAAAACAGTACATTTGCATGACAAATACACACATTTTCTATTCTTATTTTTTCTAAAATTTGAGATAAGTTTATCTGACAACTGTAATCATGAAAAATTATGGGGAGTTTATTAAAACATATTCAATGTTATGTTCAGTTTAGAAGTTGAAAGAACACTAGTAATTCAATTTCTACATCTGAATTTCTGCACTGAAACAGATTATTTCCTTTTTCAGCTAAAAATAACAAATTGTACTAGTTCATAATTCAAGACAGAACCAAAGTAGCATATTTGTACTTAAATCATCATGCTCATTCTGGGCTCAATTTCTTCACTCTCTCAATCATGGGGTTTCATTTTACAATGGCTGTGCAGCTGAAGGTAAAGAAAGATCCACCAAGAGCAGCTTCCAATACAAGATCAGATCTGAGTGTATATTCCAAGTGTGACTTAAGATGATAAACTACCCCTTGAGAATGCTTGGAAATGTTGGATACAGCTTTAGCATTTTTCATGTTTCATATCGTGAAAATGTTACTCCAGCAACAATAGTCAGTCCAGGACTTTGTTAGTGCTCCAATGCGTGTCACAGAGGTGGAGGGTCTCGGTTTAGATAGCTATGCTCTGCGAGCTCCTTAGTCTTTCTGGTACTGACTGAATTCTCTCTCATAAGCTTTATACCCTCATGAGATCCTCCATTTTTTGTGTTGGTATTGTGGAATGTACAGCTCTTTATTACACAGGTGTCTTAGTCTATTGACTAATTTGGACCATAACTACAGACTGAGTAATTTTCAAAAAGAATGAATTATGTCTTACAGTTCTAGAGGCTGTGAAGTTCATGATCAAGATCCATATCTGGTGAGGACCTTACTGTGTTCCAATGTGATGAAGGGCCAAACAACACATAAAAGACAGGGGTCAAGGTGATTGGCCAAACTCACCCATCTTAACAGGAAACCTGTCCCAAGCAACCCAAGCAAAAGCATTAATCCTTTCCATCCATCTATTTTTCATAAGGGTGGATCCCTTTTGATATAATTACCCTTTTTGTTCACTCATTTTTGACCTAATCACCTCCTATGAGGGCCTATTTTTAAGTCAGTGTAAGCCAAGGGTATTGAACTGGTACGGCTTTATTCATGCATCTCTTCTTGCCTGATGATATACAGCTCTGAAGTTACAGGCTCCATGCTGAACTCAGTTCCTAACCTACACCAAACATGGAAAAGAAAATGAAAATACTTTTCTTAGCTGGACAGACCAGAAGGAGGAGGAAGGAATGACAATGTTTCCTTAAGTCCTTTAATAGCAAAATTTCCCATCTTTGGGGATATTCCCACTTCACTCCCTATTCTAACTGCAGAGACCCTTTGTTTTATATTTGAGATGTTGCTGGCCTCTTGGTGCTACTGTAGTCTGTGAAACACCCTGAACAGTCCTTTTTGCAGTACCCCTACTTGGGGTTCCCTCGGTGTTCTGCCCACCTTTATCTGTCCGGTATAGGAGGATCACCCTTGGCTCTGTCTCCAGGTCCATAGAATCTGCTGCCCTCCTCTGACTTGTTTTCATACCCACATGCATATATAGACAAACACGGTGTGCATTAACCCAGTTACACACTCATACATATAAATAAAAATGGACCTTTAACACAATCAAATCCATTGATTGCTTTGTATAGTGCAGGTATAGTATACAGAATTCAAAAATAAATACTTCTATTCTATGAAAAATATATGTGAGGTATTTTAATATGGCTATATTTCATTAAGCTATCAGTTCTTTAAATTAAAAGATTTATATCTCTAAGATTTGTCTGACAAGAGTAAATTATATGCTGAAATTGTTTAAAAAACCAGGAAGTTTGCATATTTTTTCCATGTGCAGACTTAATTGGGTCTGAAAGTGTCAACAAAAAGGATTAACTTTAAACCTCTTCCTCTACCTTTCTTCACTATCTATCAGGTCCTATAATTTATTCGGTTCACTCTAGTACCACATTTCTACATGCCAATTTATTCTCATAATTCTCAGAAAATACTATTTTGATTTTCACAAGAAACAAAAGCAAACAGTGGGTGAGATTAGAGGATTAAAGTATTTTGCTGGTATACCAGAGTTGTGACCATAGAAGTCGGGTTGTTTCCTGCTGACATGACACCAAGCCCAGGGGCCACTGTTAGCCACATAGTGCTGAGCCCACGTGAGATGGGCTATGTGCAGTGGTTCCTTTTCTACAAGCAACTGCAATGTCTTTGTAGACCTTTATAACTAAAACATTATTCTCATTCCAAAACTGCACAATGGTCATAGCTGGGTAAGCATCCCGTGAGTAATGACAGTCCCTTCCCTTTGTAGCCTGCAGGTATGCTCCAGTGCATCAGAAAACAGATGAGGAAAAAATGAAATGCAAGTGGAAAAGGGTTGTCAGAGCCCACATTAGGATTTTTCAGGCCTTTATTACTAGACTTCTCCCAGGTCTCATTTCTTTTGGCCCTTTTCCCACAGTGTGGTCTGAGAGGTCATTGCCTCATATCCTATGAATCAGTGAGAAGAAAAGCGATCTTAAGGTCAGCATCTGATAACTCCCTTAGCAGTTTGAGCAAAGACTCCAAGATCTGTTATTGGGGGAAACTGGTTTAATTTTTATGCTGATTAGCATTTGCAAAGTGTATGACAGAAATCATAAAAGCATTAACAGCCAAAGGCATTTGCTGCAGATATGTGGAAATCGTGCTATTTAAGAATAACTTCAGAATGTTTTTCCTAAAAATTCAATATGAGGTGAAGAATCTTCAAGATCAGTCAATAAAACTACAGTTCCCTCAAAAGAAATCAACATTGTAATCCAATATGATATTAAACAATAACTATGCAGTTCTTAATATAAATATTTTGGTTTATAATCTAGAGCTAGTTATATAATATTTTTCTTTTAAATGCAGTGCTGTAAGGCACCTACAACTAAACAATGCAAAGCCCTGTCAAAACAAACAGTAAAAGTTTGTTAGTCAAGCATGATGTCATGACTCTAGTACCAGCACCAGAAGCAGAGGCATGAGAATTGCTGTGATTTAGAGGCAAGCAGAGGCTACAAACCTAGACATTGTCCTAATAAAACCAAAAATGATATAAAATAAAAGTTGATGACCACCTCCAAAGTATTGTACCATACAAAAAGAAAGATTGTACTCATTATTTAATATTTTCTTTAAAATATCTCTTAGATATAGGTCTGTTTTGGTTCAACAAACTGTGAGGGGTAAAAATCTGCTAGTACATGGGCGGTCTCCAGCATGTCCTACACACGTACATGTATGCAGAATAAATACTAATGTGGTTCCAATGTCTATAGGCGTGCAGAGACAGAGCTAAGAATGGAGAAGCTCACATGCAGAACCACACACTGATGATAGCCAGGAGAATAAAGGCCAAAAAAAAAATTGTGAAAGTAGGTTTCAAGGAACCATCTCCAAGTAACTGCAAACCTACATTTCTAAGAGGAATTATTCAGACACTTAGCAAAATCGATATGTTGGCCTTTAGTTCTTTGTTTATCATTGACTCTATCCCAGGCTCCACTTTTATATTTAGCTTATCTTGTATTTATGACATAATCACCATATGCCACCAAAACTCAACAAGGAGCTCTGAGTATGACCCAATGGCAAGTGTTTAAGATGAAGGCAAAGCATTTGATGAGCATGCTGAACACCAAACCTAAAGAATGTGGGTTGTTGAGATCTCCTAGACTGAGGGGAGCCTATAAAACATGAACTAAAGGATCTGGAAAGAACACAGTGGGAGATTAATTAGAAATCAAAACACTTTGTTTCCTATTAATATTGTTTAACAATTTAGTTCTCTATGTTTGGCATGAATTGGGAAACAGATGTTTCCCATTAAATAAACAAGGACATACTATCAATAAAGTACAGAGAATCTACCTAAAGGTAGTTCACGATTTTCTCATTGCAATATCCAGCTCTTAACTATATGTATGGATATTGGTTGTTATTGGTTCAACTCAACAGAAGTCAGAATCACCTGAGAGATAAACTTCTGGGCACACTTGGGAGTGATTACTATGTTTGCATTCATTGATTTGGGAAAATCCATCTCAGATGTAGGTAGAACAATTCCTTGGGCAGGAGATTATGGACGACATGAACCCAAGAAAGGCAGATGGTTGCTATATGCATGCATTCATCACTCCCGATGTCAAAACTGCAAATGCAGTATAGCCAGCAGCATGCAGAGGCTGTTGTTCTGTCCATCATAATGGTCTGTAACACGTGGACTGACAGCCCAGATAGCCCTTTCTCCTTTATGTTAAGTCAGGGTATTTCAGAGCAGACACAGGAAAAGTAGCTAAGAGCCGATACTTTCCAAAGAGCTAACTCTAGAGGTCATACTTCAAAGGCATATATTCTCCTTACCCAGAACCTACAAGTACACTTGAAGATTTCTGTATAAAAAGCACTTAATATGTGAATATATATATATTCTTACTATGTATTATAAATTTTAAAAATTTTTGGTTTTTTTAAACAATCCTTTCTTATTTTACATAATTATCACAGTTCCCACTCCCACTCCACTTCCCCTCCCCCTACTCCCACCTCCCATCCACTCCTCAGAGAGGGTAAGGATTCCCATGTGAAGTAAGCAAAGCCTGAGGCATCACTCTGAGTCAGGACCAAGGCCCTCTCACCGTCATCTAGGCTGAGCAAGGTATCCATCCAAAGAGAATGGGCTCCAAAAGGCCAGTTCATGCACTAGGGATAAATCCTGGTCCCACTGCCAGTGGCCCCAAGCCTCACAGCTGTCACCCACATTAACGGGTTCTAATTCGGTCCTATGCAGGTTCTTCCACTGCCTGTCTGCAGTCAATGAGCTCCCACTATCTCGAGTCAGCTGTTTCTGTGGATAATCCCATCATGGTCTTGACCCCTTTGCTGGTACTATCACTCTTTCTTCTTCCACTGGCTTAGCTGTGAATCTCTGCATCTGCTCCCCACAGCTGTAGTCCCAGCTACTTAGGACACTGAGACAGGAGGACAACTTGAGTACAGGAATTCTGGGCTGTAGTACGCTGTGCCTAGAGGGTGTCTGCACCAAGTTCGGCATCAATATGGTGACCTCCTGGTGTGGGGGGGCAGGGGGGCGGGGCCCACCAGGTTGCTGAAAGACGGGCGAACTGTCCCAGGTCAAAAATGTATTACATATTTTGACTGAATGATATTTAAGAAGGAAGGAGGTATTTTATGATTGTTTTTATTGGTGTACATTTATTCACTCCCCAAACATAACTACCTTAGAATATAATTATTATCCATATGAAAACTTCATTTAAAACCTAACTGGCCCGACTCGAGGGTTTAGTCAGAAACTCTCGGGGAAGCTTCACCTGTGTGTGGAAAGCTTGGCACCTGTCCTGCTGTTCAGAGTTCGAGGGAACGTTGTCTAGCTACTAATGTATTCTGTCTCCTGCGCTCAGCTATGCCGACATCAACAGTTGCAGCATTGGCCTTTCTGTTACTTCTCCATCTCAGACACAGGGCAGCAGTGAGGATTCCCTACACCAGCAGATGTGCCTTCGCTGATGAGCAAGGCACAGAGAGCCAGAAGCGGCCTCTGCTAGCACAAAACGGTGGGTGATAGAGGGACAGATGCTTCCCTTTCAACCTGCAGAAAACATAAATATTCCATCGTGAACACTGTGACTCTGAGTTGAAACCGTATGTCTGAGGGAAATGTTATGACCCTGAAAGGTGTGCAGGGTAAACAAAGTGAATGGTGCAGGTAATGGTTAGTGTGCTCTAAAGAAGAGGGAATAGGAAGGAAACACGAGGCAGGGGCAGAACTTCCCCGTGCCATGGCCCCTGGTCACACAAGAAGTCCGCGATATGCCCTACTCATGCACTTTGTAGCTCCCTCTTCCCATCACTATGAGTCCCACTCTTTGGTATCTTACTTTTCTGCAGATGCCATAAAATTCTCAGACAAATGTAACTGAAGGAAGGTTTACCTTAGCTCACAGTTCAAGGTGCAGTTTCTCACAGATGGACTATCAGAAGCTTGGAGCAGCTGGTCATATTGCATCAGTGGCCCGAGAAGAGAGTAATGAATCTGTTTCTGCTTGGTTTTATTTCTATGACTTTATTAGTACGGGATCTTGGCTAGGGTCTCAGGATATATTCACAGTGGCTGGGTCTTCCCAGATCAATGTATGAGTCATTCTTATTTTAGATGAAGTCACTTTATCTTGTTATCTTAGCACCATATTATTTTATGACAACTTATCACAACATATATGCATCTTATAATATGCTGCCTTCATATTATGTATTTATAAAATTTGTTTCTCTCACTAAAATATTGCCTCCATGAGGAGAATCATTATTACTCCGGTTCAACTACAGTAACCAATACCCGGAACTGAGTCTGAGCTAAGGCAGGTCCCAAAACCTTTTCCCGTTTTCTGAAGCTTACTAGTAGATTGCTAAGATGCTCCTCACTCATTCGTTATTAATGTTTTGTCTTAGTATTTCTTCACAGCTCAGTGTTATTTTATGTCTCTCACAAGTGAAAGACTGGCATTAGATTGAATGTAGAGAGATTGTTGGTATGTAAAATCAGCATCCAAGGAGAACTTAAAGAGTCTTATCTACAGGATATCACCACCTGCCTAGTAAGGCTCAGATTGTACGAAAGTCGAGTGATCTTACTTCTTTTCTGAGGTGGCCATTGGCATAAACTGGACAAGTAATAGAGTAAAGAAATGATCAAATGACATTGTTTGTGATGGCTTAGGAGGAAGTAGCTCAAAGTCTAGCTCTGAAATGGAGAAATATTCACTTACTAGCAATGAGAAGAAAACAATGAGTCTTAACCCATAAATTGCAGACCAAAGTTAAGATGCCATATAACTTGGAGAACTAGTGGATAGTAGATGTCAACAAAATGTCTGACTCTCTTCATAGAAAATCTCTGTCCTATCTTCACACGAGCTGTCATGTCAGAGCTCGGCACCCTTAGAAACCTATGGCTGGCCATTCTTATTGTCACGTGTGTCACTGCTTCTGTGACAAATGAATAGATGATCAGAAGTCACAGAGCAGGAAATAGCACTGGACAGTTCATTTACCATTTCACTGCTGAGAACTTTGTGCTGTATTCTCCTCTCTCTCTGTCTATCTCTATCTGGACTCTCTCTCTCTCTCCATATATACTTACACACACACACACACACACACACACACACACACATATATATATATATATATACATATACACACATACATATGAATATTATGGAAATCTTTCATACTGAAATCGTTTGACACTCAATGTAGGGCCCAAACACATGACCCTGAGATTAAGAGTCTCATGCTCTTTCATACTTTAACATGTGTGTGTGTGTGCATGTGTGTAAAACAATTGGGAATTGATTAAATTCTAATACTCTTTAAGATGGAAATCAAATTAAATTAAGTTAATCAATGACCTCATTTATTTCAAATTAGTAAGTACCTTAAAGAGAGAAAATGGTTAATATTTAATATTAGAACTAAAAAATGGATAATGAGAAATAACCTTTAGCATAAATATAAAGCTTGACTTTGCTGTGTTTTAAATACTAGATAGAAACAAAATACTATCTTTTCACCACACGACTAAAATTTCAAAGTGGATATTTATCATTTTTATAATTTTCATGATTGACTATCATACAGATAAACAATTAAAGCTCAGAAGTCTAATGCTATTAAGAATATTTGTATTGGCTTTACCCTGAGAATCTCTCTGTATCAAAGCCCAAGAGATTCACTTACTTAAAATGACAGGGTAGATTTTATCTGAGAAACTTTGAAGTTTTATTTTAATATTCAGGCACAAGTGTTAATACTGTATGTGCCAGTTTTATAGTTTAAAGCCACTTTAGACCTTTAAATAATGAAATATCCTGTAAAATACAGTATAAGATCATTATGCCTCAAATTCCTTAGAAAGGAAAGATAGAAGACAAAGCCTAATGTACACACATATGGACACAAACACCAACAAACACACCAACACACACAGAAACACATAGACACAAATGCACAGATACAAACATAAACACACACACACACCTACCGAATGTGCTATGAATTGCTTGTATTCCTTGAATATGTCAAGATGAAAATAACCTATTCTTGTTTGAGTCTCTGTCTGGTGTGGTCTCATTAATGAAGCGTACTACTGAAACTAAGTGATTTGGCTAAGTTTTATTTTGATGACATAGCAACACATCCGTACCGGGTGACTGCATGACTTTGGGTCTGTTTGAAGTTTCTTTCTCTTACATTTTCCTTTTCTAAAGTATCAGATACAATTTTGCTCACATGTCTGCTTTGAAATCATGAATTCAGACTGAAACAGGAGGAAGGTTGCTCATCCCAGTGGACGTCCACAGGAATGGTCTATAAATGTTTTCTTCCTCGGCAGGACTAAGTTTCCCAGGAAGGTTTTCATTCTCACTCATATACTGCTACATAAAACGTTTTTTTAAAAATAACTATAATATCAGGAGCTATATTGAGTCTAAACATGAAAAATCTATTCAGACTTGCAAACTTATGTAAGGGTAACTTGGCCCACAGAAACTGTAGAAGTCTTTCTAAATATGGAGCCAGAAAGTTAAACTGTTGAGAGATCCCCTTTCTTCCTGTGTTTCCCTGCTGTGTCGCAAACAAATACCCCAGGCTGTCTCATCTGGGACACTCTAAATGCTGATTTCTGATTTTTCAGTATTTGGATTCCTACCCCTTTTCGAGCAGAAATAAAATGAAAAAAAAAAAGGATAATCATTTCAGCTTTATTTTTGGAAGATTCTGGGAGAATCTTTTTCCATGCTCGAGATTGGGCTGCATACTGACAACTGGATTAATTATTATAGCAAGATGCATGCATTGTGATGGTTGGACTACCCTTGGTCAGGTGGCCTAGAGAAGCAACATTTATAATAATCACTCTGTCTTCATATAAAATAATACTGGCTCTACTCTTATCTTTTCAGAGTATAAGAAGTGTCTCAAGCATGAATTACAAAGAATACCTTTCCCAGGAGAATAAAGAGAGAGTAAATAAAGATCACTCATATAGATAAGAATATGCAAACACACATACACACATCACAACACATAGTGACCAGAACTGTCCTGTTCATTTTTTTTTCCATTTCCTCAGGCATGTCATGGCCATCTCTAGATTCTAATGAATACTAATGCTTTGGAATTTGCATAATTCAGATTATTTATGAACTTTGTACTTCATTAATTTAAATTGTCAGTATTTATGCCTTTTCTCTTAGAAGGGAAGAACCCAATATTACTATGGACAAATATCTACATCTTGAATACATAAAGTAATGAATCAGATGCTCCAGAATGGAATTTTAACACCTTTAAGTCACATTTGGACACCTGGTTAAGTTGAATAGCTAACAGAGTTTGACACAGCTACTGGCCATGTGGCAGCCAGTGGGCATTTCTAATAAAATATTACAATTGAATAGTGTCCATGGCCTATATCATAAATCTTGAATTAAACTGCCATCAAAAAATATTTTTAAGAAACACAATGAATCTCTCTTGCAGAACTAATATAAAATACTTAGCTTTTATTCTCAAGTCTCTGGAAGAGAAAATTGATGCACAAAACAGTGATGAATTTGATGCAAACTTTAGAGTATGAAGAATGAACTTGTTTCCCTTTTTCTCTTGGAACAAAACCTCAGTGCTTTAGGAAGCAGTGAAAGGGAGTTTACTGTTAGGATATGAAGCTGTCCTCTGTTTGTCTACTGCTTCAGGTATAAGTTTCAAGTGACCAATTGTTACAGAATTACCAAATTATTAGAAATTTTTATGGTACATAAAATAATAGTGTGTCTTAACTTGGATGATGCCTTTCATATAAATTATTTACAGCAGCAAAGGAAACTAATTTATTATGCCATAGAAAGCATTTTGGCAAAAACATTTTCAAAAGATTGCTCCACAAGTGATTATGACCCTAATAGGCAGATTCTAATCCTTGGCTGTGTTACCTCATCATTACGATTCCCAGGAAAAGTTAATTATATACTTGGGTCTTCAGTAACACTATAAAGGTATTGGATGAAACTGTATCATGTCAGTATTAAATATGAAAGCACACAATTCCAGATGCTGGGAAAATGTAAAAATGAATTCATACTTCTTCATCTTAAACATGATGTTAGGACAACTGTCGAGCTAGTTCGGTAGTTGTATACTCTCCAGAAGCTGCGGTAATATTTAGTTCTGAAATGATCTGTCCAAATCACATTTACCCAGTATTCCCAGATGAAACATATCTGACATGCAGAAAGAGCCACTTTTCCGCCTCACCCTCTAAGTGTTTGCTGTGTTGATTAGTGTTCATAGCTCCAGACAGATTAGTGAGGCAGTAAGTGGGAGAAAATGCTAATGGACAGCTAATCAAGTGCGTGGGTATCCGATAGTCAATTACTATAGACTACAATTATAATTGAGAAGTGTGTGAAGCATCATCATTCCAATGCGGTGCTTTCAGGCCAAATGTTGTAACTAGAGCAGACAAATGGTTGCACACCGGCTCACTTGGGAAGGTGGTTATTAGGAGCCGAAGGTTTCCTAATAGAGTGGTAATCTCCCTTCACAGCTGCCACAGGCAGTGCGGTAGCTCATCTGTGGAAAACATAGTGTGCCGCATTTGCAAAACTCAAGCACCAACATTTCACTCCACTACTCTTCTAGAGGCGGGAACCTAAAGGTAACATGTCATGAGTAGAATTCTTTGCCTCTCCATAAAGGCGGTGCAACCTGGATAAAACAAAATTATTTTTATTAAATTATTACATATAATTATAAAAAGTGTATAGTATTTTATACTATGATAGTATTGGGGGTAATACTGTAAGATAATACCACAAGCTACTGTTCAAAACATTTCTATGCCTTTCTCTTTTTAATTTACAGTGAACTAAATTCACAAAATACTAAAAGTGCAAAGAGGATTAAAGACATGGGCAGTTAAAAGAGTATAAATTAAAAAAAATTGAAGTACGTCAAATAAAGAACTCAGTTCCATAAAAACTATTGAAAACACACTGAACTTGTATCCTAGAGCATTGACTACTCTCTTTTATGTCTTCTATTTATTTTTTAAAATCACTTTTCATTTACTTTAAAACAAAATTGTTTCTAGAAAGTAATTTGCCTCTCCTTTGTCTTCTAGCTCTTTTACATTCAGTTCTAGTGTCTCAATGTTAGATTCTACAAAAATTATTTCAATCATCTAAAGTTAAAAAAATGTACCAGCTTCTATGCTGGCATGATGTGGGAGTGTCATATATCAATCTTTTTATTTCATTGGTTAAGCAATAAAGAAACTGCTTGGCTTGCCCTGATAGGTTAAAACATAGGTGGGAGGAGTAAACAGAATAGGATGCTGGGAGGAAGAGGAAGTGAGCTTAGACCCAACAGCTCTGCTCTCTGGAGCAGAGACACCATGCTCAGCTCTCCCGGGTAGACGCACGATAGCTCTGTGCTCTGAGGAAGATGTATGAAGCTCAGACCCAGGATGGACATAGGCTAGAATCTTCCCAGTAAGTGCACCTTGGGGTGCTTACACGCATTATTAGAAATGGGCTAATCCAGATGCGAGAATTAGCCTATAAGAGGCTATATAGAAATGGGCCAAGCAGTCTTTAAATGAATACAGTTTGTGTGTTGTTATTTCGGGCATAAGCTAGAAGGCGGCTGGGGTGTTGGGGATGCAGCCCCGCTGCTCCTATTTCAACACTGGCACTTAACATTCTTAGCCCCAAGCCTACTGTATTTTTTAAAAAATATAGCTCTGTCACCAAGATAGTGCTTTGTGTTTATTCAACTTCTCTATCCCTTTTGTCCTCAGAAAACAAATTTCTGTGAAATATTATCATCTGAGTGGTGTTTAATAAGGGTGAATGACGATCCAGGAATTGGATGGTCTCAAAAGAAAATCCAAATCTGAGTCTGAGGTTTCTAACTTCAGAGGAGTAGTGAGGATAGCAATGGTCCAGTTTATGTGTAATTGGATTCCAAGAAGGAAAGAAAAGAATCGGGAAAAATTTAGAAAAACAACATTAAAGAATTTATAAGATATGATTAGAAAACAGATAACATTCAGCCATACAAGGAAAATTACAGTGACTCCCACCCAAAGTGGAACCAAGGATGACCTGTCCAATCATGACACATTCTAGAATTACTGAAGTCAAAACCAGAGAGAAGTAGTTAAATCAGTCAGCAATAACTTACCCTTTTTTAAAATATATATATATATATATATATATATATATATATATAATCAATGATTTCAATCATAAAGGAATTTTGATGTAAAAGCTCAGAGAACTGAGTCTGATGGTGCATACCTGTAGTGCCAGATACTTGGAAGGATGAAGAAACAGGGTTTTAATTTAAAGGCCTCCCTGGATGTTGAACAGATGCAAGAATGGGTTGGATAAGTTAGCGAGTCTCTGACTCAAAAAATAAAGATAAAGGCTAATGATGTGGTTTAGTGGTAGATTAGCTTACTAAGCATGCGTGAGATTTTGGATTCAGTCCTGGTGAGGGGAGCTAAAAGAATTCTGGTCCCTTGCCTAGGGAACATTTCGGCTTCCTAAACCCATAATTGCAACCATAGTCCTGAGTTTACTCCCTCAGACAGGAAAAAAGAAAAATGAGAAGACAGAGGAGAAATTAAAATGATAATCATATCACCATGTGTTCTATAGACAAACTACATCCCCATCCTCTTCTTCTCCCTGGTACACTAGCAAAGTAAGGCAATCTATTTATCAGGCAGGAATCAACTCTTGGCCACTTTCTGTGTGATGGTTTAGGAAGCGTTCCTGGTCTTTGTCTTCTCTCAAATTAGACAACATCCATTTTAGTTGCCTGTTTAGTTCTCTGTTAAGCTATTATGGTGTGAATGGTATTGACCCATTCATTATGAGCCATCCTGTGCTGTACATTCCCCTGGTGGGAGCAAACGTGAACTGGCAGTCTGCCTTGTCACAACATCCTCCATTCCAGTCTTTTCTAACACCATGAACATGCACTCTACCATCAGATCGGCAAAATACATCACATGTAACTGTCTCTTTCTCCTTTCAGATAATTAAGAACTTCTGGAGATATAGGCATATATCCAATGTTCCTAATATGTAGAGAACCCCATGTGCAGAGAATCTGCCTCATAGACATCTGTATTCTCTGACTCCCTATCTCTGTCCATCTCTTTTTGGCAAAAAGATCAGGTGTTATTGGCTTGTTTATCTCCCAGAAAGTATGAGAGACACATGCCTAGATTCAGTCATTCTTTGTGTTATTGCAAGTATTGAATATCTACTAATTCTGTAGACACATGTTTTCATCTAGAAAGGGGCAGCAAAAGCCTGCTGTCTGATGTCAGTTATCTTCCGATCACAGGAGGGAGTTCAAGGATAACATAGAAATTTTTTTCTTTCTTAAATTTCTACAGTGATTCATATGTGGCAACATTCCATATAGATAAACATCCATTCATTGGTGTTGCCACTGCCCTCTTCCCTGAAGGTGGGCAGGTCATTAGTTTCTACCCGTATTTGTCAGAAATATAAGATCAAACAACATGCAATTCATCACACAGAGTTGATTGATCATTACGTTCTCCAAAATGGAAACACTTCAGCCAGGCTGCTGCTTTTTCATTATGGAATTTCATCTATTAACCAAACATCTCTATTCTCTGAAAGTGTTTGTAAATATCAGCACTCTATATATAGTGTTAAAATGGAAGAGAGAGAGAAATATGACACACAGAAACTAAAGACACCTGCTGTGACCACTAATAGCAGAGTTGTAATTTACCTAAGAAGGGCAGATACTTTATAAAGGATCAATCTGGAAAAAAAATAATATGCAAGTTCTTAGTTTATTTACCAGAACTGGCACAGAATAAAATAACTGAATTTATAATCCAGAGGGAGACTTTCATATATGATTTCTGTAAGTGAAATCAATAACAGATAAAGGACAGTAAGGACATATTAAGACCATTCCCAGCACTTACAGATATGCCATATTGACACAGATATTACGATACGCTATCAAATAGAAAGCATGGGGTCTACAGTAACAGGAAGTACTGTTCTTCCACGATCTTATAAAATATTCACCAAGGTAATAAGCAGTCGATGGGAAAATAACTCAGCACAGTACCAGACCACACCAGTAGGAAATCAAATTTCTGAGAGATCATATACTAAGGCACAGAATAATATAAATATCTTCTCTGATTTATTAACATTATTAAAAGAGACACTATAAATGTAACTTTTCTCAGGAATTCATTCTGTGTACATTTCACACAATTATATCATAAATTCTAATTAAAAGAGATAAGTAACTTGAGTTTCTTTCAACTATTTCTTAATGTCTCATTTGGAGCAATGTAACACATATCTCCTTATACTAAAAACTTTACTTCATGAATTGTTTATGTATTAAAAGTTTTTTTTTAATATCAAAACTTTAGAACTGGGGAAACTTCAGAAGACATATGATAAGTGGGACAACAAAGTTATTTACATGGAAGACTAGGAGGTCATTTATACAATTGAGGTTAGGTATGAGCTTCATTTTTGATCTGTGACAATGAGTACAAAGTTTAATATCATAAACATCTATAAAATGGCATGAGAAGCTTTGTCACCTATTGACTGTGGTAGACCAGAAGGAATTGGAGCTAATATCTACTGAAAATCTAACAACTGGTGCTAATAAACTTCACCTTAAATCTGTGAGTTGTTTAGTAACAGTTAATCCTTTTGACCTGGTAGATTTATAAATAAAGTGTGCACAAGACTGCCACATTAACCATGAGATTAAATGCCTCTCGTTATCCCATTCGAATGGAATTGTGTTTGAATCCTTATCTGTCATATGTTCCATGACTGATATGTCATCATATTGCAGTGGTAAGAACACACTTTAATATTTTTCCAGAACCATAAAGAATCACAGTTTCAGGAAGCATCATGGAAATTGTTAGGCTTTGTATTTTTCTTGTGTTCTCAGAAGATCCTGGTCTACTGAAAATCACAAAAACGTTTACTGTTGCATTGTCTGATTTTAGAGGTTTTTTGGGAACTTGGTGAGGCCTCTATGTTAACATGTGCACCATTTCTCACGGTTCCCTTCTTAACATTGCCAGAGGAGTTGACTGTTCTTTGTAAGTAAAATGTGATTGAGTAGAGTGAACACTTAACTTCCTCTGAAGTGTTATATGCTATCTTTAGTTAAGCTAATGAGACTCTCAGGTCTAACGATTCAGATCTCTTTAGAGTATCTGTATTCACTCTTTGCATTCATGGATTCCATATTTATAGAGTGAATCAACTGAATATCAAAATTATTTTTGCAAAACATAGTGACTATAAAAAACAGCGGTAGTCTTTGTCATTACTCTCTAATATGGTATATAAGTTACATATACAGCATTACATTTTATTGAATATCATAAGAATATAGGGTTGCTTTAGTGTAGGCTGTATTAACATAGATTATATGCAAACTCTGTGACCTTTTTTATTAGGAACCTGAGCATCTTGAATTTTCTTAACCTGCATTTCTTTTATAATTGTATTTTTAATTGTACATTTAGTGCCTGGGCATAAGTATGTGCATGTGTGTGAATGTCTGTGGACTCATAAGAGCTCGTCTGTTCCCTGGAACAAGAGTTACTGGTGGTTGTGAGCTGTCTAGCATAGGTGCTAACTGAACTCTGGTCTTATGAAAGAACTAAGTGTGCTTAACTACTGGGCGATCTTTCTCTCTTTTTCTCCAAATTTTGAGGCCAGTTTTCTTCATATACTTGGGATAATAGCATATGGTATCCTGAATGTGAGGTGAGTGGTTAGTCTCAAATGTAGCACAAAAATATGGAAGCAACAAAAATTCTGTCATATCAGAAAGGAGCTTATTTCTATAGCAATATAAATTACCAATGTAAGAAATGTAAACTAACAAGATAAAATTCCTCTGGGACTGCTTTGAGAGGCAGGAACAAATGGAATTGGGTGGATTGCTTTTACCTGAGCCTTCCTTTCAGATTTTAACTCATTTTACCTGGCTTTTGCATTTTAAATGTTTTCTAAAGCAGTGTACTGTGAGTTGAGTTTGAATGAGTAGTTTAATATTCATTTGTTTGGCTATACAGGAGCAGTGTTTGGTACATTAGATAAGCAAGCCCTCCCACTTGTAATAAATCCATGAGCCAAATAGCAGAACATGAAAAAGTATTAGAAGGCATCAGATTTAGGGCATTTACAATATTGAAAGGCATTGGAAGGAAAGACATCTATTAAACTCATGTTAAGGTTTTAATTGGAAGAGATGTTAATTAAGAAAAGAAGAAAAACAGTAGAAACCTAAAAATGTATGTACAGTATATTTATGAAGTAAGTTTATTAAAAGGGGACAGTGACTGCCAGGTCCCACATAATTCGTTGTCTTTTTCTTCCTTATTTCTCATACGTTGTATGCCTAGTAAATCAGAGGAACACATTCATAAAAAAGTTCTGCCCACATCTTTAAAGGGTTCTCTTAAATTCCAAGCAAACTATACTTCCCCAATCCCTTTTATTATTATTATTATTAAATCTTGGTTCAACAGTCTGGTATTAGCTGGACAGTTTGTGGCTCTTCTCTGAAGACTGATAATAGTTCAGGAAAAGGGTCTTCTTGTGTGGTCTCAACATGTTCTGTATACTCATTTGAAAGTTCATCTTTTAATGTCAAACTTACTGTATAGAAATTGGGTGAGAATGCTGCAATCTGTATATAACATTTCCTTGAAATGTTGATACATACAATTTGGAAACAAATGAGTATTGGAGCCAGCAACTGGACTGATCAGTTCTGTCAAGGGAAGACTTGCCTCACAGACTTAGGCAGTTTGTCCGGTTCTCATTGATCTAAGTATGGCAGACAACAGGTCCAACTGAGGCTAACAGGTTTTCTGATGTGTCAGTGTATTCTCTGTGTGGAGTGTGAATCACTGAAGGTAAGTGTATCCCACACACAAATCCATAGAATGAGACCTAATCATCTCCACTGTGAGTGTTTGGAGGTGACAACACAGCAAAGTTGGGGTTTTAGAACGGGGTTTGGAGACCCCTCCACGGGGTGAGCACACAGCTAGATGATTTCAGTCTGGGAACCAAAACAAGGACTCTCATCTGACACCAGATTACAAGCCATGTGATTTAGAACTCCATAAACTCCGGACGATGGGAAGTGAGTTGTCGACTAAGTTACCCATTCTGTGGCAGCCACAGCATGCCAATA
Source organism: Alexandromys fortis (assembly GCF_014885135.2). Lineage (NCBI taxonomy): Eukaryota > Metazoa > Chordata > Mammalia > Rodentia > Cricetidae > Alexandromys > Alexandromys fortis. The sequence goes on along the minus strand of NW_026067950.1, from coordinate 7,188,345 downwards.
AGACAAAAATAGCGAGGGGGTGAGTAAATAGTGAGGAGCCCAACGGCATTTGGATGGTGTTGCAGGAAGAGCACCTTATAGTTTCCAGTAGGTGGTACATCTGCAAGTTCTTCGTTGTTACGCACATTTAGAGTGTTTTCTAATATTGTCTCACAACACCTTCAAACAGAAGGTTCAAAACATGGATAAAGTTAACTTATGTATTTAGCAGGTAGATTTTATATGCCATCATGGTCTGGGTAAGTGGATGTTCAAATGTGATTAATGAAAGAAAAATAAAGTCATAAAATCCTGATTAATATTGTTTCTATTATATTGTGATTAATAGGAAAAAAAAAAGAAAGTAATAAAAAAAAAAGGTTGTCCTGTTTACCAGGTAGCAACTCTAACGATAAAGTGAGACAGATAGTATGTGTGGTTGGCATATTAGATAAGATAAAAAAAAAAAAAAAACACTGTTGGAGAGGATATAGGATCATCCGTGCAGATGCTGACACAAAAGAGAGAGTATCCATGGGGTTGGAGTCAAGGGACTTACTCTGGGCACTCATTCTGAAGCAAAGAAATCATTTGCCAGCATTTAGGGAAAATTTTCAACTGGACTAAGGGCATTGTAGCCCTGTGACATGAATGTAAATCACATATGCTTGATTCTTTCCAAATACATGTTGCAATTTTAGAAAAATGTCATTAATACAACGATGGAATAATACAGCAAAAATCATAAGCAGTATCATTGTATCCCTTTGGCCCTTTAAATTCCTTAGGACAATCTTTCAAAATGCCAACTACTCCCTAGGGAGATTTGTACGTCTTCACATCACGTTGTGATTAGATTAAATGCCTCACAGATTTTTCTTTTGTTGAGTAGGAATGGAAAGCCCAAAGAAAGACAAATTTCCCTTTATTTATATAAAGAGTGACACAGTATTTAGTGGCACAGTTGTGCAAACACTGGGATGTGTGACGTCAGAGAAGCATTGCTGCCTTCACCTCCTTCTAACACCCCTTGCATATGCTGGTGAATTTCTCTACTGTAAGTCCTTGCTCTGGTTCAAACCTAAAACCTTCACCAGGCTCAGCAAGGCCCTCAGCTCCGTATTACATACTCACTGGGCCTGTTGTTAAACAATTTGCATATCCTCTCTGTAATCTGTCAACCCTGGGACAGAAGGAGTCACCATCACCAAAACAAGATGGCAATGTGTCAGTGATTGAAGAAGAAGCAAGAGGATCCTACTGAGCTGACATGGAAGAGAATAATGTTGCTAAGAATTCCTCTAGCACAAACCTTTCTGTTCTTCTGCAAATGACCTACAGGAAAGAGGGGCATTTCTTCTCTCTGAACTCAAGCTCCAATTTCTAGGAAAATGATAAAATGGTTATGTTGGTGATTACTGTGAATAATAGATAAGCCCTTGGGCCTGGTAGTGGCTATTTATAAAGTGAGTATTTTCAGCTTGTTCCTTGGTATTAAGCATGTAAATGACAAACTTCCCAGCCTCTTGTAGCTTACAAATCAGTTTCTTAATGGAAAACTTGGGAAGACAGATTTTATTTCCTGTAATAATTTTCAGTGGGTAGAAGGACAGCTCAGAGAAAAAAGAATGCTTGAAAAGGGAAGATTTTATGTTTCCTGTCTGCAGAACACTTACCTCTGAGAATCTGTCAGAAAGTGAGGCCTTATCCTGTTTGACAACATTCATTATCTAGTGAATAATTCCTTTTGAGGAATTTGAAACTCCCATCTATGCCCCTGAAATGGCTGCATAATGTGGCAGACCCATTATGTAAACTAACCCTTGGCAAGCAAAGGATGTTACAACTCCTTCCATCAAAAAGGTAATAACCTGCGACATTTGAAAATCACAACACAAATGCAGTGTCTGTTATCCTTGTCACAACGGCAGAGAGCCCATTTATGGCGTTCAGAGTAAGAAAGCCCAGCTCCTTTGCAGTTCAGGTCACTTGACTTTCCTCCCAACATCTTATATCCCTGTTCTTGTTCTGAGGAGCTCTCCAAAGCAAGAGCTGGAAGGTTGGAGCAACCAGAATGTATCAGTTCCCATTGTTAGGACATTCAGTGGCCAACATCAACACTCATATTCATTATAGGAAGCATTTTATGCATACATCTGATCTCAATCCTCTGATTTATCTCTATAGTATCTACTAGGATACTACATCCTTTATGACCAGAGGAGTATAATTTTCCTGTTGATTGTTACCGTCTTTTAGAACTTAATCTTCTCACCTATCCTATGAGACACCAGCAGGTTCTCCCTTTGCAAAAAGGAATCACTGCTCACCTGAGTGTACGTGGCTCCTTTGCTGGGTAATTACTGTTTTAGGGCTTATTCCATTGCTCTTGGTTTGTTGTTGCTGTTTGTTTGATTGATTTGGTTTTGGTTTTTGGTGGTGGCAGTGTTTTATTTCCCTACTGTTTTGAGTCAGGGTCACATTATATATTCTCTTGATGGCCTTGAATTCACTGTGTAGACATGTTGGCCTCAGATTTATTGCAACCTTCCTGCCTCTGGTCCCAGACTACTCGGATGACAGGCATGGACCACCAAGTCGAGACTTTGCTATTGTTTTGAAGTTTTGTATTTTACTACAGATAACTTAAAAACCAAGGGATGACTTTTATTTTTGTGTTTAAAAAAAAAAGAAAAGGCATTTAGTTATCTCTATAAACATCAATAACCTGTATTTAAAATTCCATTTTGTTATGGAATGACATAGCACACCTCTGGACTCTTAAGACTAGCCTTTACTTAGGTGCTAATTTAGTTATAACACTAGGGTTTTCTGATGTTGTGTCTGCCTGGCCTGCTGAATTAGCAGCTGGACCTGTCTTGGGTACTCAACTCCACACTCCCAAGGATCCTGTATAGTGGCAAAATGGGCACATTTCATTGTTTGTGTCTTCTTTCTCATATCATCCTGTGATAGACAAAAAATCACTCCCGAAGTTGCTACATCGTAGTCCCTTGGAAACAGGAAGTTTGCAGATCACAAAGTTAGATTAAATAAAGTCAATGTAAAACTTCAAATACATCGGCACCTATTCTTATTATTGTTCAGAATATTTTTCATCTTTTTTATACAGATTGAACAAGTCTATTTTCATTAAAAATGCTGTGACTCTCTTAATTAATTTGAAAGAATATAATTGCTGGAATAATTCAGTAGAATAATTATAGCAGGTTTAATGCATCAGCATTTGCTCTTTTGGCAAAGGCATCAGAGATAAATTAAAATAATTTGTATGACTTTTTGCAAAACTTTGAGTTTCCTTGCTATCACTCTCTCTGTATACACTGTCAGAGTCCAGCCTGAGCAGAGCCCAGACTGTCATTTGGGGCATTTAAAGTGGCACTGTATTTGGGGGATTTGGGACTTGGAAGTGAACAGGTTGTCTGAGTCAGATGTAGAAATTTCCTCTTGTGATGTTGGGTCAATATTCAAAGCATGATTGTTTCAGTTTGAGAATGTGTGGGTTAGAAATGCTCTATTGGATAGCTCAGCCCAGCTTCCAAAGACATGTGGACAATAGCTGCTGGCGGGAGTCATACCCAGGGAAACACTGTAGGTGTACAGACGGGAACTTCCTCTAGGTGATGTCATTCCATTTAGACTTTTAGAATTATCCCCAACTCTATCTGGTGGAAACCTGCTTCTTCTTTCCAGTGTCTCCCACAGAGCACAGAGTATTAATATTAGTAATGCAATAACATTACTGAAAGAAATAACAAACAACATTAAGAATAGCAAGTTAACAGAGCCACTGCTCTGTTTCAGGCTTGGGGTTACTGCCATTACTGCCATTTCATACATAAGGAGAGTGAAACTAGAAATATTGCTTGTCAAGCTGCCAAAGCAGTGTTAATAAATGGCAGAGGTCAGCATCCAGGACAGAGCTAGTGTAGTGATAGTCTCCACCATCACCGCTCTTGGTCTGAGTAGTGTGTGCTTTCTGTACTAGTATCACAGAGGAACAGCTTTCAGGATCACCATCTTTTACACCTGTATTGATTGTGTGTTTGCTACAGACAACTTCATATGGCATTCTGCATTCTGGAAGCTCTATCACTGCTCCCTGACCAAATATATTAAAAAAAAAAAAAAAAACAGTGTAACTGTAATGATCTGCCTTATCTCTTTAAGAGACAAGCCACACCTACTCCATTTCTCCATGCAATATGATCTTTAGCTGCCAGCCTGAGTTCCTTCCTTTTCTATCTCCCTCTCAAAGAGGTGGCTTCTGCCTCTAGCCACTTCTCTCTTTCCATGCTTCTGTCTCTCCCTCCCCACCCCTGTGCCCCTTTCTCTGCTCTTCTCCTTCTCCCTCTTCCCTTCCATAACCCACTAAATAAATATCCAACCTCACTTTGCATGGTTTGCCTGTCCATCTGACTCTCGCCCACTGCATGGTTCCCTGCCTGGAAAATCTGGGGTGTGGTCTTGTGGCATGTCCCTCTGTCTGTCTCTCCTTGTGGCCTGCTGCAGCCACTCAGGGAACTGTGCCATCCCTGCCTGGGACTGGCTTCTTTCAGGACCTACTGTTCACAGCCTGCTGCCACATGGCCCCCTGCTGCTGCTCAGGGACCTGCAGAATTTCTGATACTGCATTGGCATTTTATTAATCCATTTCAGTAGCAGCAATAATACAACACATAACACACAGACACTGTTTTATCTCTTCCCAAAATGGACAAGACTCACAATAGGTTCAGTTCTGTTTTTAAATAGAAATTACAGTATCAAGAAAGTGAGATACCAATTTAAAAAGTAATTAGAATGTAAAGAAGTTGATACATCTTGAAGTGAATTCATAGAAAGTGGGGTTATGGTCAGTTCTCTTTGAGTTAGTGTCCTCTGGCTACTTTATTTCTTAATATACAGTTACATTCTGTTAACATATCTCATGGTCAAGTGACTTCAGTGCATAATATTTCTAGAAATTTCATGAGCTTAATAATTTTTTAATAGTGCTTTTCTCACCCACTTTTTACTTGTAGAACTTGCTGAAGTTGGAGATTCAGAAACATCGTTATGTAATCTTGAGACAGTTTAAGTGATTTACAATCATTTTTTTCTGGTCCCAGCTTTCTCTTATAAGTCCCTTTACCCCTTTTAATTTATGAACTTGTAAATCCATGTCCACTTAACATTGAAAAAGAAAGATTCTATATTAGAACTCATATTTCCTCAACAAAAAATAGTAAATAATCCAGTTCAGTTTTCCAAGAATTGTAGATTAAGCTCATTAATGGGTGAATCTCAGATACAGCTGAAAGCACTTCATTGAGAAGGTAAGGGGTGAAATCTGGTGTTAAAGAGTTGGAGGGCTTAATTAGAAAGACAATCCTCAGGCAAAAACCCTCGCAGGAACTCTAAAGTGGCTGTTGATTTTGTTTGTACCAGGATTAGGGGCAATGGTTAGGAAAAGAGTTTAATTGCAATAAGTCACAAAAGTCCGTAATGAAATCGTCTCATCCTCAAACTTGCTAACTCACTCCAGTGTGTTCAGCATAAGTATGGGAATTTTACCTGTCTGGTTAATGATTTCGACCCTCCTCGCTGGCCAGGGAGAGATGACCTACTTATTTCTGCAGACCTTGCCCTTGTTGAGTGTGGATTCTGGCACATTCCACAATAGAAACATCTGGAAAAACAGGTGCTGGGTTTGTAGTTTATTACCACAGAAGCAAAGACTCTCCTTTTTTTTTTTTTCTGTCTTTTTTCCCCCTTGTTTCTTTTTTGCCCTGTGGGAATATAATGTAAACTATATTTGTGTGTAAAAGAGTGTTAGGTCAAAATGCGTTCAAAGAGTGACAGAATTTCTGACAGTGTCCTAAGAGACAGTCTGGGCTCAACTCTGACCTGGTAATCATAAGGAGTGCTGTCAGAGAATCAAAAGCTTACACTTGGAATTCCTCAGGAATCTTGTAAGAGGGTGTCTATTTGTCAAGAAAAGCCATTGCTTCCTTTATCCCATCCAACAGCCAACTACCTCCAGGAGCGGTACACCTATTTGCATGATAACTCAAATGATCCTGTAATCCCTATACTCCCATTCTATTCTATTCTAGTCTATTCTAGTCTAGTCTCCAGATCTCCCATGTGCTTCAGCTTGACTTGGTCCCTGCTGTTGATGTGACCTACTTTAAATGCTACCTACCCACTTGTCCACTTCATCTGCTAGCCATCCATCTTGTCCCATTCATTCTGGATCCAGTATTGACATTCACCTTACCAGTCTGCAGAAACGCTAGGTTCTACCGATGAATTCTGCACATGCATCCTGACTTCACACCACGAAAAACAGCAGCTGACTTCATACCACCACACCACCAGCTGTAATCCAGTATTTAATGATCTAGTCACAACTTTTCTTTAAAATTTAAAATGTTTGGCAAATGGATAGAACACAGACTGATTCTGTCAAGGGAAATGTCTCAAAGCACCAGTGGTTGTTGTATAAGTTCCTGTAACTTCCAGTACCCGCAATAACTAATGCATGAGGAAATGCTACAAGTATTTACTAATAAAACATCTACAAAGCTCACCCTCACCTAATGCTCAGGGATTAGTTTGGAAGCGGGCCTAGATGGACTGTGAGACCCAGAGGACTAGGGCATTTGCTGTGCAGTCATGTCTCCTACTAGTGTCATAAACTGCACCCATAAAGTCTTTCAGTATGTCTGCCCAAACAAAAGCTGAACGAGGTCAACACCTATGGACACTCTGAAAGTGGACAAAGAAAGTCCACAATGCCTCACTCTACACAAAGAATTATATGCAGCCGAAGAAAACTGAAAGATGGCCATCCCTAGGTGAGATCATATCAAGTGTTGATCCAGTAACAATTATCAGCCCTAAAAATACACATATACACATACAAGTAACAATATACAGAATGACAGTTATGTGTGTGTGTGTGTGTGTAATACATGAGAACAATAATATATAGTATAAAATATACCATGAATTTGAAGGAGAGCGTTAAAGGGGTATATATTGGTGATTGCAGGGAGAAAAGGAAAGGTGGGAATGTTGTAATTACATTCTCAAAAGCTAAGCAAAAGAAAATTCACTGAAGAGAATAGTATTTGCATTGAAATATATTGAATACTAGGTAGAGAGCTAAGAGTTCAACAGGGTGAGCATTTGGGGATGAGAAGACAGTGATGAAGTCTCATAACCCCATACTGGGGTAACATCTGCGGGGTCTAGCCTTGAAGGGTTTGTATATTCCTGGGTAGTGGTGTGTGGGTTAGAAATACTAGGCAGAATACACCAAGATACAAAGAAGATATGGAGATGATGTACGATAGTACCAGCAGGGCAAAACAGTGAATTCTGAGTCTGCCCGCACTGATTTCTTATGATCTTTAAATAACCCAATCAATCCACAAGAGAGGAGAAGGTGAAGCACTTTTTTTTTTATCATGATAAAAGGAACAAACAAAGTGATCATAATTTAATACCCAAAACAGCAAGTAACCACACCCTAGGTCAAGATATCCCATTGATAGCCTCATCCTGAGTTAAATCTCCTGTCAATAGCCTTGAAGGAGCAAGAATAGACTTATGTTCTCTGACTTTTTGTCAGTGTGAAGTCAACCCACTTCTGTGGGTCCCCACAATGATGGAGAAAAACAATAAAGAACACTTATTGTTTTGGGTTTGCCTGGTGTGTCACATCAAGGATGCTACTGTGCATGATCCATAATCTGGCACATGAGTCTGGATTTTAAGTTAGAATCACAACAGTGGAATAGAAATATGTTTTGTTAAAAAAAAGAAAAGAAATATGTTTTGTTATTTTGTCCCATAGTAGTTATGAACTTGTTAATTTTCCTCATGTTTCTCCTTCCTCCTGCCCTCTAACTTTGGAATTGAATGCAGAATAACTCCAGTTTTTTTCATTCTTCTGGCATCATGCTAGGAAGATGAATAAAACAAGGCCTCTTTCTTTCAGAAATCACAGCATTATTGAACTGATACTTTGTGATTGCATTTCCTGTGGTAGACTCGGGGGAAATACAAAGACAGAAGTTAGAAATGGACCAGACACAATCTAGCTTTCCGTCATATGCATACTACTATCCATAGGACCCTGTGCACTATGTCTACCGCAATAGACTTGTGGTGGCAGAGAACTGTAGAAAAGCGTAGTCTCTGAAAATATACTACCCATGCTTTGGTACCCACATTAAGCATCTTGTGCTAATTGTTTTCCCATAGTTGATGACAATATTATCCATATAATTGACCCTAGCCTTTTTTTAATAGGCATGAAGACACATTTCTCCCTTGTAGACTCTGCACTAGACTCTAGTTGGCAGGCCTCCCTCCTATCTCCAGCACCACTTGAAAACACTTTTACCCTTGTTAACAAGATTTAGCTCCTTAATCTTCCTAGACAAAAGCTACAATGTACATTTAAATTATCACTCTGAACACTATAATAGACTTTTTATTGTCTTATCAGCATGATCTATCACACAGCTTAAACAGCAGTTAGACAGATGCAGTTATGAACTGCATGATATTTGAGAGCTGGCTATGAATGAGCTGATGCCTCACCTCCGATGTTATGGACTTTTTTTTTTTAAGCTTCCTTTGTTTTCCCAAGACTAATCTGTGCAGTGAAGTGGGACTTTCTTATGTCCCAGAAATGCGGCTGTCTTCCTGCAGAATCGAATCAATTCTCTAATCTCTAGCACTGTGGGTACCGAGTGAGAAAAAGCCCTCTCAACACAGGAAGCTAGAACTCCTGTCATCTCTGAACTCACTGGTGAGTATAGGAGAAGCAGCAATAATACCAAGCAACTAAACTGCAAGCAATGACAAAATATCTTTCTGCATTTACAATTGGGTGATTGCGTTATTTATTTGATGCCTCTGCAATTGTTGATTAAATAGAGATGTGCATAAACTGAGACCTGATAGAAATAATTAGAAGAAGTTTAATTACAGTAAATTAAGAGAAGAACACACTGTGAAGCCGAAACAACAGACGGTCAAAAGAGAAAATGCTAATTTGAAACTACTAGAAACATTAAGGGGAGTCTAAGGAAATAAGCTGATTTATAGAGACACAAAAGAATTCCTCCTTTCCCTTCCACTGATTCGTTTCAACATGTTTAAGCTGTGTCAGGAATGTTTTCATGTTCCCTCCTTTGTTTTATTATTTGCTTTTCTGGAAGACATCTTATTTTCTTATGTGGTTCTATTTCATTTGGAGAGTGTTTTCCAATTTAAGAACATTTTGATTTCTCTGCCAATTATCATAACATTTCAAGAATACTAATAAATATTGCTTTTATTGCTATCTAATAGTCCAAACTATTAATTGTTCATGTGGCATGTTTATAGGAAATTCTGTGTATTTTCACTCAAGAAAAGTTAATCATATGAACCAGATTTCAGGTGTCAGTATGTGCCAAGCATTGGATGAAGGAAATCTTTTCATGCTTCCTCCAGAACTGCTTCAGACTTACTGAATTTTTTTTTTTATGGAATGTTATTTGTAGACTTCCTTAGAACTACCATCTTGCAAGGATAATGTTTTATCCATCTGTTTTTTATTCTTATTCATAAAAGATGGGTTTTCCCGGAATTATGACATAATTACTGAAGCTAAAAAATTGTTATTTTAAGGTGAATATTAACAGCACTAGTGAGAGTTTACATATGACCTCTAAACAATTCTATTTCCTGGAAGTGGACTTAACAAACTCTAAAAATCTGTCCTCTGGTGCTGAACACATGGAAATAATCATCATGCTAATGGCACCCTAGTGATTTTAGCCAAACTTATCCCCACCCTGTCCTGAAGATAATGTAAATTTAATTTAACACAATAGGTCATCCTTTCTTTCATAAGTGTATTTTTTATCATTATCCATGGTAGAAACTTATTCTTAAAGCTTCATGAGTCTGTTATCAATAAAATAATTCTAATTCACCATGGGAGGAAATAATTTTGATTTTTATATGCTTATTCTAGTTTATTCAGTCATTTCTTTTTTTTCTCCTCAAAAGACACAGGTTCCTGTGCCCTTCAGTTATGATAGGAGGTTTATATTTTAAGTTCCTAGTGTATAATATTAAAAGTTGTAATGCAAATGATGCTTTTTTCTGTTATAAACCTTGAATCCTATACTTCACATCATTATGACCCTGGTGATGATAAAAATTGAATTGAAAAGATGGTTTTGTGAGAAAGTAGCTTATTAATGTCAAACAGAAGTTTGCTTTATGATGCTATACTTGTAGTTCATGAAAGATTACATTGTTAAAGAGCAGAACCAAATAGTAACAAACGTAAAATGTAGTTAAGTCAACAAAATGTTTTATAAAAGTCATTTTAGTTTCAGTTATTGGTATAACTAGTGTTTTTCTGAACCTTACATAAGCTAAAGTCTCATATGAAGAGGGACTCAGTTGAAAAGAAGCCTCCATCAGACTGGCCTGTGAACAAGCCTGTGGGATATTTCCTGTATTGGTCATTGATGTGCGAAGGCCTGGCCCAGTGTAGATGCTTGTATCCCTGGAAAGGTGCTCCTGGGCATATAAGAAAATAGATTAAATGATGGAGTAAACCAGTAAACACCCTCTTCCATGGCCCCTGCCTCTAGGTTCCAGCCTTGAGATCCTGAAGTATTGAGTAATGGACTATCATGTGGAAGAATAAGCTAGATAGTCCTTTCCCACCTAAGTGCCTTATGGGAATGCTGTTTTATCACAGCAGCAGAAACCCTGCCTATGACACCTGTCCTTACTGCTTCAAGATAATTTTGTGTTACATTTATAGGTGTATTCTTTTTCTAAGAGTTTGAATGGAAGTAAAGTATCAACTATCAGTGGATCATGGCACATTGAAAATAAAATGCATCGCCTAGGACACGAACACATCTGAATATCTCTTTTTAATCAAATTACTTTAAGTTTATAATCAAATGCTTTTTAACAACAGTGTAAAACCAGTTTGAAACATAACAGTGCAAAAGTGAAAAATAAGAAGTAATCATGTGAAGAAAACTACAATTTCACCGAGAAACATTTCTGCACTATTAAAAAAAAACATGCAAACTTTAGACATTAGTCATGCCATCAGAATTTAGGAACTGTGTTGCTAATATTGTTAAGCTAAGACCCTTCCTTTTGCTTCTAAGGAAAGTATATGGTAAACAAAAAAAATAACCTTTAGATATTTTTTTTTTTTTTTTTGTGGCAGAAGAAGAGATTTCTACTGTCAGATTACTGGGGAGATGCGATGCTCTACAGAATTTAGACCTTGTGCTCATGACATTTTACAAACTGTGCTCTATCGTTTAAATGTACAAGGGTAAACCAGCACAGCTAGTTTGCGATGCTCTTTTTAGCAAGACAAACTTGGGAAGTTATGCCTGGACTAACTAGAATGTGAAAAGTGAGCCATTGCCAAGATGCTGATGACAATGTAGTCTGTGATGAATGCCCAGTGGCCAGGTGTTTGGAAACTGAGTATGTATCTACCCCGTGTCTGCATGACGGATACTGAGTAGAAAGATTTTCCTCATAGGTTCAAGTGTGGTTCTTTTGTACATACGTATACAATGTCATTGGTGGGGGAATTAAGAACAACCTCTTTGACTGTACTGAGAAGGGACATTAAAAGCCTTGAGTCTGTTTGCTTACTGGCTTTGACCCATGCTCTTTGACCCTTTATCAACCTCTCTTTGTTTTAGAAATAATTTTTCTTTGATAAATCATATCTTTGAGAACAGCAGCATGTTGAGTCCTATAAATCATGGGAGAAAACTGCCAAACCCACAGCAGTGTTTGGAACCTCTGACATGCTGTCCTAATTTCAGCATGCACTGTTGCTGATATAGCCTTAGCTCCACATTATGCCCTGCCTGGTGGATAATGTTTCAATATTGGTTTGTATGACACCACTCCCCAAGAAAACCTTGACTTTCTTACTGTTATTGAACAAGAAATAGCTCTAGGGTATCCTAACTTAAACTACCTATATCCAGTTTATTTAGTTCATGGCATTAGTTAATCTATCTCACATTATGGTTCTGACTATATGTCACTTTTCTCCTCTTTTTTTAAAGTTGAGTGTGGAATGACATTTTTATTGTCATCTCTAGCTGCTTGGCCTCTGAAAGAATTTATGGTTTTGACTTTAATGAATGTCCATTTACCTGATGATGTAGTGCTGGAGAACATTGCTGAGGTAGATACTGTTTTAGAGCCTCCGGAAGATCTCTACCTTCTTCCAGAAACTGAGGGCTCAGAGTATCTGACGGTAGGTCTGAAATGAACTATAGCATTTGTTGGAAATTAAACAGTTTAATGTTCTGTAAGTGATTAGCGAAGTCTAATAACTTTGATTAATTGACCTGAAATAAAATACATGAGATTTTTCCAACTTTTTGGACACATATGAAAGAAAGTAAACTTGCTCCAGACAACTGAGTTATTATCATTCAAATACGATAGAATGTGTGTATACATACACCCGAACATGAACTATTTCTAAGTTGGAAAAGAAATTTCTAAGGAAAATAAACTAATGACAATCATAAATTCTCCCCCAATGCCCCTCAACACTCTTTCCTAAAGTCTTAATTTCATGCCTTATTTCATATTTTCTATTCCTCTTAATATTACTTAGCTCTAATAGTCTAACTATTAACTATAAGGTTCTATCTAAAGGTTAAAAATTTACTGCATAAATCTTCAAAAATAAAGCTTAAAAGATACCATTGTGTTTAAAATCTATTTTTGTTTAACCTTGATATAATACAATTGTCAAGTGAGNACACACACACAAAGTATCCTGGAGATAAAATTCCATGTTGATTCTTTGGGGGATTCTTCCTTATTTATATAGTTATTTGCCAAACTAAAAAAAAAAAGATTAACCATTTTAATGCTATGTTATCCTCCATAATTATAACACATTATACATAATAATTTCTCTTCTTTCTCTAAAAATTTCCCAATGATGATAGCACAGTATCAACAGGAGATAGACTGAAATACATTGAGTTGAGGTGTAGAACATGAGAAAGACTGAGTGATGGAGTGTGGAGAGGTAGGAAGTACACTTAATCACGGGAGCCTGGAAACCCCTCAGTGTGGGCTTTATTACCTCAGAGGATCAGTGATGGCAAGAGCTGACTGTCATACATGGAGTTGTTAGAGAATATGATGTTTGCATTACATTCAGACAAGATTTCATTCTGTAAATCTTAAACAAAAAATAGATGCATGGTTGCCATACAGAAAAATTAAATTGAAGACTCTGTGTATGGCAATCCTAGATGAATTAGTGGAGTAAAGTGAGTCCCTTAAAGCAAACAATGAATTTCTCTAACGTGAACATTGTCTTCATGCCCCTACCCTGTTAAGATTAGAAAAATGTTAAGTAGGAGGAACAGAAATAAGAAAGAATCACTAACACATAGGGTAGTAACGGGAGGGAAACTCAGTGAATACTGAATACTGAATTCACCTGTGTTTATTTTCCGTACACTTTTATACCCCAATACAAAATGCGAAAGAAAACAAAAGACTGCTTTATTTAACATGATACAAAGGACAATTAGAACAGTTGAGGTTTCTTTTTCTCAAGTTTCCTTTACTGTGATTGTCAGTCTACTTTCTGTTGCCTGCAGCATGTAGCACTCTGAGCTCCAGCACCATGTCTACCTACAGGCTGACATGTTCCCATCCTGATGATAATGGACTGGAACTCTGAAACTTTAAGTGAGCCACTGCAACTAAATGTTTTCTCTATTAGAGTTTTCATGGTCATGGTATCTCTTCACAGCAATAGAAACCCAAACTAAGGCAGATTTCTTCAAAGGATTTCATGATATCAGGAAATACATAAACAAAACTTAATTCTCAGTCTCTTGAGTTTCTAATTTCTGCTACCCAGGAGGTGGAAAGAAAAGAATGGGAAATTCAAATCCAACCTCAGCTACATATAGATGCTCTACCTCAAGAATCACATAAAACAAATATAATTTAAAAGAAACAAAAGTTTTACAGTATTTACTATAAAGTAATAGAAATAGTTATATAAAAGTAAAAGGAGATTTTATTAGATAAATCTAAGAAGCAATACATATATTCAGTAGTCTTAAAATGTTAATAAAATTAGGAACACAAGAAGAATCAAGGAACTGAATTTTCAAAGGAATGACTCTAAATATTTCTCAGCAATGTGATGCATATGAGAGTTTAGTTTGAAGACCCTTTTAGAGAAACCTTCAAAAATCTTTAATTTAAAATCAATATTCCGTTCATTTCCCTATCAAGAAATATGTAGGGTACACAAGGACAGTCTTTGCATTAATATTATTTACAAATATTACATTTAGTTTTCTACGGATGTTTGCATGCATTTGTGTATAGATGATTATGTCAGGATATCGGACGTACTTTTGGTGAAGCAGGATATTCTCAAGGGCTGCCCTATTTTGCCTTGGTAAGTTCGGTAATCACTTTCTTTTGTGTCCACCTTTTCCATTTAGGAAAACAGACTGTCAGCAGTTGAGGCAATAACACTTTCTTGCCCAGTAGCTTACTTTTGTAACAAAGAAAGTAAGCTCCATGAGGAGTTTCTTCAAAACCCATCATCTGCTCTGAAGTATATTAGTGCCACCAGGAGAAGGCATGTCTCATTGTCATAAAAAAGGACCTGTTATTAAAATGTCTTAAGTGTCATATTCTGCAGATCTCTGAAATGTTTGAAAATGACCTGCCTATCTAAAATATTTATCTGTTTGACCTGGAAAACATACCCAATAGGACTACAAGTTTGATTGTAATAGGTGCTTAAAATACTAACTTAAATTTCCTTATTATCTTAAGTAGCTAGCAGTAATAACTTTCAAGGACTATAAATTTGCATTACATTGTTAAATGAGTTGAATAGTTAGTTACACTACTTTGAACAGTAGTAGAATTTATGTACAGTAAGTTCTAATGAAAATAATCTCAACTTTGTATCAATATACAAAAGCCATATAAATGCAAAATATTTAAAGTCACTGTTTTAGTTCAAAGGTAGATTTAATAATCTACCTTTTAATCCTATTTCTATATCTCCATTTCTTCAGAGTAGACTCAATAGTCTACCTTTCTATCCTATCATATCTCTATCATCCATTTTTTTTTCAAAGCAAAGGAACCCTGAAAACTCATTTGTTCAGGGGTGGGGGTGATCCAGGGAAAGCCTATAACCCTCCAGGAGAAAAGGGGTCAAAGAACCTGCCATCTGAAGGAAGGAACACGTGAAATTGGCTAATTCCTGTGGCATTTGGAGTTGGGTCCAATGGAGTTTGCTGCAAAGAGGCTGCAACAACAACAACAAAAAAAAAATCCAAACACACTTAGACGTTTAGGGGAAAAAAAGGAGAACCTAGCCAACAAGGCAGTGACTCCGATGGGAGCCCGTGTGTAGCTCCAGCCTGTGCAGGTGGCTGCAAAGCCACAGGCAAGCATCTTTTTTTTTTTGATGAATTTGTGTCCTAAATTTGGACAAAAATATAAACTGTAAAATTGATTTATCCAAACTGCTATGGAATGGCAAAACAGAGCCACAGGTAGAAGAGAATATTGACAAATCCAAAGCCCTGAGTTTGATCTCTAAGACTCATTTATTTAAAGGAGAGAATCAACATTTACACATTGTCACCTGACATCCACGTATATCTCTTGGCATGTACATGAACACATACATACAAATGCACACGCACATGCACATGGAAAGAGTGCATAGACACACAAAGGGAAATACATATTATTATTACTACTACTACTACTATTATTATTATTATTGGAGTAGTAGTAGTAGTAGTAATAGTAGGAAGTAGTAGATGTATTTTTGAGACAGGGTTTCTCCGTAGCTTTAGGGCCTGTCTTGGAACTAGCTCTTGTAGACCAGGCTGGCCTCCAACTCACAGAGATCCACCTGTCTCTGCCTCCCACGTGCATTGCCTGGCATAATTATTATTATTTTTAAGAATTCTATGACTATTAATTCTCATTGCCAACCTGTATGGTTTTTGAATTAATGTGGCAGTAAACCCCTGGCCTCATCTATGAAGCTGCTTCCAGAGACGTTTAACTGAGAAGGGAGGATGCTCCCGGGATGTGGTAGCTTCACACTGTGTAAGTGGTGATAACTGGATGAGAAAGAACAAAGGAGAAAGAGTAGGACAGTCAGCTCTCTCTGCATCCCGAGTGGAAGAGGGCATGAGGTGCTGACGGGGTCTCCATTCACCCGCAAGCTGGATCAAAACAAACTCTCCATTCCGAGCAGCCAGCAAAACAACTACTCTGTCTCCATCAGGCTCCAAGAGGAGAGGGACATCAGAAATGTGATTGGAAGGCAGCCATGTTCTTAGTACAACAGAAACTCAATCAGCAATATCTGAGATTCCTAATTCAATTAGCGGCATTTAAGTGTATTTGTATAGGTAGGGTGGCAAGTCTCTAAAAACACAGCTGAATTAATCTTAAAAAACTTCCTTAGATGCCAGGAGTGGGAAATGGCCTTCTAGAGACATCACTAATGATTGTGTTCTGAACATTCACTAGTCTTTGATCACAGGGTTTTTAAATTAAACTATATAAATAATATTTATAACAAATATTTAAATTAAAATACTACATTGATGAGACATGGTAATATGCTTAATATTTGTTTTGTCATAAACCATACCAACATACTTTTGTTTTAAAATTAAAAAATAAACAAAATTATCAGTCCTTTACATAATTTTTTTTAATTTTAGGTTTTGTTATTTGTATTTATATTTTATATTCTTGAGTAACATTAAATTCTGAATAGAGTAAATGCTTTTAATTTGAGATTCCAGGAAAGAAAATAGAGCTGAAATTCACTGTAAGTTGAGCACTGTGGGGCTATTATTGCAGTCTATCTGAAATCCTTCAAGGAGCTGATGCTCATTATTCATTCATAGCTCAGTTGTGACATCGGTCTCCTTGAGGGTCATCATATATAGTTTTCTGTGTGGAATTCAGCAATGCAATTTATATTTAGTGAGATTACAAGATTACTCTTTGACTTTTCCAAGACTTAAAAATTTAAGTTTATGAACAACATAATGAGATATTTAAAAGAGATAGTTCATATAATTTTCTTTTTGGCTTTAAGAATCCTAGTAATAAACCTGCAATTCCAGTAATATCAGGTGCCTATAAAGCACAAGAATGAAGATCTTGAGTTTCAGATTAGACAAGGATACCTCAGTTGTGAGACTGAGGAATGAAGGAAGGGGTGGGGAAAGGAATGAGCGAAGGAAGGAAGGAAGGGAGGGAATAAGGAAACAATGAAGGAAAGAAAAGAGGAAGGAGAGAAGAGGGGTAAAGGAATAAAAGAAAAGAGAGGGAAGAGAGGAAAGAAAAGAAGGAAAGAAGAAAGGAAGGGAGGGAACAGAGGGGGGGGAAGAAGGGAGGAAAAAGAACAGAGGGGAAGGTCTTGTACATTCTCATATCAGGTCAGTAAAGATGTCATGACTGCAAGATTTTTCTAAGTCTGAAGTAAATTACATGAAAAACTTTAGTAGCTGCTCTGTATATGATAGATAAGAAGGTAGTTATAATAAGAATATGGACAATTTTATATACTGAACTGTCTTTCTTAAAAAAATTAACTTGCTAACCATCATACTTTGAGCTTTTCTCTTTTCCCATGATTTACCATATTTTATTTTATTCTTTGCCAACAAAGAAAGTTCCAAGGGTGAAATAACTATCTATATGGCCATTAAGTATTTCCTCCAGAGTTCCCTGTTCAATCTAGTCAAAATGATGCTAATTAGTCTTAATTGTTCAGAGAACACCTGTGAGTCCACTAATAGATGCTGAGATGCCCAATAATAACCCAAGAAAACCCCTTAGATAAATTAAATTCTCTCATTATGTGGTAAAAATGGCTCAAACTCAACTGGCATTTGTCTGCCCATTTTCACTAAGTGTGGATACACATAAATCTAGGCTTGCATAGTTTTGTAGTGTGTGCTGACTTGAGAAAACTAAGAGCAACATTGCAGAATGCAAAGATAAAAATGTTAAAGTAAATTTTAGGCCTTGACTTTGTTCCTCAAGGCATATTGAAATTCCATGAAGCCCTTATGACTATAACCATTTTGATAGACTCTGATGTGACTATTAGTAGTGATTCTTCTTTGCTAATTTATTCTTAGTTAAGCATAGAACTGAAAGTAACAAGGGCTTGCATCATGCAGTCAGTTGTGTTTTATCATAATTATTGGAATGTCCACACAGACAAATGCAACAGAAACACAGGCAGTGTGAAATAATGTATGGAAGTCAATGTAGAATAAAGGTAATAAGTAATAAATACATAATTAAGATTACTTTTCTTTTTGTGATAGCACACACAGGTGTCAAGTCATATGGAAAAATTAGTTTTGTCACCCCATTTTCATGAGTGTCCTAGCAGCTTTCATATTCTTTATATCTGAGTTCGGTGAGGTGATTTCATGGATGTCAGACTGCAGTTGCCGGGTTCAGCAGTGTTTCCCATGTGTCTGCCAGATGTAAGTTACTATTTGCCAGTGTTCAGAGCATGCCTATCATAGTTTGAGAGTCTCCTTAACCACCAGACAAACCAACAAACAAAACATGTTTACCACTCCTAAATATTTCTCCAATGATGGCATTCTACAGACTAGATGGTTCAATAAATTTTGAATTAGTGAATTAATTATGGATTCAGAACCATTGCTTTACTAAGGGTAACTGTATTATTGTTTAATCAAGTCAGTACACTTTGTGGCTGTTAAACAGTTGAGAATATGCAACATGTACGTATTTCTAACATAAGCAAATAGCATTAAGTGTGTTATTGAAGCTATTATCTAAAGTTCTATACATTATTGACCATTCAAGCAAGAACACAAACTGTTTTCAGTAGAGTCTTCAACCTGACCTGAGGAACTTCTTCAGCTGTCTGAACGGTGCTCTTTTAAAAATTGTTTGAACTGAATTGAGCATTGCTATCATGTCTAAATGTCAGCCACTCTTTGTATCTGACGTGCAATCTCTTGGACTGCCTATCTCTGGATAATTGCTTTACTGCCACTCTGGCTACAAAATACCCTTGCGCTTGGTCATCATCGCATCAGGGAATGGAGAGCAATGCCCTTGGCTCCACATCAGAAAGCAAGCCTTCAGTGCTGAACCTGCCTCTAGCAGGAGAGTTAATTATGAATCAGGATACAGGGGCAAATGAAAATCCTTGGTATTATCAACCACCAGATTATACGAGGGAGAGCAAAGTCTGTAGTGATTAAACAGGCATTCTGACTTTTCTATGGTTCTCAGCATTTCACACTTTATGCATTTAAAGCACTAATGTGCTGAGACCTACATCAAACATCTGTTTATCAAATGGAGCTTTTGATGGTGTGCAGGCTGGCAGAAAATCTATTCTATATTTTTCATTAAAGTTATTCTTTGAAACTTTTGTGCGTGTGTACAGTGTACCGTGATTATATCCCTTCCTCACTCTCCCTCTGCAACTCTTATAAGTTACTAAACATTCCTCTCATTCCCAAATTCGTGTTCTTTCTTTTCTGCTTCTTTCTTTGTCCTTCCTGCTCTTCTTCTTCTGTTAAAATAAAACTCACTAAAGCCAGTTAATCCTGCCTGTATATGCCTGATATGTCACTCACTGGAGCAACTTACCAGTGGCTACTACCCTATGAGAAGTGATTCTTCCACCTTCAGCAGCCATCAACTGCTCTTAAGCTGGGGTGAGTCCTCAGAGACCCGTCTCTCATCAGTGCTGGAATGTTAGCTGGTGTGATCTTGTTTTGTGAAGATAACCTGCTCCGAGTTTGTCCTATATATACTATCCATGCAACACCTGGAAGACAGCATTTTCAAACTCTCTTCTCCCTCGTATGAGTCTTACATTCATTCTGTTCCCCTTGTCAACAATGTTTTCTGAACTTGTGGGTGGAGAGGCAAAGATAGATGTTCCATCTACAGCTTCTATTGCTGAGTACTCACAAGCACTTATTCTTAGCATTTGACCATAAATGGCATTGATATCCTAAGAGATATGAGGAGGATGAACTGGGGTATTTGTGTCGGGGTGCGTGGTTGATGAGGGTCAGTTGTTAAGGCTGAGGGTACTGGTCCATTATATGTCTTAGTCAGTGTTCTCTAGAGGAACAGAACTGATCTGATAGAATGAATGTATGTCTCTGTGTGTGTGTGTGTGTATTCCCTATGTTTAAATATATACATAAATCGCATGTGTATATATAGGGAATATTGTGTGTATGTGTGTATGTGATTTATTACATTGGTTTACAGACCATGGTACACCTAGTCCAACAATGGCTGTCTAACAGAGGAAGGTCCAAGAATGTAGAAGTCATTCAGTCCATGAGTCTGACTGTCTCAGTATATTCTAGAATCCTGAAGAAGCAGGCTCCAATACCAGTGAGGAATGCACTTGCTATATGGAGTTAGGACACGCAGTTAAAGACAGCAAGCTTCCTCCTTTATATATGCCACTGCCAGAAGGTGTGACTCAGATTAAAGGTAGATCTTCCTACCTCAAAGATCAAGATTAAAGGTGTTTTTTGTCACTTGGATAGATCCAAATTTAAAGTGGGTCTTCCTGTTTTGAGTGATTTAGTTAAGGAAAAAAATCCCTCATATATTTAGCCTATGCCAAATTTAGTCAAGTTGACAACCAAGAATAGTCATCACAGATATGAATGTATCAAAACAAAGAGACAAATGAAAGAAATTATTTAAAAATTTTAATTTCCTAAAGGAGATTTTAAGTGAATCTTAGATTAGACTAAATAAACCAATTTTATTTGGTGTTAAAAAGTCAACCAAAAACATCTATTACAATAAGAAGAGATGTTTAAAAATTGGTATTTAGTCTAGGTTTTCTGCTCTTAGTAAAGGCACCCTACTCATTACTTATTCATATTGTATCTACTAGTGGGCACTACAATCATCAGAGAGATTTTTTCAGTTATTCAAATATTAGATATTTCATTTATTGGATTGCCTATGTAAAATATACATGGGGTATATTTTCTGCAATTTACAAACTATTTTCATAGTTTAATTTTACATTTTTTTTTACCCATTCCTTCCATAGTTTCTGGCTAAGTTAAATTCTGTACATGTCAAATGAATGCTGCTTGATTCAGTACAGTGGCCCAAGTCTTTATCTTTCTGTCCTGCATTTGAGGGGACGATCAGCTTGGCAAAATGATCTCTTTTGATTAGTAGTTCTGACTCAAGATCTCTACCCAAGTCCAAATAAGATGGTACCCTTTATATTCTGCCTAGGGCCTTTTCTCTGATGTTGCTGATCACAATTTATTGTAGTCCTCTTTCATATATTTTCCCATATTTTTTCCTTATTCCGTGATTAAACGTTTTTTTTTTTTCCCTTGCAGTCATCTTATATTTTCTTTTCGTTTCTTTTTTTTTCTTTTTTTTTTTTGGTTTTTCGAGAGAGGATTTCTCTGTAGCCTTGGTGCCTCTCCCGGAACTAGCTCTTGTAGACCAGGCTGGCCTCGAACTCCCAGAGATCCGCCTACCTCTGCCTCCCGAGTGCTGGGATTAAAGGCGTGCGCCACCACCTCCAGGCTTCATCTTATATTTTCATGATCCATTTTTTTTACACTTTTCTAGACTTGACACTCTTGGTATCTGGTGGTTTTGGTTATACTTGAAGCTAATATTATTGCTAACCTTGGTTTTTAAAGAACTTTCCTCTGTTTTTAGAAGCACGTATTGGATATAAAATGTTGTTATATCCCCCTTTTTCTGATAGCTCACATGGAATAGCATTCTTTCTCTGCTCAGAGCGAGGTCTGACCTCTGTCCTTGTCTGAAAGCCAGCAATTTTGATTATAGGGCCATATTATAGGAAGCTCTAACTTAATAAGATCACCTTTAAGTTCACTTTAAAATGTTTTCCATTTTCAGAAAGAATATGTTGTCATGAATGTTAGACTCTAATTGTTTTAAATACAGTCAGTTTCTATAATGCAACTCTAATTTAAATTGTTAATTTCAGAAACAAAATTCATAGTATCTCAGGGCTGAGACTGACTTCTAAAGACACAGCTTAAAATTGGATGAAGAGAGAATATTTGAAAGAGGGTGTTTATAATACTAATGCAATGTCCTTCCATATGAAATAATATAGCCTATTTAAGTAATGTAAGTAGTGTCTTAATTCTTAAATCATCCATTTCTGAAATGCTTCTCATGTGTTGGATAGTGTGCATTTCAATGAAAAAGGCTGGAGACAGTCTCTGGTGTTGGTCCTTACGTTCCACCTTGTTTGAGACAGAATCTTGTTCTCTGCTATATACACCAGTCTCTCTTTGAGTTTATGGGTTGATATTATAACCAGAACAATTATCTGCACATCTTA
Source organism: Alexandromys fortis (assembly GCF_014885135.2). NCBI lineage: Eukaryota > Metazoa > Chordata > Mammalia > Rodentia > Cricetidae > Alexandromys > Alexandromys fortis. The sequence goes on along the minus strand of NW_026067950.1, from coordinate 7,165,844 downwards.
TACACACATTGCCTTAGTTAATTTTCTACTGTTGTAATGAAACAACATGACAAAAGTAATTGGGGAGGAAAGGGTTTAATTTGGTTATATTTCCATATCACTGTTCATCACTGAAGGAAATCAGGATAAGAACTCAAACAGGGCAGGAACCTGGAGTCAGGGCATGATAAAAGGGCCATGAAGGTGTGGTGCTTACACAGCCTGATTTCTTATAGAACCTGGGACCACCGCCCAGAGAAGGAATTATATACAATGGGCTGGGCCTACCCTATCAATCACCAATTAAGAAAATACCCTAAACCTTGCTCACAGCATGATCTTATGGAGGAATATTTTTCAACTGAGGTTACCTCCTCTCAAATGATTTTTTTGTTTGTGTCAAGTTGATATAAAACTAGCTACCACAAACATCTAAGATAATTATTTTCAGATATTCAATCATTAAAACTATTATTTGATTATTTGAGGATTATATGCATTACATTGTTTCAACTCTGTGGACATATAAAACAAATCAATTATGAGTGTGTATCCTATTGATATAATATCATATTCTTTTGTGCTTATGATAAATTTGCATAATGTCCCCAAGGGCTATACCAGGACTCTAAATTTTTTGCATGAAAAAATTTCTGTATTATCTGGTTTGATTTTACTATTTTTGTCTATTTACTATTATTTTTCTCCATGCTAACTTAAATTCTTGGGTTGTATCTGCTTGTGATTATTACATTAAATGTCTTGTCATGGCAATGTAATTACCTACCCACTTTAGTTATCTGTTTCACTAAACTGTTTTTTATTCTTTATTGTATTCATGAAAACATTCAAACCTTGAAAGATTAACCCGCCCTCATACTCTGCCCATGAGCTTTTCTATGGTAACAGATGTCCTGGCAAGAGTGTTTCGGATTTGCTATATCTTCTTATTGACCAAGTCTGTTGTCTTATTTAGGGTTTCTACTGCTATAAAGAGGCACCATGACCAGAGCAACTCTTAAAGGGACAATGTTTAATTGAGGTGATGGGTTTATAGTTCAGAAGTTCAGCCCACTGTTATCATGGCAAAGAGCATGACAGCATTCAGCAGAAATGGTTTTGACTACATCTTAATCAGAAGGTGACAGGAAGTGGACTTAGACTCTTGGCTGTATCTTGAGCATAGGAAACCTCAAAGCCTGCCTCACATCCTCCTTACTCCAACAAAGCCACACCTCTTATTAGTCCCTTTCCCTATGAGCTTATGGGGGCTAATTTTATTCAAACTGCCATACCCGTATAAAATGAGAGCTGCTAAATCTTCAAATTTGCTGTATAATACTGAATAGAAAACCCCCATCATACAAGACAGTTTGACATACTATATCAAATACATTTATAATAAATGATGTTTTATACATATTTCCAAAGACATTTAAACTCATGGCATCCTTGACGATAGTAGGAAATCATGCACACTTATGCATTAAAAGTAGATTGTTCACTTTTTAGTATAATCTCAAACTTCTGTGATCATTAACACATTGCATTTTAGAAATATTACTAATATTGTAGAAATATCCATAGATACATTAGCCACCTCACAACCAATTCCTTCATTCTTAATTCTCAGTGCCACAAATCTATGTTCCTTCTTTACATATCTGCTTGTTTGGGGTATTTCTCTAAATGAAAATATATAACTATAGATTTGATAGCTTTGATATGTTATTTTTAAAAATACATCTATGCTATTGTATATATTTCTTATGGAAGAATAGTCAACTGACATTTTTTACTTTACACAAATACACCCATATCTAAGGGAGCTTTTGATACTGGTGTTACAAGTTTTAGTTGCTTAGTACCAGTTCTATTCTTGAGTTAGGACTTAAAATCATTCCTACAGTGCATGATTGGCTACACAGACTCTTCCTCTGTGGCATGAAAAGGAAATATAACTTCATATTAACACATACTTTTTTAGTCAAAGGATTTAAATTATTTATTCTCAAATGACATGTTCCCTAATGGTTGGTCTAATGTTTCACCTCTAACATGAAACAGAAGCAAATATTCCCTGGGTTTTGGCCAGTAGTTCACATCTGTTACGAAGCTCTGACACCACCTTTAGTCTCGTACCTTATTACAAAGTTATAAGATTACTTACATTATTGAGTGAATTATTGCTTCTTTGCTGTCTGACTTCACAATGTGCACTTCATATTGAACCCTAATCCTCCTGTACAATTTTTAAGAAGTGGGGCCTTTGGAGAAGTGACTAATTTACCAGGGGTTCGCGTGCTGGTTGGGAATAACAGCCTATAAAGGAAGCTCCAGAGAGCCGCTGATGCTGATGCTTCAGCCAGAGGCTCCACCTGAGAAGTAAAGAACAGGTGCTTCAGACACTGAATTTGCCATCAGGTTGATCTTGAATTTTTCACTTGCTAGACCTTCCAGAGATATATTCCTATTATGTATAAGCATCTGTTCTATGGTGTTTTGACAAAACAGTATGAACGAGCTAAGATGGCATCATCTTTGCCCTTTTCCTGTCCATCTTTCAATTACCATTATAGCCAGTGATGCTTGGCATGGTTATCTATGCATCTAATGTTTTAACTTCCATCTAGAGATAAAGCTCCTCCCCCCACTTGCTTCTGATAGAAGGCTCCAAATTTTACTTTCCCTATCATCCTGGACATCACTCTACCCACAGAAGAGGAACAAGATGATCTTATTTCTTCAGAAAGAACATATAAGCTTTTTATTTTAGCCACAGCCTTGGTCAGTCTAGCGACCCAGACTAGATAGAGCCTCATGAGATTATTGCTGGTCTGATGGGCAAAAGTCTTTTGCCATCTGTCCTGATTGCTGGAGTTATTGTGAGCCTGAATTACTATCAGCTGTTCTGTCCTTGTATAGACTGATTCTTCTAAAATAAGGACAATATAGAAGCTGGCAGTATTCTGATGCTAAGGAAAGATGTGAGACAGTGGTACCTGTATATCTAGATCCAGGTACTCCTGAACCCAGGTTATAATTTTAACCCTGAGTTATACTAAAAAGCAAATTATCATACTTTCAGTAATTTAATGATTCAGTTTTTATTACTTCAAATTGAAGTAATCTTAAAGACAAAGTCCTTAAATAGACTAAAATGTAACCAGGGTAGAAACATAAAAAGCTTAGTAAAACTAAATGTTTTCCAAGTTCTTTTTCTCAACACTAATTCAGTTCTTATTTTAGATAGAATTCTTATATCTATAATAAGACACAATTATTTGGTAATTTGTTTAATTTAAATATAGTCTTACAAATTATAGTTGAGGCTTTATTTCCTGTTTACAGTAAGCTAGTAACATTACATTAATCTTTATAGAAATAATCACTTGTGATTCAAAGATATCTCCAAATAATGGGATGGTGTCTTGAAACCATCCCCCAGGTTAGATTGTGCTGCATTGTGATTATTATAGAAACAAATAAAGGAAAAGAACATTATCTTTGGTCAAAAAGTCTGTGAGTGCTACAAGATAGAGTGGCTGAGTTCGATTTTCTACATAAGAAGTTAATCAAAGTACAAGGCAAATAAAGGAAGAAACAGATCTTCTTAGGAAATGGTTTACATGCAGTCCACATACTTCCTTCCTTACATGCAAAGCCTTGGGAGGAACATTTTATAATCAAATATTAGATGATTAGAGGCTCAGATTGTGGTGTATCCTCACAGTGATGGTGGTTGTGTAATGCAGTGGATAGAGAGTTGAGGTGCATTATAGGAATGGAATCCTGCAGCCCATTGGAATACACTTAGAAAATCATTGCTTTATCTGGTTTTCCTCCTGGGAAACTGACTGACAATAGCAATCATGGTGAACACCATGACGTGTGTCATTTTACAATCTGAAATGGAGATTAAATGCTGGGGGATACGTGTGTCTTTGAAGTCACCATACTATTTCTCTCTGCCAGTGGAGGGGGCTTTGAAATATCATCTTAGAAAAAAGTTCTTATGCAGGTATTCTGTTTACGTAAGTTTCGGTGCAGAAGTTTCTCTGGCTTATAGACTTGCTCTCGCAGAAGAGATTTCATCTTGGCAACTAATACTTTCTGAACTCAAATTCTGTGACTGCAGAAGCTATTACAGCCAAGGAAAATAGGGGAAAATCAGAAATCCATTAACTTCATCAGTTTTCCCCACTCTACCCAATATTAAATCCAGCTCTCTGCAGGACAGCATCTAATTGATTTTAAGTGACATATCAACCTCCGCCTCCTTACCTTAGGACCATTTCCAACAACCATCTCCCCTTGAGTGAACAGGGTGAGAATCTGATTCCCATTTTAATTAATGTAATGTTTTTCCGTTGTGTTCTATTCCACACTTCGATGGTTCTTTCTTTGCTACCTGCCACCAGTATATTCTACACTTGTATCTGGAGGCAGACTTAGAAAATCCTCAAAACATAGCTCCAGTTTACTACACTTCAACTATGGTTAAAGTGTTTTATTTCTGACTTATTCATGCAATTCATTAATGCTTTATTCAAAGTCATACAACACGGAGAAGAACATGGACTACAGGAGAAGAACATGGGCTACAGGAGAAGAACATGGACTACAGGTCCTTATGTCACACATCTGCTTAAACGCTACCCACGCTATTCAAAGTTATTGTTATTCTGTGAACTTTTGGTAACTCAGTGACTTTATATTCAAAACGTACAAGAAAGAAAGTTAAACTTTAGGACCTGATCTTCTTAATTTAATTCCTATGTGTTGTGATATATTTAGAAATATTCTGCAATCAATTATTTGGCTTAAAAATACTCTGAGCCCTGTTCTCGTCTTCAGTTCAGGCTTTCCTTGATAATTGTTACCCAGATATTTTTTAATGCATTTATACTAAAATTTTACTATCTGCCAGTCCACAAGCCTATGTCTTCGATACTTAGTTTGATGCACATTATAAATAATTTTACCTTCACTTTTGTTCCCAAAACTTTTTTCTCACAGGCATTGCCCATAGTCCCAATTTCTTTGTTCATTTTTGCCCCAAAGCTGCATTTTTAAAGTTTATCAATCATTTTGATAATAGGAACCTCTCTCAGATAATGTGTTTCTCTACAATTGCTGTGTATTTGCCTTTGGGGTGCTGAGGATCGAACCTCTGGCCATACACTGGCTAAGCAAGAACTTTAACACTGAGGTCTGTCTTCAGCCCTCTTTTTATTTTTATTTTGAAACAAGACCTCACTCAGTGTTCCAGGATGGATTTAAATTCATTCTGTGGTCTACTATGGCCTTAAACTTGTCTTAGCCTACCCAGTAATAGGATTGCAGATATGAGGTTCCAGGTCCCTCATGCATTCACCCTTGAAAGAGGAAGTCATCTTAGTACAATACACATGGCTCAGAAATCTACAGTTTCATAGCAGAATAAGTAGATGTCACCATAAAAACTGCCAGACAGTTTGGAACCTAGTGTCATAGGGAGTGGAAGACAGAAATATGATCTGGGTTATGGTCAGAAGAATTGGGGAGAGATGAAGAGATCCGGGGTACATTTTTAAACTTTGACATCCTTAGGTTGGATAGGAAGACTTTACCAGGAGAAAGAGTGAGGGATCAAGGTTGACTCTATGATTTCAGAATTTCACAAAAATACCATTTTTTAAGTATAAGGATACCTGATAGGCAAAATGACTGGGAACACATTAAGATATTTAATAGATATATTTTGAAAGAGATTTTTGTCAATTTGTTTGATTGAATTTGAGGCAGGTTTTCTCTGTGTAGCTATGGAGCCTGTCATGGAATTTGCTCTGTTGACCAGACTGGCCTGGAACTCACAGAGATCCACCTGCCTGTGCCTCCTGAGTGCCTCACCACTGCCTGACTAAGATTTTTTTTAGTAATTATGTTTATATTATTTTATATTTATATTTATATAAATTATAATTATATATATTAATATAAATGAAATTTATATTAAGGTGCAAAAGTACAGAATTAGCAGTTCTTGGTTACAGTCATAAACTATGAGTCTTTAAGTGCTTTTAGAAGTTTTCAGAGTAGATTTGTGTAATTGAGAAAAGACTATGGCTAACAAAGAGTTAGTAACTCGGACTTCCCTTTTGAGAACCAAAAATTGGGGTGAGGCAAGGAAAAGATGAGAGTAACTGAAGATGGGAAAATGTGAGCACAAGAAAAGAAATTAAACCCTGACTGAATCACCACTGACAAAGCGAGACAAGCCCCATAGGGAGATGCTCTCACAGCTTGGCTTCATGGACCAGGATGTTATCTATAACTGGGAATGAATGTCTTGGGTTATCATAAATGGAGTCAGAATATTTTACCTTATTACCTATGGCAAGTACAGTTATTCTCTCTAGTCATTTTTTATTTAACAGGATGTGTGTTTTAAGATGCCCTCATTAATACAATGGACTTTGTAGCTTATGAACTATTTTCCCAGTATAAATCTATGAAGTAGTTATCTTTCATAGTAAATATAGAGCAGACTAGTCATGAAGTCAGACTTTCACCTAGGATCACCCACTCACTGATCCTGGAAGCCCAGAGATAAGTGTTAGAAAAACTATATTCCATTTGAATTGACATGCTGATTTCATACTACGTGTTTTATTGTCTCATCTTAAATAACAGTGAGACAAATCTGGGTTTGAAGGCGTTGCTCATTTTAATATAAAGGTTTTGCATTTGATTTAGATCACCATTAGCATGTACTGAAACAGTTTGTCCTCTGTAATATCTACAGCATGGCTACAGCCATTGTTCTCAGTCACTAGGATAAAGTCCACATAAACACTGGGAGCCAGTGATGGAGAGGGAAGTTGCAGGGGTGTGTCTTCTCTGTGCTGTACACAGAGCTTCTCTGCAATGGGAGGCCACTGGTTGATAAGTCTATTACCTCTACTCCCAATATTTATCATTTGTTATCATGGTTCTAGTAGAAACCTTGGGAAAGTTATAATTAATATCCATCCTCATTTCATATTACTTTTTGGAAAAACTGTAAAGGCATATTGAAGTTAGCTCCTCATATGCTAAAAACAGTTGTTAATAATCTCACGTTTAATCATGAACCTCAAAACAATATGGTATTTGGTTTTCAGTGGTGCTTTCTGGCAATAAAAGCGTACCTTTTAAAAAGTTAATCTGTTTTCTGTTATTATGAGTAAACACTGTATACTATTTTTAACATTTGTTTTGTTTTGTTTTGAGACAGGGTTTTTCTGTACCTTTGGAGCCTGTCCTGGAACTAATTCTTATAGACCAGGCTACCTCTTCCTCCTGAGTACTGGGATTAAAGGTGTAATCCACCACCACCCCGCTGCTGTCTTCCAAATTTTTAACAATCATTCTCAACATAGATGTTTAAATTAGTTTATCTTAATTTTAAGATATTTGGCACACTAGTTCTCATCATTCCGTTAACTAGTCAGAAATGTCAAGATAACTGTGGGAAAATCTCTACTTGGTAATTTTGATGTGATGTCAGTATTTCTTTTTGTTGTTATTGTTTTATTATGCTGGATTGCCTGTTCTATAAGTTCAATGTTATCATGTTAATGACCAATAGTGTACATAGACCATACATGGCATCCTGTACTAGGAAATAATTACAGTATAAAATCTAGACTGTGTCCTTTGAGTTAATATGGCATTCTTTATATTTCTATAATTCTAAGCAAAATAAAATGAAGATCACACTGAAAAAGTTGCTGTAAATAAATGTCAAGCACTTTGCAATTATACATTGATCTGTATACATACATGTATGCTCATATATATATATGTATGATTACCTGAAATTTCCCCAAGAGAACCTATTAACAAAGACAGAGCTATGGGTGATAAAAAAAACTATACATATATACATTCTTCCATTCAAGCATGCTTCCACACTGTATTTGTTGATGCTGACATGTAAATCTTCTTCAGTGTTAACTTTATAGTTGTATCTTTGCATATATTTATTTTGTATTTATGAGTCCAACCAGAAAGAGAGTGATAATATTTAAAGAAAATTTTTCTATGTTTAACACATTCATCTGTTTCTTGTCATTTTCCCTAAATAACCAGTAGAGTATAAAACTTATATTCAAAACATTTATACTGTGATGGGTATTATAAGTTGAGATTTTTAAAGTTTGTAGGAGTCTTTATATAGCTTTTATGCAAATGCTTTATGATTTTATATAAGAAACAAACTTCTACAGATTCTGATAGTTCAATGAGGTGGCAAGGGAATTCTGAAATAAATTTCTTGAAAAAACTAGGGAGGGCCGGGCGGTGGTTACAGCTGAGGAGAGCCAGACCGAGTGAGTGGAGGGTGGGGGTGCAAAAAAAATGAAAAAAAAAAACTAGAGACTACAACAATACATAAAATACTTTATTACTATTTAATATATTATGATCTATGAAGGGCATACTACTTATAATATAGACAAACATTATAATGTACACATAAGAGGCAATTCAAGGTTGTTTAAAAAAACTAAACCAATTAAGCTAGGAGGTGATTAAGTGTGGGAAATGTGATACTGTTAATGAGCAGAAGAAACACATTCATTCCATCTTCCTTTATGTAACTACAGTATATATCACACATATTTGCTATTCTTGTTAGTATTTCTTAGTTTTAGTAAATGTTGTAGTTACTCATCAAATAGGGATAACAAAGAAGCAGCATTAATAAGTGTGGCATCTGCTGTTTATTGCCTGATTTGGTATGCATTACCTTCTGCAGGTTATATGAAGATGTCATGTCTAGGAGGTGTGATATAGACACAAGAGAAATCCATGAGAAGACATGGTAGGATGCCTTTATTGATTGATGAACCATAAAATAGAGACCTAGCATTTGAAAATTAGCTTTATAGGTTGCAGCTGCTACTGCCGCTTGTTCTTGATCTCCTCGTCTTCCTCCTCCTGCTCCTTCTCACCCTCTTCTTTTCCAAGGCAGGGTCTTTCTATGTAGTTTTGGGTGTCCCGGAACTCATTATTTAGACTGGGATGGCCTGAAACTCACAGAGCTGCCTACCTCTGACTCCCAAGTGCTGGCATTAAAATTATGCACCACCATGCCCAGCTTTAAGAATGTAAGCTCATAAGGAGTAATGTTGTCTGACAGTATTCCTAGGGAGATATGAGCAAACATCTGCTTAATCTAGATAGCGATCAAACCGAGTCTTACTTGGTGAACCAGTAAGTTTTATTGGAGTTACTTACAAAAATATGAGTGAGCGGTTGCTTATGGGGCCAAAATGACTCAAAGACAGCTGCATCATCAAAAGTAAACCTTACCATAATTGATGATGTTTCATGATCAGGAAACCTGGACTGAACTGCCCAATCTACAGGCAGTTCAACAAATTAGAAGCATCGTTTTTGGGTAGCTCTGCTGGGCTGAACCTCTTCATGGAAGACCAGGTGGTCTCTGTCTTTGTCAATCAGCTTGGCCACTTTGAGCATGAGTTTTTACAGCTTATATTCATTTGGTGGGGAAGGAGCCTCCTGCATTTACTCCATGTGAAGAACTCCCTGAAGTTCTCAAGTTTTCTACTTTCTGATATCAATAAGATTTTGCATTTACTCCATGTAAAGGACTTCCTGAGGCTCTCCACTTTTTTTTTTTTAATATTAATAAGATTCACAGAAGAATGGGACATTTCCTCCCCGTGAAGAGCACCTGTACTAAGCTCCACTTTAGGATGAGACTGAATCTCAGAGGAGATTGCTAGACAACAACCAGCTATATGAACCTGCACAATTAAGATGACCTGCTGAAACAGCTGGGCGATGATGGTGCACATCTTTAATCCCAGCTCTTGGGAGGCAGAGGCAGGCGGATCTCTGTGAGTTTGAGACCAGCCTGGTCTACAAGAGCTAGTTCCAGGACAGGCTCCAAAACCACAGAGAAACCCTGTCTCAAAAAACAAAAAACAAAAACAAACAAACAAAAAAAAAGACCTGCTGAAAACTAAGGACACAGTCTTGGTAATTAGCCATAGCATCCTGTGACTTTCAAAGGAAATCTGCCAGCAACAGTCATGGAAGCTAAAGCTGAGGCCTCTGTCATCAAATCAGCTGCTCTCCGGTCTTCTTTTCAATAAGATTTAATGAGCAAATTAATCAAATTGTTTAGTGTGCTGAGACTCAGTTTTCTAGTCTTTGACAGCAGTTACAATACTCTTCTACTTAAGGAAAATTTATGGGAGATTATGTAAATATGTCAATATAAACTTTTTCATCAAATTAAGCTATTCACCAGAGGGAAATCTTAACCTGTAATGTATACAAGGTAGTGATTGTACCCGGTGTGATGAGGTGGTGCTTCAGTTAGGTAAGCTGTGTTGATGAAAGTGGTTGTGGATGCCTGGTCCTGTGTTCTATATATTGGAGAATGGTGTTTGTGCCTGACCCAGCCTATCATATGTTGGAAAGTCATGGGAAAGCCTGATTCAGTCTTCTATATACTGGAGAATGGTAGGGATGCCTGATCCAGTGTTTCATATGCTGGAGAGTAGGAGTGGTGTAGTTTGCAAAGTTCATAAGTGTTTCAGGAGATGGTTAAATCTTCATAAACACACACCTGCTTTAAAGTGGTGCTACAGAGAACCATGCAGAGGGGACTGAGTTTCAGATTGAAATAGCTGTTGAGAATCTCAAACCAAACTGCAAGAATGTTTTTGTTTTGTTTTGTTTTGATTGATTGATTTGTTTGTTGTTTGCTTTTCTTTTTAATTTTTTTCTGTAAGGTTCCTTTTGTGAAATACCTAGCTTGGTTTATAAGAGCAGAAGTCAAGGCTGACATGGAACCTTTCTATCTGTTGTCTCATGTTAGTCAGTTGCTGCATGTCGTTTCCTGTGGACTATCTTGGAAAGTGTGGCAGGCACAGTCTTAGTAGGCAACAGCAAACAGAAGGACTTTTTAAGAAGGGCAATCATCGCCCTGGAAGGGGAAATAGATGAGATATCCTGGTTAAACTGGGGACAGGGAAGTGTAATGAGGAGGGGAAGGGGCATGAGATCATGAGGGAGAATGGTAAGGCTGGGGGAGGGATGGAATTGGAGACCAATGAGAAAGATAGCTCACCTGAGCTAATGGGAGCTCATGGACTCCAGACTGATATCTAGGAAACCAGCATAGGACAGAACTAGGCCCCTCTGGAAGTGGGCAACAGTTGTGTAGCTTGGTCTGTTTGTGGGGCCCCCTGACAGTGAGACCTGAATCTATCCTTGGTGTAGAAACTGGCTTTTTGTAACCAATTCCATATGGTTGGATGTCTTGCTTAGCCTTGATGTGCCAGGCTTTGTTGAATCTTCACGGGAGGCCTTATCCTTTCTGAGGAATAAATAGGGTATGGGTTGGCAGAAGTGGGGGAGCTGGAGAAGGGGAGGGAGGGGGAACTGTGATTGGTATGTAAAATGAAGAAAAATTAAAAAACAATCTCATTTATAATAAAGCAGAAAATTGAAGAACACTTTTTAAAAAGTAGGATGATCGTGCTGAGAAAGCATCACTTTCAAGTTTTCAGTGCGGTATCCAGCTGTAGAGAGGAAGAGTGGAGAGTGCAGAGCACAGCAAGAAACCCAAAACCTGTGTGACTTCATTAGTTCTGTTCTGTCAACATCTCAGCGTACATGAACAAAGTATCATCTAAGTACTGAAATTAAATACAGATGTACAAACTTTATGTTGTGGAAACATTATCCATTTATCTCCCTTAGTTTCAGTAGAGTGAGTCTCTCGGTAGCTGTCATACATGATAAATACAGTTTAGTTAACAAAACTGTACTTTATGTAACCTCATGCTTTACAAGAGAGATCAATAACGAAGTTACAAATATACAGTAACAAAAATCAACATGCAGCAAATATCTCAGCATGCATTTGCAGGAGTATGTAGTGCTTTTAATTCTAGTAAGTGGTAATCATAAATCGTGGTTTAGCTTGATAAATAACATTATAGGATTTTTTTGATATGTGCTCAGCCAAAAATTGAGTGAGAAATTAAGATAACAATTTAAGCATCTTCCTGCTCTACAACTCCCTTAGCTTGTGTAATGCAGCAGTGGATCATTGTTTATGTGTTTGATTATCTATTTATGTTGTAGTTATGGTTCTAGGCATACTTTACCCACAATGTGAGTCATGGCCGTATGTTCATTTTAATATTAGCCTTCAAATGAATGAAGATTGACTTGAATAAGCTACACGGATAACTTATGACAATGATGATCACAGCTGACAGCTGTCACTGAAAGTGGTGTATAGAGGTCTCAAGAGGGCCATGATATTTACACCCATGTCATAACCCTCTATTACCTTATGTGAATAGAAAGGGTACATGTTTAGAAGCATTTGGACATAAGGTAGTTGCTCAAAGGTCCCAGCTATTCTGTGTGAAGACTAATCAGAAGGTGCCTCTCTGCCCCACACTGCCCTTGTTTATTATGGTTTAGTATTGCTAGTTTTGGTAAACAAAACAAAAACAGCTAAAATATGCCACTGTTTATACAAAATGACCACAGCTGGGATATGTAAGCCCCCTAAACTAATGAATCTAAAAACTACTTTTGGCTGACTGTTCTAATCTAATTGGATTTTCAGAATATTCCAGATCCCACTAAGAAAGATTGCAACAAACTAATAAAATCAAAGCCTGTCTGGCTTTGTTGTAGCATATGGCAGGTCATCGCTCCTGTCTTTTTTTTTTTTTTTTAAAAAAAAAGGATGATTTAGCAACACCTATAAAAATAAAGTAAATCTGTTCACAATTGGCATCAGAATGAAAGCACAAGTTAAAATAATAGAATTCTTAAAATATGATAATGCCTTCAGTGTGCAGAGACATGTGTCTGGAACCACAGCACCCAAGACACTGAGGCAGGAAAAATGGGTATTTTGTGGCCAGCATGAGATGCTAAGCAGGACGTGGTTTAAAGAAAGCAAGTGCTTTCTAAGCCCATTCTCTATCACCTCCATCCTTCTTTGTCATAGGCTGTAGGAACAAATATATTTATAATGCAACATAGCATTATTAAATTACAGTTCCATATGAACTACTAAGGAGTTGGAGAGAGCACTCAGTGGTTAAGAACACATACTGCTTTTGCAGGTGGCCTGAGTTCTTACTGGGCAGCTCACAATTGTCTGTAACTACAGATCCTGGGGATCAATGGTCTTATTCCTGCTTCTGTAGTAGGCACCACACTAAAATGCAGAACACCCACAAATCCCTTTCTGATGTGGGGTTACTGAAGATTTTTTTTCCATTCTGTAGGCTGTTATTTTGACTTGTTGACCATGTCCTTTGCTCTACAGAACCTTCTCAGTTTTAGGAGATCCCACTTATTGTTTCTCTCAGTGTCTGTGCTAATGGGATTATATTTAGGAAGTAGTCTCCTGTGACAATGCATTCAACTGTACTTCCCACTTCCTCTTGTATGAGGTTCAGTGTGGTTGATTTTTATGTTGAGGTCTTCAATTCATTTGGACTTGAGTTTTGTGCATGGTGATAGATATGGATTTATTTTTATTCTTATACATGTTGATATCCAGTTATGACAGCATCATTTGTTGAATATGCCTTTTTTCTCTTTTATATTTGTTGCTTCTTTGTCAAAAATTAGGTGTTTGTAGGTGTGTGGATTTATATATGGGTCTTCAATTCAGTCTCATTGTTCTTCCTGTCTGTTTTTATGCTAATATCAAGCTGTTTTCAGTACTGTAGCTCTGTAATAGGGTTTGAAGTTAGGGATTAGGGTACCTCCAGAAGTAGCTATATTGTACAGGATTGTTTTGGCTATCTTGGGTTTATTGCTTTTCCATATGAATTTAATTATTGTTCCTTCAAGGTCTGTGAAGAATTTTGCTGGGCATTGCATTGAATCTGTAGATTGCTTTTGGCAAGATCACCATGTTACAGTGTTAATCCTACCTTCCCAAGAGTATGGGAGATGTTTCCATTTTCTGGTGCCTTCTTTAATTTCTTTCTTCAAAGATTTCAAGTTCTTGTCATACAGCTCTTCCACTTGTTTGGTTAGAGTTACTTCAAAATATTTTATGTTAGTCATGGCTATTGTGAAGGTTAATGTTTCTCTGATTTCTTTCTCAGCCCATTTATCATTTGTATAAAGAAGGGCTACTTTTTATAGTTAATCTTGCGTCCTGCTACATTGCTGAATGTGTTTGTGATTTATAGAAGTTCCTTGGTAAAATTTTGGGGATAATCTATACAATCATATGATCAGCTCATAGTGAGAGTTTGACTTCTTCTTACAATTTGTATCCCCTTGATGTCCTTTTGTTGTCTTATTGGTCTAGGTAGAACCTCAAGTACTATATTGATTAGATATGGAGAGAGTAGACAATCTTGTCTTGTTCCTGATTTCAGTGGGATGTCTCTGCATTTCCCTCCATTTAGTTTGATGTTAGCTGTTGACTTGCTGTATATTGCCTTTATTATGTTTACGTTTGTTCCTGTATCCCTGCTTACTCCAAGACCTTAATCATGAAAGAATGTTATATTTTGTCAAGGGCTTTTAAGCATCTAATAAAATGATTATGTGGTTTTCTCTTTCAGTTTGATTATATGGTAGATTACATTGACAGATTTTTGTATGTTGAACCATTCCTGCATGTTTGGGATGATGCCTACTTGGTCATAGTAGATATTTTTTTCTGATGTGTTCTTTGAGTCAGTTTGCCAGTAATTTATTGAGTATTTTTGCATCAGTGTTCATGAGTGAGATTAGTCTGTAATTCTCTTTCTTATTAATATCTTTGTGTGGTTTATGTATCAGGTTATTGTAGCCCCATGAAAAGAGTTTGGCAATATTCTTTCTGTTTCTATTTTGTGGAACAATTTGAGGAATGTTGACAGAGGTTTCTGTCCCACTTGGTCTCATATTCACTTAGTCCCAAAGAAACACACAGAGGCCTACATTAATTATAAACTGGTTGGCCTATTAGCTCAGAATTCTTATTAATTTTTCTTATACATTATATTAACTTATAATGCTTGTCAGTGTTAGCCATGTGACTTGTTAACTTTTATCAGTGAAGCATTCTCATCTTGCTTCCTCTGGATCTGTGTGATGAGTGTAGACTGAACATTTCCTTTTCCCAGAATTCTCCTATTCTATTTGCTCTAGCTATACTTCCTGCCTGGTTACTGGCCAACCAACATTTTATTAAACCAATGCAAGTGGCAAATCTTTACAGGGTACAAGACTGTTGTCCCACAGTACTTCCTTTTTTTTTTTTTTTTTTTTTTTTTAAAACAAGAACTCTGAATCTAATCTCCTTTGTTTAGCTTTTTTTCCGGACCATTTTCTGTAACAACTTGTAACCATTACTCTAAATAATGAAAACTCTAGAACAAAAAGAAACAAACTCACCCAGGATAACTAGATGGCAAAAATAATCAAATGGAATCTGAAATCAACAAAATAGACACAAAGAAAACAAGACAAAGAATCAATGACACAAAAAGTTGGTTCTTTGGAATATCAACAAAATAGACAAATGTTTATCCAAACTAATCAAAAGGCAGAGAGAGAATACCAAATTAACAAAATCAGAAATTAAAAGAGGACATAACAACAGACACAGAGAAAATCCAGAGAAATATCAGTTCATATTTCAAAAACACATTCTGTACAAAATTGGAAAATTTAAAGAAAATTAACAATTTCCTGCAAAATATCACTTACCAAATTAATTCAAGATAAGATACAAAAATTAAATAGACCTTTACCTGTGTAAGAAATAGAAATATATATGCATACTATCTTATATGTACTATTTATATGTTGATTTAAAGTTTTTTTTTATTTTTAAACTACATTTTATTTAATATATATTTAAAAAGAAATGGGAATATCAAATAGTTAATGAGATCAACTTTATACATTTATAACTTATTTAAATATTTTAAAACTTAGCCAGAAATATAGCTAATCACTTAACAACTCAGTAGCAGTTTAAAAAAGTTAATTTTGTCAGTCAACCTTTATATTACAATTATGAAAACTGTTGAAATTCAAAAATACCTGTGAACTTTTTGTCTCTCTATAATCATGATTACTTTCCAATAAGTGAAGAAAACCTACAGGCTCGTCCCTGTGTATTGATATATGCTTTAGTAGTCATAAAGAAAAGAAGAGGTTTGTAACTAGAGAGCTGAGCACTGGAGTTTTTTTTTCCATCATTGCTGTTGATGGCATTAGAGCTCTGTCGGAGTTTCTCATCATGGACACTTCCTCACCTTCCAAAAAGCAAGATGAAATTTATTCACCTCAAGGCATGAGTTACCGAACCCTAAAATCTACTAAAGTGATCTCACACATAATGAGGTAGAATTTAATGACATCCCCCAGTTATGACATCACATTGTTATGCTTTTTGACTCCCCAAATATCTATTCTACCGTTTTAATATCTGGTTGATATTTTCTCATGATACTAGTTCAGTGTAGGAGTTCCTGTTGGGCAGTATTCTATCCACATTCCAATTTCCTAACAGGTAGAAGTAGAGGGGCTTAAAAGGTATTTTTTTTCTTTCAACACAGTGAGTAGTCTTTAGTGAACTCCCCAGAAGACTGGGTTGTAGTTGGTTTATAGTTGATCAGAATGCTGCCACATAAGCCATCGCCTCTAGGGGAAACTACTCATTCTAATGCCACATGAAATTCCTCACAGTGCTAAGGACTGAATTGATAAATAGAAATTGATAGTCTTCCCAGTCAATCATATCAGTGTAGACAATTGTATTTTTTCTGTTATAGGAAAACTTAGTAAAATATAGATGTAAGAACAAACCTACTTTTGACTTATAGTCTGCCATAACGACTGCTTAATGTTCAAAGGATAATTTAATAAATACAAGACTGGACCCAGTTATTAGTAATATGACTGTGTGTGGAGTTAATAATTTAATCACTACTATTTTATATAATTTTATGTACAAACACATAGAAATCTACATATGTTTTTTATTTTGTGATTGAGAATATTAAAGCATACTGAAATATTTAGGAAACTAAAACCTATAATCATCTTCTCTTTTATGTCAATGATTGGTAAGTTCTAAGACCTTATTCCACTGACATCAACATTTGTAGATGCTCCAGGCCCTTGCTATGCAAAGTAAATAGTTGGTATGCTATTGAATTTGTAAAATATTTTGCTCTGTAATTACTGAATTCAAATACTTATAACTCAATGGAGCTGTATTTAAGTCTTTTTTAAAGGAAGTCAAATAATTAACATGGAGAAAACTAAACTCAAGAGGTATAGTATAAAAACTCAAACTCATTTAAAAGACTTGCAATAAAGGTATCAATTTGTTTAGGGGTTCCAAGATGTGAAGCATTTTCCAATAGGTAGAAGTTGCATTTCTTCATTCCTTCTCTTATTTGTTTGAAGAGTTTCTCTTATGTGCCAGGAAGTGCTGTATGCTTTAGATAAAATGATAAAAATGACAGGCAAGTTCCAGAACTCATGTCCCTGTACTGTGGTGCCAACAGAAAGACATGTACGTTGAGCCAATAATTCCAGAGGATGATATGTGGAAAGTTAAGTATGCATTGAGACATAGTACTCTATGACAGAGAAGATGAGTTGTGGTCATTGACCGGAACTGGAGGTCTTTCCTAATACCTTCATTCTTGGGCTGTGCTGCAAGCTGCATACATCATCATCAAAGCCCTGCTGCATGATAGTCCTGAAGCCCTCTCCATACCAAATTGACACTGCCATAATTTGTCATTTAGGCTACACTGAGAGTTTGAATTTGTTCTTTTAAAGAAAATCTATCAGCTTTTGGTTGCTCTGCTATATTACATGTACAAATGACTGTGTTTTAGAATCAGAATAAACCCTAAATCAATTAGTGAGATTTATGAGATGGCTTATAATGTGTGTCTGCAGAACTTTCTGACTTAATCTTATAAAATCGACTGTTCTTATTATTTCCAGGCTATGTAAACCTTCCTCACATATTTAGAAGTATGATAAGATCATTGGTATATCTGTGTACTTGTGTTTCTTTATCCTAGAATGCATTGTTTACAGGCTCTGGGAATCTATTGCAGGGCTGGTGGAGTATTTGCATATCCTGATGGGAGTTCTGATCCACCTAGATCTCTCTGCTCCACATTTGTCACCTGAATTTCTTGTGGTACTGATTGTACCATTTTCATCATAAACAAAAGTACCTGAAATTACCAAAGACTTTTAATTCTTTGTATGTTGGTCTCCTTCCTGGATTAAAGTACAATCCCTTCTGGGAAAATTGACTTGGGAAATCATTCTCTCTATTTCATCACTATTTCTCACATTCAGTAACAGTCAGGATGCACTGTTGATGGCTCAAATGATATTTATTTGTATTTTCTACCACTAAACTTAAAAACACACAGACACTAAGGGCCTCATTGAATAAATGGGACCTCCTGAGACTGAGAAGCTTCTGTAAAGCAAAGGACACTGTTGCTAAGACAGAAAGGCAACCCACTGACTGGGAGAAGATCTTCACCAACCCCGCAACTGACAAAGGTCTGATCTCCAAAATATATAAAGAACTCAAGAAACTAGACCTTAAAAGGCTAATCAACCCAATTATAAAATGAGGCACTGAGTTGAACAGAGATCTCTCAACAGAAGAAGTTCAAATGGCCAAAAGACACTTAAGGTCATGCTCAACTTCCTTAGTGATCAGGGAAATGCAAATCAAGACAACTTTAAGATACCATCTTACACCTGTCAGAATGGCGAAAATCAAAAACACCAATGATAGCCTTTGCTGGAGAGGTTGTGGAGAAAGGGGTACACTCATCCATTGCTGGTGGGAATGCAAACTTGTGCAACCACTCTGGAAAGCAGTGTGGAGGTTTCTCAGGAAATTCGGGATCAACCTACCCCTGGACCCAGCAATACCACTCTTGGGATTTACCCAAGAGAGGCCTTATCACACAACAAAAGCATAAGCTCTACTATGTTTATAGCAGCATTGTTTGTAATAGCCAGAACCTGGAAACAACCTAGATGCCCTTCAATTGAAGAATGGATGAAGAAAGTATGGAATATATACATATTGGATTACTACTCAGCAGTAAAAAGCAAGGACTTCTTGAAGTTTGCAGGCAAATGGATGGAAATAGAAAACACCATCCTGAGTGAGGTAAGCCAGACCCAAAAAGAGGAACATGGGATGTACTCACTCATATTTGGTTTCTAGCCATAAATAAAGGACATTGAGCCTATAATTCGGGTTCTTAGAGAAGCTAAATAAGAAGGAGAACCCAAAGAAAATCATATAGGCTTCCTCCTGAATATTAACCTTCATCAGGCGATGAAAGGAGACAGAGACAGAGACCCACAATGGAGCACCGGACTGAAATCTCAAGGTTCAAATCAGAAGCAGAAGGAGAGAGAGCACAAGCAAGGAACTCAGGACCGCGAGGGGTGCACCCATACACTGAGACAATGGGGATGTTCTATCAGGAACTCACCAAGGCCAGCTGGCCTGGGTCTGAAAAAGCCTGGGTCAAAACTGGTCTCGCTGAACATAGCGGACAATGAGGACTACTGAGACCTCAAGAACAATGGCAATGGGTTTTTGATCCTACTGTACCTATTGGTTTCGTGGGAGCCTAGGCAGTTTCGTGGATGCTCACCTTACTAGACCTGGATGGAGGTGGGTGGTCCTTGAACTTCCCACAGGGCAGGGAACCCTGATTGCTCTTTGGGCTGACGAGGAGGGAGGGGGACTTGATTGGGGGAGGGGAGGGAAAGGGGAGGCAGCAGTGGGGAAGAGACAGAAATCTAATAAATAAATAAATAAATAAATAAATAAATAAATAAATAAATAAAAACACATGACACTAAGATATCCTTCCCCCTCATAATGAACTTACAGACCACTTACAACTTTTGAGATGTTCCCATGGGGCTTAGAAATTTTACTTTTTAAAGCCAGAGTGAATCTACAATATTTTTAAATTTAATAACTATTTATACTATTTGAATTCTGTCTCTTGTTCATGGAACTTAAGTCTCATATGGTGAAGTATTTTTTCTTTTAGTTACAAGTGCACCTGTGGGGCCTGAAGAAATGTAGGAAGCATGAGAGTGTCCTATTTATTACTCTCTGAGCAAATTCATCCATGAACAAGCACATCTGTCAATGTGAATTCATAAGCTAGAGTTAAAACTGGAAAAGAAGACCTATAATATTTTCTAAAACTTAGATTTTGACACAGGTGTTATATGCTCTCTCAGCCCTCAATAGCTCAGCCTTATCAGCTGTGAAGTGTCTTTGCCTCCTTGAAATAATCTCTTGCTGATTGGGTGAGGTTTTCTGGTTGAAACTCATTTCTACAATAAAAATTCAATACTCTTCTCTGAAAAAGTTCAATTCTCAACCTAATTTTTTTTTATAAATAAATCCACATTTGATTGGCCAGCCAGTATTTGAGCAGAGGTTGGCATGACTTCCTGTCGACACTTAGAACTTTAGAAAACATTCTTTGAACTAAAAGATTTAATTTGTTGTTTGTTTGTTTTATCTTTTAATAGAATACAGCTTTCTTCTTTGAACTATTCCAAGCAAAAATACTTTATAATTATCAGCTTAAAATAATCAACTGGACAACTTTCATGTCAACTTTCCATGATCTTGTACTGAAATTGTTTTGTGTAGGGAATGGAATGCCCAAAGGCTGCAAATGGAAACTACAGAGCTCTATGAGTCATTGACATGGCAGTTGTCTGAGAAGCTTCCTAGATTCAAGGAGGTTCTCTATAAAGACAATTTTTATGGATCATCCTTTGGTTGCCCTATGGAATTGGTGTAGGGAAATGTTGGACTTTAGAATCTGTTCATGCTAACATACTCCACATGGGAATTGAAAGGAATTTCTGAGAACGTCTCATTTTAAAGAAAATATTTAGACGAAAATAATGCAAGTGCCTAGTATATGAATGACCTTTAATTGTGATGTTTCCAATCTTCATGAAACTTCTAAGGACACATTAACGGAAACCTTAAAGTTCTAGCCTTTAATACTTCCTCTCCAGGTTCAAAGTAAAGATGCCACAATAAGTGAAAAGAAATCAAATCTGAGGGTTAAGAAGTCTACTCACTCACATTCGTTCTATCCATCTCTCTTTATTGTTCTTTCTTCCTTGTACTCTATCCAATTCTTCTGTCCTAACTGCCTTTAACTTCTTAGCTCTAATTCTCTGTCTCAATACTAGTTTTAATTTCAATTCTCTGCTATATTCTTGTTTTGCTTCATCTTCCTCCTCTTGTTATTTTAATTATCCTATCTCTGCTAATTTCTGGGATGCTTCTGCTTCTGTTCCACTTTTTTGTTGTTACCTGCTTCTTCTTTTCTCTTTGTTCTTACCCAACTACATAGAACCACAAAACCTTTTAGATATAGGTAACCAGGCAACCTATGTAAATGGACAATGGAAGTTAATGGCCCTTGGTCTATTAACATTTTTTGTCTAATGTTAGTAAGCTTCAGTGTTAGCAAGTTTTCAAGCTTGATGCTTATCAGAGATGCCAGTGAAGTTTTGTCTTCCACTGGGTTGTGGGTAGATGGTTGGTTAATTATTTTCCATAAGAATAAGACATAAGCAGTAAATCTCCTGAACTAGTCATCAGTAAACTGAGGTGACGGTGAGGTGAGGAGTTAGGAGTCTTTTAATGCATGGTTAGTTTTAGGCCATCACTTTTCTTATCTATAAGTGAGGTAAAACCAAGGCATGCTTATTTTTTCTATTTATGGGAGTAGCTATGAATTAGAAGCTTTGGACATGTAATAATTCTATGTCATTGGATATCTGGGAATGTCTTAAAGGGAATGCTTTTCTTGACCCTAAACACTGACCAAATACCTGTCCATAAAGATAATTGTTTACATAGGAGAGAGGAGCATAGGTCTGGCAGTGAGAAGTAGGTTTCTTTACTGTGTGACTGTCTTCATGCATATGTCAAATGATGTGGGAATGTGGGAGATAAATTTCCAATTTGTATCAGAATGGGAATCAGCTACAGTGAAAAATATACAGCAAAAAGCAGCCACTTTATTCACAAGGCAATGACACCAACATGCCCTGCATCTTGGTTTACTCCTCCAAAACAGAGTTCCTGACTCTGATGGCTTGGTCTCAAGAAAAGGATGGCTGAGTAGCAACACACAGAGCAAAGTCTTCATGGACTGCTTTCATTCTAACATAGTCTTTGTATCACACCCAGGAGAGTTGCCTTATAACTGTACAATAGGTACGATGACTTTGCCACCTCAAGTTAATTCATACTCATAAAAGAAGCACAGGAAAGCTTGGATGTAGCATAGAGGCAGAATATTTATCTAGTATGTGGTAAATACAGGATTTGATCCCTGGCCCTACTAAACCAAACAACAGAACTAAAAATGTAAAGAGAAGTTCAGAATAAAATTTCTGTGAAAAATATTTTTGGTTGGTTCACATGTAAGACTGAACATTGGAGTCAAGCATGATGATAGCATGTGCTTGTATTTTCAGAAGAGGTGGCCTAAGATAGGAAGATTGTTTGAGCCTATGAGTTTAAGGCCAGCCTGGGAATCACACTGAGACATCTCTTTAGAAACAAAGAACCAACTGATGAGAATGCTCACTGAGAACTGGGTACACAGCTCAGTTCTGGAGTATTTGCTTCCTATGCACAAATCTCAGTTTGATTCCAGGACCATAAAACAACAACAAAGGGACTCTGCAACTGAGCTACAAACACCTCCAGGCCCTCCTTCCATTGTCGCATGTGGAACCCATGAGTGAAATAAAATATAATTCTAATTATAGGCGGGTTTAATTTTCACATAGTTTAAAAATTAGGAAACACTTTTGCATTGTTGGTGGAAATGCAAGCCAGATAGCTCCTTTGGTTGTCAGTGTGATGATTTCTCAGAAAATTATAAAACAACCTTCCTCAAGACCCAGCAATACCACTTTTGGGTATGTATTGTGCCACAAGAAGAAGTGCTCAACTATATTCATAGTAGCATTGTTTGTCATGGCCAGAACCTGGAAACAACCTAAATGCCCCTTGACATTTAGAATGGGTAAGAAAAACGTGGTACATTTATACAATGGAGTACTAAACAGCAGAAAAAAATGACATCTTGAATTTTGCAGGAAAATGGATGGAGCTAGAAAACATCATTTCAAGTGAGATAACCCAGACACAGAAAGACAAATATCACATGTGTTCATTCATACGTGTTTTTTTTTAAAAAAAACATAAAGCAAAGAAAACCAGCCCACAAATCACAATCCCAGAGAACTTAGACAACAATGAGGACACTAAGAGAGATTTATATAGATCTAATCTACATGAGAAGTAGAAAAAGACAAGATCTCCTTGGGGGAGGGTTGAAGAGTAGGGGAAGGCAGGAGAGGGGCAGAGAAAAATGTAGACCTCAATAAAAATCAATTTAAAAATTAGTTTTGTGATCAGTTGAATATAGAAAAATGAATTTCTGTTGTTTATATCCCCAACCAGCAGCGTATGGCAGGTTTTAAAGATCCCCCACCATGTCTAGACTGGCAAAGTCAAGCCCAAGCTAAGAAACTTCACTTTGCATGCTGTGGAAATCATACATATTCCCTAGAAATATTGATCTGAACATTGATCTTTCCCCTAGACAGTAAGTGCAGTTTGTCTATGATGCTATTGGACAGGGACACTGAGCCATGGCTTCACAGCTCAGAAGAAATCAGAAGGGGAAGTGACTGATACCACACAATCTCCTGAGGATTTTAAAGTAGTCTGGGCTAAGCTAAACTATGCTATAGATAATGTGTGTTAGATACATTTCCAGCTAGATTAATTTCTGCTTATGATAATAAGTATTAGGACCTTATCTCATAGTAAGATGGAGGTCATCTTTACAATACATACATTTTAGTACATGCACATATGGTATATCTTTATTTCTTACATTATTAAACTTTATTTTTGTTGTTAAGAAGTTTTGTTTTTATATCAGTAAATAGCTTTGTTAATGTGACATTTGTGAAAATGGATGAGCTAGTGACAGCTATTTCTTTTCATATTTTCCTGTATATTATGTTATTTCTTAGTTATTTTGAGAATTTAGAATTTACATAGTTCTATGATTTTATAATAAACCTTACAACAAAGCAAGTATAAATAGTAAAATATATTTAACTACTGGTTCTTAAGTGACCATTCAGGGCTCTGACTAGGTATACTTATCAAAACTGATTTCTCAAGCATTTATGACCTAGAGGAAGCCGGCTCTTATCTATTGCACAGTGCAAGTCAATAAAGCCGAGCAAAGGCGAATGTAGTTGGAAGCAACGACAGCACCCCACCCTGTAATGTAATTATCTCAAACTGCGTTTATGCGATCAGATGTAAAATATATCCAGTGGGGTTATATCCTTTAATGTTAGAGCTTATCTTGAAACACATTATCTAAGAAAAAATGAAGCAGAAGAAACTTGAAATATGAAGCAATCTTGAGCTGAGGTTGCTCTCAGTCTGAGAAAGCATTAATACCATGATCAGACTCCGTGATAGACAGGTTTGAGCTTTTAAAGGGAATATTAATGGAAAATGAGACTTTTATTGGTTTTTTAGCATTGTTTCCTAGCATAGGTGGGATCATAGGACCTTGCACATGCTTGGCAAGTGTATTATTACTAAGTTATATATCCAGACCTCTACTTCTACATTTGAAGATTGTTAGTATTAATTTGTAGGAATAAGAGGTACATGTGTAGATGAAGTATGATGTCAATATTTCTAATAAACCAATGTTTATATAAACTATAGATAATTCAACTATCATAGAAAGTAATAAATAGAAACATCTAAGAATAATGCTTCGTTAATTGTTTAAAAGACCTTTTCAGATTGTGTCTATAAAGTATTAAAGATGATTTTCATAGTACTGGTAAACAAGTAAACACAATAGTTATGTTTTTTTCATCTTTTAACTTGAAATTATATGTGATAAGACTGTTAGATGGTGGTTCTACTTTTTATATTACAATAATACAATAAAGTAGCATGTGGAAGGAGAAATCTGTAGTTCCATTTTTGCTTAGGGAAAAATTACTTTTCTGTATATAAAGAATTCTAGATTTTATTTTATTTGCTAGCACTAAACTGACGCTAACTACCTTGAGAATTCACAAAAATATGCAAATAGGATTTGGCAATGTCTAGGTTAAAATCGGTGATTTTAAAATATAAAGGAACATTAACAAATCATTTAGTTGATATTTCTAACATAATACCTCCTTTTAGTTTTTTTTCCAGCCTAATTCATTCAGTCAATCAAGACTTAATATTTACTAAATCTCATTAAAATGAGTGAGCTACAGTATTTAGCTTCAGGATCTACCATAGAAGAAAGACATAAACCATTTCCCTAAATAACCAGCATTGCTCAAAAGTGAAGTGTGACCAGAGAACTGGGAGGGTATGGACATGCCCGTGGGTGTTAGAAAATGCAGCAATTTCCTCCTGCCTGAGGAAATCTAGAGTGAAATTTCCCTGGGCCTTTTAAATTTGGAGATTTCTGTCAGTTTTTTTTTTAAAGAAATTTCCCCCCTATTACAGCAGGAAATATGAGTGAAAGGAATAGGTGAAGCCAGGTAGTTTAATTTGCCTGAAAGTAGTGAAAATATAAATAGTGAGAATGGCTAGATCATAAACCTGGAAATTATTAACCCGTGAGAAGTCCCTGTGGGGTTCGGACCTTGGAAGTAACACGAAGACTAGGTAATGGATTTTTACTGCTGATAGACAGGCATGAGTGAGGGGCATTGGGATGTGATGGTGGGAAGTTTATCAACAGCCACGCAGATAGAAATAATGGAAGACGGAAAATAAAGAGACATTATAGGAGGCACAATAGAAAGAGAATAGGAACGGATTAACTGTTGGGCACACGAGTAACAGAAGTTCGATGAAATGTGGCTGGGAACAAATGCACCAGTGAAATGGTAGCATTCTGAATGGCTCTGGGCATGCGCCTCCAGAGCAGATCTCCTGTGTACCACAGAAATGAGGGTGGAATTAGAGAAATAATACACATGGAATAGATTTCTTAATTAAAACATTCTAAATAAAATAACACTTTTTTTGGATTTATTGTGAAACTTCATTACATTGGCTAGATATTATTACTATGTTATTAACATCACCTAGAAAATGGAAAAAGAGAAAATACCGCAGTGAAAAAAAATGAGTTTAATTTTAGAAAGATCAACACTAAAACTATTCTGTAAGGTTTTTACACGAGAAAACTGATGGGGCTCAAAGAGGATTTGTTTGTGAAATGATCGTCAGAGTGTAAATACCGTGTAAGGTCTGAGTAAAAAGTTTACCCAGATCAAGTAGAAGCCCTTGGAATCATCTCCAAAGCTTAGAGGAAAAGCTAGTGATGGGGTAGTGTGACATCTCTATGCATCTCGGAAAGAAATCATAGGCCACAGCTAGCCCAAGGCAGTGCTGGAAAAAGAAAGTAAAGTAGTGAAGAAGTGCGTGTTAAACTGTCCCTTCATGGACAACTTGGACACTCCCATTGGCAGAAGCAAAATTAAATCAAACAGGCTGGTATCCAATCCATGTTACCCATATACAATGGCTCTCTAAGCAGACAGCTAGATGGAAAACTAACTGTACCAGGGGGAGACTTTGGAGCTGTGTAGATGCATGTAAACCCCTGGGTGGTAGAAACGCTGGCATGTAAGTATATGGACTCTAGTCGACAACCCCAAGTCTTGGGGCATCTTTAAAGAATCTTTAGATCGTGACATGTACTCAGCAATTTTAGCAATTTTTGAATGTGTATAAATTCATATAAACTTTGCAGCTAGTTTCTCACCTACTTGATGAGAAATGAGAGCAACTGTGATGACCAATGTATTTGACATTGTATTCCAGGATACTTTGTAAGACAAACATACTAGAAATACAGCTGTGAGAAGATTAAACAACCCATTCTAACTCAATCACAAGGGTATTCCAGTGCTAAAAGCACTATGAACATGAACACCAGCTAATAATGTACTATTTGTAGTTTAAAACTATGATATTTCAAGTTAGTCAACTTGGATGGAAAAACATTTAGCCTGCTGATAAATTTATTCAGTTTGTTTTGGAGGATAATTTTGCTTCACTTGAGTGTATACATTTAAATATATGTACTTTAAAAATTAAAAATGAGTGTTAAATTGATGTATCCCACACCTTTCAGTGTTTAAAAGCAAATATATCAGTGTTTTAATAAGGGTGTGAGGACTCAAAATATCATGATATCAATATATTACATTAAGAAATGAGCTAGTTGCTCAGACAGATGTTTCTTCCATTAAACCTGCCTTGTGTTGATCCAGTTTGATGTTTGGTGGATTTCTGAACACTAATGAAGAGATAAACGTCAACCATAATGCAGCTGGATTCCAGGGTTCCTGGTGTTCGCGGCAGGCAGTGTTTAGATTCTTTCAGTCTGTCATCGTTTTCCCGCATTTGTTCACTCTTTCTGTCATGTCCAGGTCTGCTCCAAGGGTTGTCACTGCTTTGGAAGTTTAAAACTTTCACTGTCAAATCTTTAGAAATAATCAGGGCCTGTGTGTTTATTTACCTACATGATATCAATACTTCACTTCAAAATCATTTAGAATACAAATAATTTGGTGTTTAGTAATTGGAGTCAGCTATTGTCTGAAGTTCAACAATAATGATATAAATATGTTGTTTTACGTTCTCTGAAGCACTCCAATTCCTGTATTCCTAATTCTGTTATTTCTTAAAGAAGGCTTAGTTTTAGGACCTTTCTGGTTTGATGTCAGTAAATATGTTTATAGTAAAATCCTTAGCTTATGGTAGATATTCAAAAATAGTATGTTGTATTGACTTTTGAATGTCCTTGCATTTGTGACAAGGTATCTTATTGGATACAGCACATTCTATCATCACATATCTTTGTGAGACCTTTGTAAAGACAGACAATCTTCATATATCAAGGATATAAGGCAGAAATATGGTTAGTTAATTTATAAAGCCAAATATTTCACTTGCTCAAATCTAGTTTATTTTTTATTCTTTTTTACTTTAATACAAAAATACAATGCATGTAGATAAATCCAGCCCCCCAACACTCCCTAAATCCAACTTCGAATTTCTCTAGGACCCCTACTCTCTCTGAACTTTGTGTCCTCCTCCTCCCACTGATTGTAATTAATTCTGCCTATATGTACCTGGATGCAGGGCATCTTCCCCTAGAACAGTGCTCCTCAACCTTCCTAATGCTGCAGCACTTTTATACAGTTTCTCATGTTGTAGTGACCCCCCCAACCATAAAATACCTCCATTGCTACTTCATAACTGTCATTTTGTTACTGGTACAAATCAGAGTGTAAATATCTGATGGGTATAATATCTGGTGTGAAACCCCTTTGACTCAACAGGAGTCATAACCCACTGGCTGAGAACCACGGCACTAGAGGAAGAGCAAACTAACACTGGCCACAGTGCTGAAGAAAACTGATTTTCTCTCCTGTATTTAGACTCTCAGGCAACTTATAAAATCTGATATTATAAAGAAGCTATGGCTATATATTTACTTCAGGTAAATCTTTAAAAATAATGGAAACAAAACAACAGATTTGTGTAAAGTGAAATTTAAGCTAGGCAATGCCCAATAATAGTTTATAGTACTAAAAAACACTGTAACTTGGTAGTTTTATCAATATACAGGAAAAGGCATTCCTGGGTGCTATGAATAAACCTTACTATTGGTGAGGAAAATGGGGTTACTAACCATTTGCATACTCTTATTGCCAAGAATCTTTTATTGCTAAATATTAGCATTAGGGGCATCAGGATGGCCCAGTGGGTAAACATTTACCACACAAGGCTGATGATGAACCACATAGAGGAAGAGAGAGAAGTAGTTCCCCACAATTGTCTCCTTCCTCTATGTATTACCATAGCAACTGCACACCCCTAGATATCATACATACAAGACACACATAATAGTAATAATATTAAAATAGACAATTGACTGGATACTCTCATTTATTCTATTTAGGCATATTAATTTTATTACAATAATATTATAAAAAAATTAAGGATTTTTACATTTATATTTAAATATTGGAATATATGTGTAAAAACCCAGCTATGTACCAGAACCCACAAACACTTCTGCATTTCATGTGCAGTTATGATATTTATGTAAGCTAGTGAGGTTATTTTCTTATAGAGGTATTTTTATAAGTATCCTTGGATTTGTACAGCTTGTGAACTGGTGAATTTGGCCTTTAATGTAATTAAACCAAATTACTCAGAAACAGTAAAAGGCTTTATGTAAAAGATAAATAAAAAGTTGTCTATTCTTTTCAATATTGGAAAATTCGTTATAATTACATTGCTGATTACTAATTACTTAAATATTTAAATGAAACATAAAGACAATATAATCTGAAAGAAAAATAAAAGGAAATACGTTACTTTTAAACACAAATGATGAGGCTTCACACAATAACATTTTGATGGGAAGTGATTTCATTTACACAAAGAATCTCTCTAGCACAGGCCATTTGGGAGAAGGGCTGTATTCTTAGCAGGGTTGACTCACACCTATTCCAGTATCAACAAAGGCAACTCTTTCATTCATATTTGAACTTGTGCAGAAAAATCTCATGGAACTTAAGATGGCTCAGGGTATAAATAATTTCACTGCAAGCATGAAGATGACATTTAAGATTCCCCAAACACGTGGAAAAGCTGAGTGGACGCAGGTGCCTGCCCTTCACTCCAGCACCGGAGCAAGAGAGACAGGTGAGCTCAGTGCTGGTTGGCTGCATGGGCCAGTAGAACTAGGAAGCTTCAGGTTAGCAAGAAACCCTGCTTCAATACACTGAGAAACAGAAGATGCTTGACATTGCCCTTGGGCCTCCATGCTCCTGTATGTATAACAAAAACTTACACATATACCTAAACCCACGTGAACACTCTTGCCTGTGTAAGCCAAGAAAAAAAGGAGAGTAATAAATATATTCCCAATGAAATTTAACAAAAGGCATATTTCTTTTGTGGGTTTAACAAATCACACTGAGGAAACTATAAATAATTACTAGTATTTTATAAAACTTTTCAGATATTTTATTAGTACTAATACTTTCCAATGTTTCAACTTGTTGAATAAATAATATTGTTAATTTCTTCTTCATTCATTAAATCAGTAAGAAATCAAAACAAAATTAAACAAACTTTGTGTTTTTGTTTTCTTTCTGGGTTATAAGAAGTGAACCAGCTTGTAGATCTATTTCTTTAACTCCTAGTAAATTGAAGTGATAGACAAACAGAATTGATACTCTGGGTTTAATCTTAAACCTTGTCTATTATAACTGATAAATCCTAAAATTTTCTGATATACATACGAATCCTAAAATTTTCTGATATACATACATGGCTCATGGATTTACTTTTTTGACTTATAGGTCATTAAAATTAAAGTTTTATTTTATGCCCATTAAATAAGTCAAAATCTAAGTGCTCCATGAGAAAAGGAAGGTTAACATGTTTTTTATAATGTTCTAGGAGTTTTCGATTACACTATTCTTACATTTTATTTGAGCAGTTTGTCTCCAGAATTATGGATTTATAGAACCCCCTTGTTTATACACAATGTAAGACATTTCTAGATAAAATTTAACTAGTTTCCTTTTCTACTTCTTTTTCTATGTTGATAAGACAATTTACATTAGTAATTTGACTTTCCTCATTTATTTTTCATTTCTAAGTTACTTTATTTCAAGATAAGGTCTATTTCTGTGTCTGCCTTCATTTTATTCTCCTCTTTCCTTCAGTTGTTGCTGGGTGGACTCTAAAGGACACCTGAAAAAAACCTATGCTATTTTCACCAAGCAAGATACACGGAACGTAGTAGATAAGAGACTCAATTTAATGCAGTAGAATCGAGTCTCTCCTGCTTCCCCTTTAATATGTGGTGTGTGGAAGAAGCTCCTTTCCTGGCCTGGACTGAAAACTCAGTGTCGTTCATTTTCTATTTCCTCGTGGATAGTGAACCTTCAGTACAGTCAAACAGAAAGCAGATTTGATTCTGAGTGCTTAGACTAGTTTTTGCTCCTCTTTTTTTTTTCTTTTTTTGAATTATACATATATATTATTTTTCATCTTAGTAACCACTGTTCTAGAATTTGTGAGACAGATAGAAGGAGGGAGGCAGGGAAAGAGAGAGAGAAGGGGAAGAGAGAATACAGAGGGAGGGAGGAAGGAGAGAAAGCAGACACCTAATGTTCTTACCTGCCATATTCTAATGCGGCTGTGTTGGAAGATGCTTGTAAGTGAACTATTCCACAAAGAATAGTAAGTTGTGGGGTTCACACAAGATGACTCAGAGATAACTTGCTGCTCTTGCTGATAATCTGTATTCAGTATCTCATGTGTGCATGGTAGCTCACAACAGAGCCAATTTCAGAGGCTCTGACACCACCCCAGCTTCTGTGGGTACCAGGCATACACGTGGTTCACACACACACATGGTGACAAACACACACACAGAAACAAATGAAAACAATGAAAGGATCCTGTGAGTTCACCAGGCTACTTCAATTCAAGGACCGCCCTTGGAGCTTCCTTGACTTGGGGAAAGCATTTCTTCCTTTTGTTCATGTTTTTCTAGCTCTGACCTCCTAGGATAGAAGATCACCATTAGCATTGCCTTTTGAGGCTTCATCACTTTTCTAAGTATCCTAGTAGGCTAGATACAGGTGATTTTCCAAATGTGTTGTCTTGTGTGGTATTCCAGTCTCATGGATGGAAGACAGTCCTGCAAACCTCGACACAACAAACTGGGAAACTATGTTGAACCCGTTGCCATAGAAACTTACCTCTAATCTGCAACCAAAACAACTAAATTGCGTATTCCTTCCTCTCTAGATTGCCATGTTGATGCCAATCCTCTTTCTGCATTAAGTCTGGGTTCCGTGTCTCATTCTATGGAGCAGTGAAGTCCATTTAACTGAATTTGATGCAAGAGAGATAGCGCTTGGCTTCTCCTAGACCTTGGGTGCACGAAAATTTCCTGCATAGCAGTGGCTTTTCCCACAATCTCTTGAGACATGTCTCAGAACCAATACTCTCATGGAGATGAATTTCACTTCTAAGCTGTTTCTTAGAAATGTTGCAAGGCAGTTTATTCTTTTAGAGTCAAGCATCATTTCTCGGTTGATAGTTGGTCGGAAAGAGTGGCATAGAGACCTCTTTCAGCACCCAGATACCTTCACGGCAGCATGGCTTCACACTTCTGTAGGCTTCGAGATGCTCGGAGAACCTTCTCGTCCAAGCAAGACTTGAGACAGAGTCCTCAACTTATATTCATGTCCTCTGCCCTGTTTGTTGCCTACCGTATCTCAAACTGAGGCTGCTAGTGGCTTTCCTGATTAGCCTGCAGTTCTCCGCTGAGATCTTAAAATTAATGTGGTGCACGCAGTCACTGCTGTGCACCACCATTTTAATACCCTTTCTCCTGGTTCTTTCCACTTGCTCATAGATTCTCGTGCCTTTTTGACAAGGAAAGCCCAATATTTAGTTCCATTCGTGTCTTATCGCAAAATGAGATTTGGAAACAAGCCAGTTCCACCTTCAGATGTTCCTTGATTAAAGACAATATTTAACTTGAATTATTCTATCTCTTAATAACTGTCATTCTTTGGCCCCAGAGCAGTTATACTAGTTAATATAAAATGAGTTTCTGTGAATTATCACTCATACAATTTATATATATATATATATATATATATATATATATATATATTAAAATAGACCAAGGATATTTCATGTACTAAAATATAGTTAGATTTAGATTAAGTTATTAAATCATTAAGTTATCTGGTTGAAGTTATAGCTCTCAGTAGCTCCCAAACCACTGCTGGCTTCTGCAATTTGTCATTGTTCATCTAGAACTAGATGTATGGAAGCGTTGCTGAAATGGTACAGACTTCCATTGCAGGGCCGAGAGAAATCAAAGTGAGCCTAAGCGGATACCCAGCTCCTTGTTATCTGTCTTTTGCAATTCTTTTACGTGCTATGCAAGCCACTGGTGGACAAAACCCATTATCAGTATGGTGCAACAGAACTCTGGTGGGGTAACCAATCACTCTCTGGCTGGATTTGGGTCCCCCTCTAAAATTTATTCCTGGTACTGTAAATCTGGTCAAATCATATGGTTGTTTAGGTCATAGCTACTAAAGAAGAACCTACCGCCATAGGTTCTTGAGAAAAAAAATCATAGAAAGTGGGCTTGGTGGACCATGCCTGTAATCCCAGCATTGAGAAGACTGAGGAGAGGTATTGCATTGAGTATAAGGGCCAGCCTGGGCTATATAGTTCACACTGGCCCAAAACTCACTTTCTTACTTTAATGGACACCTCCTGAATTACTACAAAGTGACTGTTAATTATGTTTATTATATCATTTAGATGTTCCTTTAAATGTTAGAATTTTGTGTTCTTTTAATTTCGAGAATTAAGTAATATAAAACTATATTTCATAGATTTCCAATGGTGACTATTAATGCATAGTATTTTTCAGTTAAAAATCTACATGTTGAACATTCAGATCTCACACAGTCAAATGTGTGCAAGCGTAAAGACATATTTCTCTTCAAGAGACTTCCCTTTATCTACTACAGCAATTTTCAGGATATAAATTATGCATGCATTAGTTTCTTTCTGAAACCATTTCATTTGCTGTCTTCTCAGCAAATTTCTGTAAATGAGCAAAACCATGTCTAGTGAAATGTAATGAAAGGATAAAATGAACTCTGCTAAGTAGTTGGGAAATATTAGGGGAAATTGTAAATAAGTTAATGTAGGTGTAATAAAATGATAGCTAGCACGTTTAAAGAAAACAGTGTAATGTACTGATATTTTAAAAAATAAGCAAGAAAAAATAAAATGGACAGAGAAATAGATGTCCTTCATCCAGAAAATGTGCTTGTTGGTAAGGGAAGGGAAGCAAGGTAAGTCCAAAGATGGACGCCTTCTTCCTCACCTCCTTTGTTAATGAAAGACAAAGAAACTCTTAGTGGCACAGATGGAGAAGCATCAATGTGAAATTTCTTCAAATCATTATATGCAGTTATGCATATGACAAATCATTATATATAAGATTTAAGATAAATGAGTCATCCACATCTGGAATATCATCTCAGTATAAACACAAGCATCCCCATTTGGCATTTGCTGGCATAATATTTAGTGTGAGTTGCAATATCCAGAGATGGACTTTACGCTGGCAGAGAGAAAAAAAGAGAAACGACAAACAGTGACACATGGAAGAGCTGGGATCAGATTAGCTGGGCTCTCAGGTCAAAAACCTCAGCACCCAAGAAGCTAGTATGTTTATCAAATACAACTGTACAAAGTGGTGAGGTTATTGCTTACTGCTGAATCGAGGAAGAAGGGCTCGTATTACAGAGATGAATCGAGGAGGTAAAACTAGCTAAACTCAGTAAGAAAATAGCTTCCAGGTCTTAGATAGCTGAGGGAAGAAATCTATGTTGAGTGTTTTCTACACACACTATCAACGTTCCACGGGTGGACAAGAGGAACGCTTTGACATAGGGGCCTGAGCTCACCAGCAGCAAACATCCACTCAGACTTTCACACATTCAAGGCTTCCTCCACCTCCCACTATAAGTTTTGTAATGTTGGCATATTATTAAAAAATATCCATAGAGACTATAATGAATACAATATTTGCAGTCAAGTATTTCCTTTGCAAAAATCATAGCTTTAATATAATAAACATAAATTGGAAGAAAATAAAAAAAATGTGTGCTTGTCTTTAAGGGAGAGAAATAGAAGGCACACTGCTGTGTAGGTCCTTGGGTAGCTATGGAACTTGGAGATGCTTTGTAATATCTGATTTGTATTTGGTTTCTAGCATTTTACAAGTGCATTATAACTAGAAATGGAGCCAGAATCTTATTACTGGAGACACTGAACAGTGAAATGTCAACACGGGGCACTTGTAGTTTACTTTTATTGCTTTAATGGATAGTTCATTTTGTAACAACATGGACTATTTAAATAGGATGACATTTGGGGGAAGTTTTTAAATTGATTTTATCCAATAGATATTAATGTTGGGTTAAGACCTGATATAAAAAGACAATGTATATGTGAGTGTCTGTCTTTATTTTACAGTGAAGGAGCTTGGGCCAAGAAGCAACAAAGATTGTAGAAATCTTTATAGTTAGCCTTAGCGCTATTCAGTTTACCTCATGAGCATTTCCAGAATATTCTCTTTTATTTTATTTTGCTATTCAAGACGGGGTTTCTCTGTATATTAATGGTTGTCCTAGAACTCACTCGGTAGACCCTCAGACTCAAAGATCTGCCATCCGTCTGCTTCTGCCTCCAGAGTGATGGGATTAACAGAGTGCACCATCACTAACCCAGCTAAAGCATTCTTAATATGTTCATTATATGTTTCTTTGAATGGAAAAAGTTTGCAGGTACTAGTAACAAGTGTGCTTAATGATTCCTTAATATACCCAGATGCATATATATGTGTGTATATATTACATATATATATAAACATGAATATATGTATTTAATGAATTTGATAGAGTAATATAA
This sequence comes from Alexandromys fortis, assembly GCF_014885135.2. Taxonomy (NCBI): domain Eukaryota; kingdom Metazoa; phylum Chordata; class Mammalia; order Rodentia; family Cricetidae; genus Alexandromys; species Alexandromys fortis. Next base: position 7,130,113 of record NW_026067950.1, on the reverse strand, counting down.
ATAAAATTGGACTAAAGAGTAGAGAATTACTCTGGTATTATGTACTCGTCATATGCTTTTTTATTTTTTCCTTCTGGGTATAATAAGCCCTGTATAGAAAGAAGTCTTCAGCTCTTAATCCTGCACTACTCACTGCCCTATTTCTTAATGTTATGAGACGGCATCTCCTATTATATACAAGATTAGATAACTACAAACAGTATTAAAGAGGTAAATAGAAGGAATACACATTTTTGTTGTTTCCTTATTTGATTGTTTTTGTTTGTTCTGAGACAGAATCTCATGATGTAGGAGGCCCAGCTGGTAGATCCACCTGCTACTTCTCAAATACCGGGCATAAAAATTGACACTACCATATTCATTGAAGGAAACAAGCTTTTGCACTCTTTATACCATGGGAAACAAGTTGATCGCATGGTAACTGTTTAAATACAGATACACTACAATAAAAATGAAGTCAGTTTGCAGGACAGAGAAGGCAATCCAAGTCTAAAACAATGCTAATGCTTCCTGGCTTCATCTATGTGCAAGGTTGTTTATCCCTCCTCTGAGAACGTTAACGTCAACATCATAGAATACGTTTTCTTTTCTTCCTCCTCTCCAACACTGTGTTAATCTGTATTACTTTTCCTCTTTCATTCTTAATTTAAGAGCAAGAATGATCTTGTATCACAAGAGTAATATTCCTTGGTCATTTCACTTCTGTTTCCTGTCTTTTATGAATTATAAAGTGGTGGTGAGATGGGAATTGGGTTGTTGAATGAGAAAATCAGCTGAAATTGTATTGGGGCGCTTACATATTATGACCCTTTATGAATGAGAGCAAAACTGTGACACATTGCCCTCAGTTTTTGACTTGTGTTTCTTGAATAAAACCCAGTTTGAAGCAATCTGAAAATGTATTTTTTGTATATTTTCACACAAATAACTTTTGTGAAAATCTTTAAATGTAGGACGATAAAGCGTGAGTAGAAAAGCTATCAGTTATATTTTGTTCTAGAAAGTTAAACGAATTCCATTACTATTGAGAATAATTAAAGCTGAGATAATAAAGTTGAATTGTAACCATGATAAATACTAAAGTACTTCATTTTTCAAACTTGCAGGAGCTGTAGATTCCAAATAACTTTACTACAGGAAAGTGTGTGGAGGTATAGATTTATTAATTGATTCCTTTTAATCATTTAACACTGTAAATTTCACATAGAAAATATAACACAGTACTCCATAAACATAGTAATTAGCCAATAAAAATAAAATTAAATAAAATTGATCTGATTCAGAGACAAAAAGAAAGCATTGTAGTAATATTTGTAGATATTGTAAACATGTATTTCCCCATCAAATGTAATAGGATATTAATATAATATAAAAATCACTTTTTCAATTTCTTACAAAAATAAAGATAGACTTTGGAGGAAATTATTTTCCATTTACTATTATTTCCATAAAATTATATCCCAATGTTACTAGAGAAAAAATAATAATATAATAATTATATTATAATTATAATGTAGTTATATATAATATAATAAATTATATTATATTATTTATTACTTGGTTTTATCTCACAGAACAATTACATGTCTAAACATATGTATATGTAATTCTGTAAAAATAACATATATTCATACACATATTTTCTTAGATTCATATTCATATAAAATTATATTTAAATAAAATATACACAGAATTATGTTTCCATTTAACAAATATTTTTCATAATCATGTATGCTAATAAGACACTTTGAACAAAGCAGGCTCACTTTTGACAATACTAATCTTTATCTAATTACTACTTAATAGTGTTATGCTAAAGTCACAAGTACTAGAATATACCTTTAATTAACTTTTGTTTTTAACCAGTGATTCTTTGGAACTATAGACTTATTAAATAACCAATAATATTAAATTTGGAAGTCATAATTTCAACTATGAGCGCTTATACTTTAGAGCTGGAAAAAGCTTCAATATTGATTATTGAAAAGTCTTATACATATCATTGAAAGACCTTATAAAAATGAAAAAATTCAGTGATTGTGAATCAGGTAAATTCCACATTTGTAGGGGATTAAGAGCTCACTAACTCTATTTTTATTCTGATATTAAAATAACTTATCATTTTCAAACATTATTTTCTACCCTGTAAAGTCAAGAGTAGTCAACAATTGATTCTGTGTTCAGAAAAACTGTCAACTGGCTTGACAGCTGTCCACACTGTGCTCTGATGGTGTCATCCGAAGCAGGGACCTTAGAATTAGCTTGTAGATTTTACCACCTGCCATAAGAGAACAGATGGGTTTGTCCAGTTGTCGTCCTGCAAGTTATACCCAGATGCTCATCACTTTGTTATTTCTACTTTAAATTATAGTTAAGGTTCACTTTTTAAAAATTTTTATGTTAATGAATTATCTTTTTTTACAGTTTCTGAATCTTATTGTAAAATGATGACATTATTTTCTAATTGATTTATCTAGGCACTTTTGCCAAAAGTAAATTGATGATGTATGAGTGATTCTGATTCATTTATACATATTTACATTTATACATATATACACTCACTTATACATATCTTATGACTTCCATAGTCACGGTCAAAATAAGTTTTTAAATAAATTCTTAAATTGTGGGTTATGACCCACTAATATTTTTGCTATTATTTTTCCAAGATTCTCTGACATGGTTATGGTCTTTATAATTCCACCTATGTTTTAGGGACCTTCTCAAATTGTATAATAAAACTTATTGGAAATTCAATTTGGATTTTATTGACTATAGAATAATTTTGATAAACTTGACATTTTACATCGAATTTTCATTTTTATGGTCATTCCATATATTTCCTTTCATTTCCTTCTGTTACATCTATAAAGATTCTTTATAGTTTCCAGTGTGTGACATGCTTTATAGCTTTGTTTGGTCATTTTGCTGTTTGAATGAAAACAAAGTTAAATGATGAAACTCTGCCTAGTGTTTCTCTGCACAAGCCTTTGATAGAACTTTTGATGAAAATGAGTATGTATGGTGAAATTCATTCAATGTTTGGATAATGGCATAGTTGGTCATGAGTTCAGTCTTCATTTAATGAGCAAGTAATGTCTACTAAATGCAGCTTCTATAAACAGAAGCACACATAGAGCAGGAAAGGAACATATTCACCAGCTGTTGAAATCCACAGGCTCACAGAAACTCGAGTCTGTATTTCTTTTCCCTGGGAGCAGTATTTCTGTGTCTATTCATCGGTCTTCACTGTCACTTCATGGGAAACAGCTATCATGACTATGAATAAGTTCCCTTGCTAATAGATAGGATATCATTTTAATAGGCATTAAAAAATTTTAACAAATATATCATGGAGATTATACCAGAGCTCAGTATTTGCCTTGGTGACCAGAGACTAAAGGAAAATATTGGCTATGGCTTTTTGATTCCTTGATTCATGGTTTAGCAAAGTTGAGCCTCAAAAAAAAATGTTACCTTACAACATAATGATAATACAATTCAGCAATATGATGAATCCGAAATTTGATCATTGTTGATAATAGAAAATAATTCTTCAGGATTCATATGGGAAAGTCTAGGTAATGGTGTTGGTAGTAATTACACAACTGGATTACATACCAACAACTCAGAATAATGGGCATTGATTTCTATACCAGGTTGCTTCTCCTTTAAGGATATTCTAAAAAAAAATGGCAATAATATTTTGGAATTTGTAAACTATAATTACTAGCCCCATACAATTGTAGTACAGAGCTCCTAACTAGCTTGAATAAAAACATGATTATTAAATATTTATTTAATTTTATTTACATTTCAAAATTTAAAATATTAGTTTATTTTTTCTTAAGAAAAATGAATCCATTTATAAGGAAATACAAAAAAAATTACAAACTGAGCTACAAATTGAAAAACATCTGCATTATCTGAGGCTCAACTGTTGGTGTATCTGAAGATTCTTTGTTAATTTCAGGAAATATGGAAAGGCAATGAGAGGTGACTCAGCAGTTGAGGGTGATAACTGATCCTGGTGTTACCTTAGTTCAGTTCCCTGCACCCACAGAGGCCTGTCGCTCCAGCACCTGGGTACTTGACAGCCTCCTCTGGCCTCCATCGTCACTGCACTCATGTGGCATACACATACATAGATAAACACAGAAGCATATAAAAAAATTGAAATCATTCTTTTAAAGAAAAACACTGCCTGAAAAGAAAAATATTTCCTTAAAAAATAGATGCTTTAACAAAAATTTAAATAAATATTTTATTACAAATTCTGTTACCGTATAAAGTACAGTTATAGTAAATAACTATCAAATGAGTTCCCTTCAAGCAAAACCACTAGCAGCTTTCTAATTCTGATAACTGGATGCGCTATGAAAGACAACCCATAATAGTATTGTCATCTCATGAATTTGCAAACTAGTTTCCTTTTGAACCACTGTCATGTGACTTGAGTTTGTTCTGTCTTGTCAATATATACATACACATCACATGCATTTTAACAACGAGAAAATGGTCTGCCTTTTGTAAGTGACCTGTTAGAGCTCTGAGTTATGTTAAACAATATTAACAATATTGTTTTTGGAAAACAATCTAGTGTTTAACCAGCATTTTGAGGCATTTTGCACTGAGGAGTGTATGAAGTTAAACTTCATTTTCAGTTTTTTATACTCTTTACCTTGTTGTTAAATTTAATACATATGTTATAGATAGATAGATAGATAGATATAGATATACTTTTATTTTGCTTGTTAAGAGAAATACACAAAATACTCTAAAATACAATAACTACATGTCATGTTGATTAATTTAAAAAGCACAATTGAAGTATCAGTGAGAAAACAAATTGGATGACTGTTCAATTCAGTATTTTTTACCTCAAAATATACTTACATCTTTTCTCTGCTTCCACTCTCCCTCCAATGTGCTCACATCAATTCGAAGTTTGTTTTTCTCATGCATCCTTGGTTTAGCATAATTTCATCTATTTTTACTATTTATGCTAACATAAACATACTTTAGAAGGTAATACAAATAATTGAAACCTCTTATTCTCCATGCTTAAGATGAGGACATTTTAAAATATTATGATTCTCTACTTTTGTTAATGTTGGGTTCTGAATGGGAATATAGTAGAAGTTCTAATTTGTTTGAAAGCCTTTCAATGCAATGGGAAGAGGGAGGAGAGTGTGTGCGAAAAATTATGTAGGATTATGTCTATCATTAAAAGGCTATCTTGAAAACCATAGACTAGACATTTATAGAAGTTCCTGTGAATTATAAGAGGATCAGTGCAATGTTTTTGTTTATAAACCTGATCAGACGATGGCTTGTGGCAAGAACATGAGGACTATAACAAAGGAAATCAATATACATTGAACATAATGCTCTGGAGTAAGAACAAAATGAGTAAATACATAAATCAGTGGACATAAATTCAATCAACATGTGAAAATTTTACCTAATCATTCTTTATCAGTACAACTCGGGAGTCATATATAGGGGTAAGAACATGAATAACCAGAGACGTGGTGTAGAAGCGACCCTAGACCTCTTCTCTCTTTCATTCCTTAATCCAAAAAGGGTGGAGTCCCTATCTAAGCTCCACCCTACTACTTCCTGTGCCTATCTGTCTTCTAAAACCCCTTTGTTTAAATTTGATCAGCTAGTAGCTGCTTCTGCCCTCAGATTTAAAACAAATTTTGTTGGCCGCCCTGGGAGCACCAGAATGTAATCAAAATGTCACACAACAAAGGTACAAATACAAACCATCTTGAAACAAGTTAACAAAATGAGAACTGAGGAAGCACTCCAATGGGCAATGGAGGAGAGTAATAAAAATAAGCAATCAAATAATGAAAAGGGGAAACGAAGATTGTTCAGTGGGTAGGGGCACTTGTACACTGTCTGAGAAATTGAGCTCTATCCTCAATCCCACAATGCGGCAGGAGAGAACCAACTCTTGAGCGTAGTCCTTTGACCGCAACACACCTTCTTTGGCCCTTTAGTGTCTACAAACCCCCATACATGCATCAAATAATAACATTAATTAATAGAATCAGTGCCAATATTATTAATTAATATGGAAAACTAATGTCAGAAAAAAAGGTTGAATGGAGTATGGCTGTCATTAATATGCAGCAAATGTCAGATTATGAAAATGTGAGAAACTTTACTGTTAGGTCAACATGAAATGGGGGAAGGAGGGCTTTTCCATGCTAACGGATACAATCCCTAAAATAGTTGGAATATTCACAGAAGTAAAGTAAAATACAACAAAATGAACATAACCAGCAATTTAAGCTGAGGGTGAACTTTCACCCAGAGTCATACTGAAGCTTGTGTATTCAATTCATTTTCCAGAGGTTAAAAGTACAAATGAATATTACAAGGGACTGAGTACAATAACGCATATACTTAGAGGTAGAGAAAAAGAGTGACATTTGTTCAAATTTCTCAGTATTAAAACCAAATATATATGCTCCCTACCATTGGTCCAATGGTTAACTTTAAAGTCTCTGCTAATGAAGGAAGCAGAGCCCTTGGAAAAGTGTATGTTCTGCTAATTGGGGGTTTATCAGTCATGAATATCAATTACGTCTAATTTATTGGTTGTGTTGCTCAAGCCTGCTGCCTCCTTGCTCTCTTTCTGTCCGCATGATATATTAGTGTTGACAGCTCCAAGTGAATCTGTTTCTTTCTGCTTTCAGTTCTGTGAATTTTTAATTGACATATGTTGGAGCCCTGGTTTTTGATGCCTACGAAGTGAGAATATTTCTATTTCTTTAGTGAAGTAATCCCTTTAGCAATTTCTATTCTCTGGCAGTTTCTGCTGGACTGCCTTGTACACTGACTGTTGTTTTCTTTATTTAGAGTTAGCATGACATCACTTTCACTCTGACTAAGTTTTCATCTACCTGCAGTCTTATATCCAGGACATTTTGAAGGCCTAGATTTTCAGTTGAGTTTCTTGTATGATCAGACAATGTTTTTGGCTTGGTGTGCTAACATTTAATGTGCTTAGTATTGGTATTATTATTATTTGGATCATATTTTTTTTCTTTGTCCTATTTTTATTTCCTCTTTCTCCATTTTGGAGCATTTAAATATTTTCATAAAAACATTTGGACATAAGTATTATTTTTTAAAGTTTTTTTAAAAAAAATTCTAGGAATACAAATCTGATATTCAATAGTTAGTGTTGTAGTAAAATGACCAAAGCAGTTAGCTTTAAGGAAGTGGTTTTATTTTGCCCCATACTTCCAGAGATGCTAGTTCTGTGGGGAAGGGAATATTACAGCTAACCTGTGGTGGAGCAAAGTTACTCAAGCTAGAGACACTGGTAAGGCTGGATTTCAATATTCCATTAAGGGGTATGTCATTGATTCAGGGTATTCACCTCCGGTGCTAGCCCCGGGCTCCTAATGTCTACCATGATCCTACAGCATCACAGGTTAACAATGACATTTTTACCATATGGGACTTTGGGAGATATTTAAGATGCAATGTGCTTAACGCAGTGTATAGATAATTAGTATGTTTATCACTTACTATGATGGTATCTCTATTTCCTTTGCTTACATTTTCTCCGTGATACACTTGCCATGGATACCACACTTACACAAAAATTAGTTTTGTTTTCTAAGGTATTTCCCTTTCTGCCCTTCTTTTGGATTTTTCTTACTTTTGCTATTTGCTCCCTATGATATCCAAGTGCCTTTATTTGGTGTTCCTCTCACTGAAGCTCCTAAAGGGTCTCTTAGAGAAAAAATAATAAAACAAACTTTTTAAATTGTCCTACACTATATCCATCTTCATACCTAAAGAATATTTTAAGAATAGGAATCATATTGAAGTTATTTCCTCTAAAAGCTTTATATTATTTTCTATTATCTACTGTAATCTTTGAATTCTTATTGGAAGATTACAGCTATTCAAGCTTGATTCCTCTGTGTGTGTGTGTTAATCACCTTTTCATTAGCTTCTTTCAATTTTTCTTTGTATTTATTTTCAGCAGTTAAATTCTAATGTGTCTTCAAGTTTATAACAATTAGAACTCTCATAACTTCATAAATCTTCTAATTTATGCATGTCACTGAAAGTGGAAGTTTGTGCTACAGTTTTTTTAAAATGCTTTGCAAAAATTGCATCATTAGGCTGGTTTAGGTTTTTAGATTTGTTTTCTGCTGAGTAAAGATTTATTAGAACTCATTTGTCTTAGTTTCTTTTCCTGTCACTATGATAAAATGTCCTGAAAGAATCTACTTAAGTGAGGAAAGGTTTGCTTTAGCTCACAGCTCCACACACCCAGTCCATCACAGCAGGGAAGTCCAGACAACAGGTTTCGGAGGCAGCTCTACGGATTATGCCGGTGACCAGAGGAGAACAGTTAATGCAAACAGCTGCTGAGTTTTCCTTTGCTACTTATGCAGTTCAGCATCTCCGGCCAATTGTCCAGCTCACAATGAATATATTTTCCTACCTCAATCAGCGCAATGAGGGCATTATCACATACACAAACCCAGAAGCCCTTCTCCCAGGTGAGTCTTAGACTCAGTCCGTTTGACAGCACCAACCATCACACTGCTCACACTGTCTTCATGGCTAGACAGCATGGACATCAGTAATGGAGACCTTATTAAAATATCTACAATCTGTTTCTGTAAGAAAACAATTTTTATAATCCCTCATAAGAAAATTCCTTAGCAGGGGATGGAAGGTCCTGATAGCCTGTTATTTCACAGCCTTTGGGTGTCTATACTGCATCTGCACTTTAGGATCTGTGGCTACTAAGAGTCTTTTATATCTTTGTGTCCAAACACATGTTTTCGTTCTAGATGCTTTCAATAACTGTCATCTTACCATCAATTTTGTTCTCTAACACTAGAGATGCCATATTCTATTTAGACCTTTTCTGAGTTCCCGAAGTAATAATACCATGTATCTGTGATAGCCTTTATTACCTGTCTGCTATTGCATCTAACCCGGACTCCATAGCTGCAAACTCGGAATGTGCAGATTCCAACCAACTGTAGATTGAAAGGATTCCAAAAATGCATTCATGTTAAACATAGAAAGATTTCTTGTCACGACTTCCTAAATAATACATCAAGACAACTCTTTACCTAACATTTGGATTATGCTATAAAAACAGCTAGAGATGTGTATTGGTCACATGTTAGTCTTTCACCACTTTACTACCTAAGGGACACAAACACTGGCAGAATTTGATAACATCTGGGATCTTGAAACTCATCACTATTGTAGACCTGGAGATGATTGCTTATCTCAGGATAATTTAGAAACTATATGGACAATAAAATTTAAAAAGAAATCAAATGAAAGTAGAACATTGTCTTATTTTTATTTTTATTTTAAAACCTGCAGGATAATAATTGTTTTATTTTGCCAGCTTTATATCCCATTCTTTGTTCCAGAGATTGCTACTGATGCTAAGTTGGAAGCTTCCTATGCCCGCAGTCCTATATCAGGCAGTAAGGGAAACAGAGGATATACTTACAGTACTATGATTACACTGAGGATACATGGTATATTAGCAGAACATATATAATAGCTGGTATGGGCTCACTGAAGATGTAAGACATGTTATCAGTAGCTGAAAACCTCAGTAGAAGCCACAAATAATATAGTAAATGATTGGAAGGAGAGATGAACCATCCTTGTTTTTATGTTTAAGATCTTCATCTGGAAATTCTAAACTCAGTTTATTCATTTAAAGGTTTCTCTGCATATCACAGACTTGAGTTTCTACTTTAAAAGATAAGGAGAAAAAAATTCTAGCATGTTATTAGTTGCAAAGCTAATTTAGACCTGGATTTTATAAAACATTTAATCACGTGTGAAATGAAAATAAACATTAGCATTATTATATTGTTTATAGCATGTATATATCACTATTGGTTGCTAAAGGATATTTTCTTTAAAAGATTTTCTTTTGATTTCAAAAAGAGGTAAATTACTTGAGGGTGGGCTTTTAGGTTCCAAAAGACTCATGCTATTTTCTCTCTCTCTGTGTCTCTCTCTGTTTCTGTCTCTCTCTGTTTCTGTCTCTCTCTGTCTCTCTCTCTGTCTCTCTCTCTGTCTCTCTGTCTCTCTCTGTCTCTCTCTCTGTCTCTCTCTGTCTCTCTCTGTCTCTGTCTCTCTCTCTCTCTCTCTCTCTCTCTCTCTCTCTCTCTCGCTCGCTA
>NW_026067950.1:7073554-7119895 GCF_014885135.2 Alexandromys fortis | reverse complement strand
ATATATTTGTGTGTGTGTGGGGGGGGTGGTCTTCTTGCTTCCTAATTGTGAATTGACAAGTAAACACTTAGCTGCTTCTGCTACCATGTCTTTGCAGGACTTTCATGTGCTCTAACCCTCCTATCATTATCTCTAAATTAAAGACTTTCTTCTTAGGTGTCTTGGTCTTGGTGTCTTATCACTGTAACAGAAAAGTAATGAAAACACACAGGTTTAAGTCACTGTACTGGCTCCAAATATCCCAATGAACCAAATAACAAACAATGTCACAAACAAAATTGCTTGCCAAGCAATATCTGTATATTTGTTGGACATATTCATTTTAAAAGGCTTTTTTCAACCACTACTGGCTATTTTCAGCAAATGATTATCATGACACATGTACAAACATCCATGCATTACTCTGGATTTGTAGCATAAAAGAAAATATAATTTAAGATTATTTCTATGTGTTAGTTTAGGTTATAAAAATTGATTATATGGGCAATCTAATGCATGCAAGGTTGGTTGTAACATGGTTGTCTTAAAGGCAATTTCAACAATAAACTAATACATAATGGGTAAAATTCTCAGTTTTAAGTGACCTCAAGGTATAGTAACTCTGGCTGTAAGTCCAGCAAAAGTTATAGTTTCTTAGACTGTAAAACATACTTTGTCATAATGCATTATAAACTGAAAGGGAACACCAAAGACATGAATATTCACAAATACAGAAATAAATAGGTTCCTTATTGTATGGCAGGCACTAGTCCTTTGATTGACTTTACTGGAACCCCTGGTATTAGTTGGTAATTTGACAAATTCTCTTTCTTGAACAAGTCTAATTGTTCTCTTCAGTTAGTGGAGTGAGGGATGGAGAACTTGAATTCCATGTCTCTATACTATTAGTATAGTTAGGGTTTAAACTTATTAGTCAGTACTGGAGTATAAGACTTTCAGTTTAAAATGTAGTTTGATTATCTGATTCTAATACTTTCTTCTCAAGTATTTTAATAAAAATATACTTAGAATCTAGGTCTTATGAGTTATTAGTAAGTAAATGCTTGTTGAAGAAATATGGGATTCTGCGTTCTGATTCCAGTACCTATAAAGAAAGCCAAGTAAAGTGCACACTTATTACAAAGTGCTGAGAAACCAGACAGAGGAGAAAACCCCATACTTGTTGGCCAGATAAGGCAGCTTAATTGGTGAGCTACAGACTAATAGGGAATTCTGTCCCCAAAATTAATGCTGAGTGTGTTTAAGCAATATCTTTTACATTGACCTCCAGAATCACTATGCATATTCATATTGTACACATATACCACACAAAAAATATTTATAATCCAAACAGTAGAGAAGAGCACACAGGACTGAGATAATGGGGTATTGCATCCACACAACACAGACTGTTCTTGTGAGGGTGACTCAGAGGATATAAAAATTCAGAGCTGTATCCTGAACTCTGCCTGTGGCATGACTGTCTGGTAGCATTTTTTTATGTATGAAATAGAATTGATCATCCTATTGAAATTGCCAAGGAAAAACAGTAATGTTCTACCATCCATATGACTGAAAGTCCTACCAACACATCAGGAAATCACACAGGGTCAGCAAAAGCTATCAATCATGCAGAACTGAGACTCTATGGAGGGTTGGCTCTGGGGAATGCTACCCAACTGTGCAATAAGATGGCATGAGCCCGGGAATGGGATCTTGCTTGGCCAGTGATCAATGTCAAGGTCAACTGCTAACGCCCTACAGTCCATAATTCATGGAAGATAACAAAAGTATTAAAACCCAAACAGGTTAAAATATATATATTGAAAAGTGAAGGGAGTCAAGTCACTGAGAATTGAAAGCAAACACTTTTAGAAATGATCCCACTGGGAGCTGATAGAACATTTCTGGAGGTAATTTCACATACTCAATAGGACATTAGAGACATAGCATGGCTCCAAGTTGAACAAGACACAGTATCTGCTGTAGGGAAGGATACAAGACTATGAACCATAAATGAGAGGGTAGAGTGGTGTTAGCACTGTGAAGGCAGAAGGTCAGAGGTGCAGCTGGTGGGGACCTAAGGAATGTTTTTTCAACCCTGGGCTCTCTGTGAAGGGTGTACATCACTATAGCACAAATAAGCCTTTGTTATTTAATCCTTGGATTTATTTAAATAATAATATGTTCTTTTATTTAAGTTTAAAACAATGTTTTCTAGATGGTAAGATCATCTTATTTATCACAATACTTTCATTCCAAGTCTTATGACTGCATAGTGCAGGTTTCTTTTAACTGCTGAGGTAACCAAGGAATCATGACTTTTTACTTCCACAAAATGGATTTTGAGATACGATTGCATAGTAGCCAGCCTGTGTCTACAGTTTAACTCCTAATAGTTATATTTGAACAAACGAATCCCTGTACAACACTTCCTTCTTCATAAATATGTTTATAAAGACCCTCTTAGTATGTCCCAAGTTTTCACAGGGAGGCAAGTGGGAAGCATTTATTCTACTGTCTAGTAACAAATATTTAGTGAACTGTAGAAGTTATCACATCAAAATAACTGCAGCAAAGGGAAAGTCAGAGTAATGACTAAAATTGACATCCCTATAAAACTAACAGGATGTCTACCTCTTTCCTCATGGTAGGTTGTGCTAAAGTAATTCTATAGATTTAGAAATTAAGCCAACAATTAATGTTGTAATAGTAATAAAAGAATGTAATACAAAATATAATAATTTTGAGAGGTTATCCAAATAAAATTATTATCTAATGAATAAATGATATATAGAGAGACCCTTTAGAAAATTAACAAAAATTTCTTTTTTTTGCATAAAAGAATAAATAAATTTAATTCACCTCATTTATGATTCCCCCTGAAATGAGATTTTCATTCTTACATGTCTTATCCCACTTATTAGTTTTTAAAAACAGTTTAACAAAACCTGAGTGATTGAAAGCGAAAGGAGGGGTACAATAAAAATAAAACAATTGTTACCATAAACTAAATCATTGAATCTGTGATTCAATAACTTTATTTAAAATATACATATATGCTAATTTCTTGAGGTGAATTTGAATCTTATTAATATATATATATATATTTCAGATAATATTCAGAATATATTGTATATATATTTACATATATATACTATATATATATGTGTGTGTGTGTTACACTAGTACATGTCCTAGGGTGGATATGAGATTTCAAAGAAATAGTAGCTCCACCCCATGATTTGACATGTTTTGCAATTATTACATGTATATTGAGCAATGTAAGGATGACTAGAGCTGTGTGCAAATCCCTTATTTATATGATATCATTATAGATTCTCTTTAGCCTCTTTCAATATGACTTTAATTGCATATAGCAAATGTGTATCCTGTAATGAATCCTTCATAGGATTTTATAACAGGAATAACTTTGACTTTCATTGATGAATGAAATTAGATAATATCATCCATGCAAACTTAGTCTAAACAATAAGTCAATATTAGGAAATATTTCTACGGTCGAAGTAAGCACGTGTATTTTCTTCTTTGTTTCTTCCATCAGTAGCATGAATAGTATTTCTCATCAATAATTTTCCATTATCTCAGGTAGTCCAAACAAGGTTGAAGAGGTGTTTATATAAATATACTTAATGATCCTTGAGAAATGCATATGCCTGATATCAGTACAATACTCCTGGAGCATGAATCTACTGTTACCAAGGATAAATAAAGTTTTCAAAAGTATATTGCATATAGGTTAATGTCGGCAAAGGTTAAAAACATCAAACTCTGAAATACCATGACCTGACACTAATGACCCAATAATAGGTTGACATTTGCGATTCTTCCTGGGGGGTAACAGCCCACCATATGCAAAGATCAGCTTCTGCATTTAGCTGCTTATCTCAAAGGAAAAAAATATGAGTAATAATAGTGCAAGGGAGGTTAATAACAGGTACAGGCTTAGCCTAGCTTTTATCAGTCCGTTTAGAAAATGAACTGAGAATTGCTGTCAAGTTGATTGGGAAGGGGAAAGGAAGAATGGACCCATATGGGAGCCATCAGTCAGCTTACAGTGTGTGCATGAAGGTTGTTTGCAAGGTTACTTGGGCTGATACAACAGAAGCTGGAATTTGCATGTCAAAGCTTTGTTCCTTTTATAACATACTGCCATACAAATCACTGGCCCTGGGGCTTAAATTTCACAGATGTCTAAACTCATTTAAAAATTAAAGTGCAATAATTTGTGATCCACAATGCACCTAATCATTCCAAAAATTTAGGACATTTTGTTTTGTCATTAACTTCCATTCTTCCCTGCTCTTGCCACTTAAAATTCTAATGTATCACTACCTTATCTTAGATTTTTCCTTTGAAAACTAATATATCCTTTGATAAGAATTATATTCTTTGAGGCCATTGTACTGTTATTAAAGTGAGGAGACTCAAAATTCATATTTAAGAATCACAACTAAAAATAATTCAGCATTAAGCTTACTATTGTATTTTTCTAGACCATGAAAAGAAATGTATTTCATAGGTGAAACATTTTCATATTTGTTATTTATTTAATTATTATTTCAGTCTCCAACGTAGCAATTTCAGAAAGCATGGTGAAGTCTATTCACAGTATAGTTTGTTCTGTTAATTGTTTCATCAAAATAAATAACCTTACAATACCACAAAATATCCTACTTTCAGTGATCCAATAAATGTATAATGACTTGCTACAAATGATATTTATTAGCATTGTGATTAATTAACACCTTTTCTTCAGTAAAGCTGAAGAGATTTCATAATAGAATATTAGCATCACACTCTTAGGAAGTTATTCCAGAGGTTGAAACAAGAAGGGATTTGCCCTCCAAGCCTAGACATGTATTTGTGATGTTAGTCTGTACTATGGAAAGGTGAAAAGCAAGCTTTACTTTTAGTGGTGGTGGTTTTCTTCCTAGTATACAATGACACAATGCAGTAGAAATTCATGTAAATATGGACAATTTCCATTTTCTCCTAGAGTATGATTTGTAATTGTATGTACGTACTTCTTCCTTGAAGTGCCTAACTGTAATATGACAGTTTAATTCTAGTTGAATATTTCATGTAGCCATTTGTCTTAATTGCATGTATCTAAAATCATCAAAAATCATAAACTTTCTAAGGATTCATTAGTAAAGGCTGTTTGAAACAGGATTTTCTCAAGCATGTTAATTTATTTATCTAACATATGCATGACAGGAACACCCAAGCTCATAATGTATGCAAAAATAGGGTCACACTGTACCAGTACATGTAAAAATGTTTTATTCAAACTAACAATTGGGAAATAGACTCATAAATATATTCTGGAAAGGACTTGGCCCCACAATGGAACCAGATTTTTATCCTGTGATAACAACATATAACAGTATCTAATAGAATTGCTTTTAAATTAATATCTGGGTCATACTAACATATAACATTCTGAAAGCCTAATCATGTCATTAGATTACATTTATGCACAGATCAGATCTACTTTAGTACCTTTCAAAAATATAGTAATAGATATAGAACTTAGTTTTTTTCACATTATCAATTCTTTTTTTTAATATAATTTTTTATTGAAAAAAAATTTTTTCCGCCTTCTCCCCGCCTCCCATTTCCCTCCCCGTCTCCCTTTCCCCCCTCCTCCCTCTCCTCTCCCCCTCCCCCTACTCCTCTCCCCCTCCCTCTCCAGTCTGAGGGGCAGTCAGGGTTCCCTGCCCTGTGGAAAGTCCAAAGTCCTCCTCGCTCCATCCTGGTCTAGGAAGGTGGACATCCAAACTGGCTAGGCTCCCACAAAGCCAGAACATGAAGAAAGTGTGGAATTTATACACATTAGAATACTACTCAGCGGTAAAAAACAATGACTTCTCGAATTTTGCATGCAAATGGATGGAAATAGAAAACACTATCCTGAGTGAGGTAACCCAGACCCAAAAAGATGAACATGGGATGTACTCACTCATAATTGGTTTCTAGAGATAAATAAAGGTCAGTGAGTCTATAATTTGATCTCCTAAAGAAGCTAAATAAGAAGGTGATCCCAAAGAAAAACATATAGCTATCCTCCTGATTATGGGAAGTAGACAAGATTGCCGGGCAAAAAATGGGATCTTGGGGGAGGGTGGGGAGGGAGGTAAGGGGAGATGGGGAGAGAAAAGTGAGAAGGGGAGGTTGGGAGGAACTTGAGAAACGGGATGTTTGGGATAAAGGAAGGTCGGATAGGGGAGCAGGGAAGCACACATCTTAATTAAGGGAGCCATCTTAGGGTTGGCAAGAGATTTGGTGCTCCCAGGTGCCCAGGGCGATGTCCCCAGTTAGTTCCTGGGGCAGCTGAGGACAGAGAACCTGAAATGACCCTATCCTATAGCCATACTGATTAATATCTTGCATATCACCATAGAACCTTCATCTGGAGATGGATGGAGATAGAGACAGAGACCCACACTGGAGCACCGGACTGAGCTCCCAATGTCCCAAGGAGGAGCAGAAGGAGGGAAAACATTATCAATTCTTTATAATTACCAAAGTTTGTTCTGACTTGGTGCGTGTAGATTAATTTAACTTACAACTTAGTTTATCTAGTTCTAAAGTATTTGCTGTTCACTTTGCATAGTTGTGATGTTATAAGGGCCATTATAAAATAGTGCTAGTTCTTAAGGATTTTATATGCTACAGTGTTGTATACAAGTATAGGCGTTTATTGCTTTTATTGCTGGTGGGACTGTAGTGAAATGCATTCATTAATTTTAATTTATGAAGGTTGTATTATATAGTGCAGTAATATAGTTGGTTTACAAAGTAGTGAATAAATATGAATTTGGCCCTTGGACAAGAGAAGTTTTCTATGCATGACTTTTTATTCAAAAATTCTCAAATGCATTACTTGTTTTAGTTATTAGTACTTTGATTAAGGTTGTGTTTAATTTTATCTTTTGATAATATAATTCCCCCAAAGGAATGAACACAGAATTGTAGTTGTGAACATATATTTTTTAGTTCTTCTCTGGACATGAATGAAATGCTCCCTGTACAATTTCCATAGTAGAAATTCTAAAATCTAATGTTGTTCTTCAATATGAAACACACACAAAAAAATCTGAGGCATTGTCTTCAAGATCAGGAATATATCAACTCAAAAATCAAACAGAATTCATTTTAAAATGAGTTTTGAGTGTATTTTATATTATTTTATTAAATCATATCAAAACATATTCACTACTTTTCATTTCTCAACTACTCCAAGATCCAATTCCTTTTCTCCACTTTTATTCTACCTTTTTTTATTAAAAATATCTTTGACTGTTCCTCTAATTAGAAAGCAGTAGTATATGTGAATCCATTAAGGTTTTATGATAGTTATAATGGTGGCCTGCTTTTTCTGGTACAGGAATGTTACAAGTACATATTTTTAGTACTTTATGGTGGTAAGAGTTGGTCAACTACTGTCTATATGGGTGACATATCTGTAGTTTAGAAGGGTGAGATTTGGTCAACTGCATGTTATGCTGTGTGAAATATCTGAATTTTATGATGTAAGTATTGGTCAGATTAACACTTAAGCTGTATGATATAATCAGTACTTTATGATAGTAAGAGTTCGTTAACTACACATCTACTTTTTCATGCATAGTCTTTCATTGATTTATTGAGTTATACTTTTTTCTCCTTTCCCCCCTTTCTCTTTCTGTTCATTAATATTTTAATTATTTTTGTTCTAACTCCTTTCCTTTAGTTCTGAAATATATACACACTAGAAAAGGCCTTGGTAATGAAGGGGTTGGGACACTCCTGTATGAAGCTTTAGGTAGGGAAGGGGAAAGCCATGGCTAGCTCAGGTTGATAGTCTGTTATCAAGAGAGACTCAAAATCCCTTTTTTAGAGTGTCAATATTGCACAAAGAATGGCTGAACATTGAACTCTTTATAGAGGTAAAGCAAACTAAGCAAAAAAAAATTACTTTCAGACATAAAGGGACCTGAAGAATCCTTAGTTTTGAAATAGACAAAACAAGTCAAAGAATCTTGAGCATTCAGAATGAAAGCAGAAGCTGAGATTCAAGCAAGGGGTCGGTATGTGAAAAAATAATGTTTGGAAATGGCATTAAAATTTTAATGAAGTGGATTCAGATGATTAAGCAGAGTTTCATCAGGGTCAGAGGTCATCAGAGATAAGAAACAATCAGGGAACTTAAGGACCCCACTTTAGGTCACAGATGGTGAAACTCCAGATGGTGTCTGTCAAGTACGCAGTCGTGACCAGGGAGCATTGCCCAAATACAAAGCAAAGAGAGCTGGTCTGCACTGGTCTGAAGTCCTGATAAGGTTCTTATGCACAGAGCCTCAGAGCCCAGACAGGGGGTGATTATCAATACTTGATATAGCAATCCTCGTACACATCCAATGAACATTTAGTGCTGACTTTGTGGAAAGTCCTGTGATTGATAGGTTTCTGGACAATGACAGTTCGTAAAATCAGGTTACCCAGAACATGTCAAACTGAGGTTCAAAAGGCAGGCACATAAATAAAATAGCTGAGCAGCAGTGGAAAAATGAGGACATGTGTTAAAATTGCTTCACCCTGTGACATACCTTGGGATGACCAATCCCAAGCATTAACTCAATGGGATTTCAAACCACCACAAGTTAAAACAGAAGTAAAAGATCTACTTTAAACATGGGTGGTGTCATTCCATGAGCTGGGGTCCTAGATTCAAAAGGAAGGATAAATAAAAGACTAGGTATACACTGTTCTGTGCTTACTGGCAGAGGAATACAATGTGACCAGCCTATCCCTACTCCAGCAGCCTTATTTTCCTTTCTCTCTGGTATTATATCCTTTGTTACTGTGAGCCAAAACAAACCTTCACTTCCTCAAATTCATTTTCTTTAGTATTTTGTAGTGGCAATTAGACGATAATGCACACCTGTTTTAATATCTAGAAATGTAACATTTTATTATGTGCTCTTTAGGTAGATATGGTGTGACTTTGCTTGCTTCAAGCTGTGTCTAGTGAACCCAGTATTTTGGAAGGTTTATTACCATACTCAGGTATACATCTCTAAAACATAACAAAAGGGGTGACATAACCATTTGTTTTCATTGCAAAATAAGTCTTGCAACCTAACAGGGATGCAGTAAATATGTAGATAATGTTTATAGAAATTTCAACTGTGCTTAGTGTGGAGAAAATTAGATTTTACAAATGCTTTCTTTGAGTTATTTGGGACTAAATGAATGTGGGACCTGGTGGGACAGAAACGTCTGTCCCCAGTCCATGGCATCAGCAATCCATCTCCGTGGTTGAAATTTCGGTGAAATTATTCCAAAGCCCCTTCATATGCTACATAACCAGTGCAATCCTAATTACTATGTCAAATGTAATAGAAAATAATTTCTATTTTTAAAGATATTTTAAAATGGTAGTATATTAATTCGTCAGCATAACTATGTGACTCACTTCCCATATCCAACTGCTCATACTATGACAATGTCATTGTCATCAGCATCTACTATCACGGATACCTTCTGCCAGCACACGATCCCATTTCTACAAAACATAGAAGATAATATGTCTGAAATGTTTTCAAAACGTATTTGAGCATTTTTAAAATTCAAATATCATATGAGTTCATTTGCCCAATGATTTTTATGAAAAAGAGCATGTAGAAATATATATAGAACTTGGAGTGAAACCCATAATGGCCTTAGAGCCAAATCTGTCTGTATTAATATGCACTTAAAAACAGAGCATCTGCCACACTCTCCCTCCAGTCTGTCACAATCATTGAATCAGGTAGTTATTTCAGTATCCCTTGGTATAATCATGAAAACATCATGTACTATGATGCTGGACCACACAACACTCTAAACTAACAAAACTTCAGTTCCAGGTACATTATAAAAATACTCCAAAGCAAATAAACTTATCATTTTATACCTATGGTCATAGTTTCCTCAATACATTTATTCTTACTGATCATATCATTTACTACAATTTCCCTCCATAGTTAAACATCAATTATGAGCATGACTCTGATGTTTTGAATACATTTGGTTGCTGTCCCTAAAGTTCCTAACTCTGTTTAAAAGCTGCAAGTTTCTTTGTTCATGATTCCTTGTCTTCACATACATTGCTCTATGTTTCGATAGTGGCTTGAAACAATAGAATTTCATAAAAAATTGAGGAGCGTGGCTCTCTGGGAAGGCACAGTGCACCCAGGATAGTGGCCGGTCCAAGGATAAAAAGGCCGATGTTTTTTAAAGTCACTTCTTTCAAGTGATGCAGAGAGATGGGAAACGATGTGGACGGAGGAGAGCAAACGAGCTGGCCGTATCCACTAAGTCCAGCTGTGACTTTTAAGAGATTGTTTCAATCGAGCAGTGAGATTGGAAAGTAGATTGCACGACGCTATGGAGTAAATGAGCAGTTCGGAATTAAATGAGCTGTGAATGGACCACTGCTTCGTAAAGCTTTGGGGTTTCTTTTCTTTTCTTTCTTTTTTTTTTTTTCAAAAGTTGAAGCCTATTTTTGAAGATGGCATATGATATGAGAATCTAAACAGATAAGAAATACAATTGATATTCTTCGTAACCTCTCTTGGTGGGGCTGGAAACCTCAGATGGTATTGGGACAACATGGGTTTCAAAGTAAATGTGGGGCGTTCTTGCAGGAGGTGTGAGAGGACAGAAAAGGAAGGAATCCGTTGTGCGTGAGGTACTTGAACCGCACTGTTTCCTTCCTCTTTCATCCAGCTTCACTGGTAGGGAAGCATAGCTAGAGAAACCCTTAGAGAAGGCTCCAGGCTAGAGGAGCTTAATGGTGCCTCTGGAGTGTTCAATGTGCTTCAGTTAGATTTTACTCCATAGACCCTATAAAAAACAATCACAAGGAGGACCCTAAGAGAGACATACATAGATCTAATCTACATGGGAAGTAGAAAAAGACAAAATCTCCTGAGTAAATTGGGAGAATGGAGACCTTGGGAGAGGGCTGAGGAGGGGGATGGGAGAGGCAGGGAGGGGGGCAGATGAAAATGAACAGCTCAATAATATCACACAGTCATTGGTGGCTCCAAAGCCTCTTGAACTACCAAATACTCATTTTTGTCAATGTTCCATGTCCCTTGCAAACTGTGGTATTCTCTACATTGAGTGTATTCATTCAGAAATCCCAGAAATGATTACTTTAGGAATACATAATTTTAAAAAAAATCTCTAAAGATGAAGAAGACCCAGAGTGGATGTAAAGGGGCAGCCTCTTGGACATGTGTGCTATTTACTCTCTTTGCTCCTTTGCACATCTAATATTTTATAAGAAGGTAAAACGATTAATATTTTCTTAGGATTTTAAAAGATCCCATTCGTGGTATGATAGGTTAAAAGTAGAAGTTGTACCCCAAAGTAAATTCTTTGAAAAATATCTATCCTTCTAAAGATGTGTCTTATATTAACAGCATTTTCCCATTATAAAGTATGCTGTTATTCTCTGAGATTCAGTATTTTCTTCTTGACCCAATAATATTTTTTGCACAGCAAAGATTGAAGCCCTTTCTCCTTGTTTCTGCTGTGAGGCATTGTTCTCTTACCTCTGAGCACACGGACAGGCTCCCACACTGAGACATAGCAGAAACAGCTTAGGAGAAGGAAGGACTTGGTGATCATCACTGATTCGGAGGGTTTGGTCTAGGCTAGTTCAGTCCTGTGCATTCAAACAGAACAACACCAAGATGGGAGCAGGAAGGGACGCTGTTCTTCTTTTCATAGAGGATGGGGAAAAAGGAAAGGTGTTATGAAAAGAAAACTCAGGACATGTCCCCAGGCCTGTGTCCTGTAACCTCTTTTTCTAACAAACCCTATATCTTATCTTTCCAACCACTTCACTAAAAAGCCATAATATTTTGAATTCATTCAAGTGTTAATACCTTCAGTAGCCCGAGACCTCAGTGCCTGGTCAGTCTAATGACCTCTGGAGACATCCTCATAGAATCACAGCTGAAAGAGTGCTTCATTAATCTCCTCACTGCTTATTAATCTAGTCAAGTTGAAAAGTTAACCAGAACACTGAGCCACATGGGTGTTGCCGTGGAAGGAGAGTGTAAAAGAAAAATATAGCACGTAGACAGCAAATGCTTAGGCAGGACGTCTAACACATCGATACCTAAAAAGTGTGTGTCTACAATAGAAGTGTGGGAATCCAGGAAGTAAAAGAGCTATCATTTGTTCCCTTTCCTCGATATTGAAGGTTAAATACTTTACGTTTGTGTTATATTCATATTTGATACCAGTATATAAACATACACACATTTGTGTGTGTTTGTTACATGTGTCTGAAGCCATATTTTTTTAAAATTACAGTTTTATTTTGAAATAAACTTCCATTGATAAAAAGATTTCAGAGATAGTACTGATGTTGCAACCTGCCTAGTCACTCTGATGCTATCATACTCATAATCCCGATGCACTTCTCAAAACTAACAAATGAAGCCGGGCGGTGGTGGCGCACGCCTTTAATCCCAGCACTCGGGAGGCAGAGGCAGGTGGATCTCTGTGAGTTCGAGATCAGCCTGGTCTACAGAGTTAGTTCCAGGACAGGCTCCAAAACCACAGAGAAACCCTGTCTCAAAAAACCGAAAAAAAAAAAAAAAACCTAACAAATGAACATGGGCACATTAAGACTAGGAAAAATTCAAACTTAAAGTGAATTTTATCTATTTCTATCACTCACATCTTTGCTTCTCTTCTTAAATGCAGTTCAGGATACACTGCCATTAGCCAGATGACATTCAGATGTGGAGTCAGCACAGTCTAAGTGGGCCACTTGCCTTCTCATGAGATTGCACTGTCGAGTATCAGCTGAGAATCATAGCTGATAGTTATATCAGTACCAAACTTTATCTAGTCACACTTGTTCAGATAGTTCTTTTTCAAGGTAATTAGTTTGTGCCTTATAAAATACAATGTAATAATTAGCAGCTTCAGCTAACTGTGCAATCAAGAACAAATACAATTGATTGATACGTAGAGTTTATACATACCTTTGTATGCTAAGACAAAATCATCTAACATTTTAAGGTTCAATTTACTAATCAGTACATTCAAAATGATGAAGCCCAACCCATAGAGTTAATAGGGTTATATGGAAGGAAACATCTGTGCTGTATCAGAAACAATAAATGCAGAGCAAACATTGCTATCACTATAACCAAGAATGGAGTGATCCAAGATTAGAAGGTGTATCCTGTAGATGTGTTGACACATTTTAAATCCATTCATTCTGCTTTTCCTGATCGATGTGTCCAGGTTTATGAGATACTTTTCTTGGCAAGTTCTAGAATGTAAGACTGACCCTGTTCTCAAGAAATGCATCCTAGTTGGAGAAACAAAGTAACGTGTTGGTAAGCAACCCAGCCTAAAGAATGTGTGTGCACTGTGCAGGAATAAGATGTATCTGAAAGTTAGAGGTGGAAAATTCTTGCTTTGCCAGCTCAAGGAGGTTTTATGACAGTCTGTGGCTGTTTCATATTTAGTTATCTTTTGTTATTCCCTGTGTAGATGGTTTATTCAATTCTGTAATGATTTTTTTGGGGGAAAGAGATTCATTAGAAGCTTTTGGAATTGACTTTGGGCAGGGTTCTTGGGTTTCTTTTTAATAATCCTCCCATATCCTCTTCTATGTTTCTTCTTTCTTAGTAGAAAGCAAGTTATGCTTCAATTGACTTTCTGTCTGCTTAATAAATATTGATATATTGGATGCATTTAGGCATGACCATGTGTGATCCATCTTTAAAGGTAGAGTCATTTTGCTAGGAGGTTGCAATTTATTTATTCCTCATTCATTCTCACATCTTTAGAGAGACCTCATTATGTAAATACTGAGAGCATTTGTGAAATGAAAAACAAAAGCAATATTTGCTTTTAGAAAAATAATAGCTATTGAAAACAAGATACCGTCTGAGCAGAGTGCAGTGAATATAGACCATATTGTGTACACATTATTAGTATGCTGCCCTTTGATAATAAGAAAATATAATTGAAAGCAAAATGTGCGATTTTCTGGTTGCAAGAGCTCCAGGATTTTACAGCAACTGAGGAAATAAATGTATATAATTTTTTACCTAGGAATATATGGAAACAAGATTAAATTATTCCAAAGAGAAAACATAATCATATGATTTTTTTCAAGGGCATTTCAGACATCTTACTGAGAAATATATGACACTATGTTTAAATAAATATGTGGATTTTTACTTTTATGTGTTTATTCTCGCTGCTGATTATTGATGTAACATATTTAGTTGAGCATAAAGAAATATAAGCACTATTTAAAAATAATTTAATGGAAACATTTACATTTTCCATTAATTTTGAGTTGCAATTGACAAATCGTTACATACTTTTATAAAATACTGCAGTTTTTATATACATATGTTGTAATAAAAAACATAATCAAGCTCATTGATAAATTCAGCACTTCACACAATTGTCTTTAATTTTCCAGTGGTAAGAATAGCAAAGGTCCCTTGGTACAATATTCTAGTGCATAGCACTTTAATTATACTCACAATACTCTTCAGCACATTCCCACAATTTATTTACCTATCTAAATCAACTTCTATATCTTTTGAGCTATTGCCCCAAACTTCTAGCCTTTGGTGATAACCATTTTCACTGATCTAATAAATTTGTTTTAAATTTTATATAAATGAAGTCACACAAGATTTGTCTTCCTGAACTTAATTTCTTTTGCATGGCCTGTTGACCTTCAACTTCATCAATATTATCACTACCACAAGATTTCCTTCTCTTTTCAAGATGAATGATATTTCATTATTCATACAATACAACATATATAACAGAATACAAGATTAATAAAATATTTCAGATGTATTATACCTACCCATGTACAAATAAATGCTTCTTTTGAATTCATATATTGACCACTGTGAATACCTTTAAAGTATTTCCTCAGTAATAATACATATAATTTTTCATATGCATACATATATTTTTAGTATTTTTTATTTGTAAATGACCATCTTTCTATGGTATCATGTAGTCTGTATGACTGAGAAAAGTTGCTGAATAATTTTGTATTGTGTATCTCATCAAATTGAATGATTCTGTGTTTTCTTTCATCCATCAGTAGCACAGCATAAAGAGACATATTTTTGCCAAAATGTTGTCTGGAGCAACTGCTCTGCCTGTCAGTAAGCAGAAGCATCGTTTTAATTGTTGCGCTGGATCTCATTTCATGCAGACTGCATTTGATCACCTCCATAAAACCTCTTGTGCAGCATCTCATGCAAGAAGACCGGTGGGACAATCCAGTCTGAACTCTATCTGAAGCTGGCCACATCTTAGAAGTAGACAGGCTTCCCAACTGGTCAATACAAAACTACCCACTTTTACCACCAACTCTCTACTTCCACATCTATTTTTACATATGCTTTTTTATAAAAAAAATAATTCCTTTTTATTATTACAATGTTTGTGTTTTCTAAATATTTATGGAAGCAATGTCGCACTATTGAGCTTTAATGCCACAAATAATGAACACATTTTAGGAAACAAATGATAAATAGCTAACTGGAAATTCGTATTAAAATGATACTTGATAATTCGATGTGAAGGGAAGTTTTAGTAAATAGTATTTGGATGAATGCTCAAGTGACTGGAACATACCATAATTAAGAGAATAATTAGATGAAGTTTTTATGTTGTTATAAGTTACTTTTAGGCTGAACATGTTAAAATAACCTGATTTTAAAAGTTGAGAGACAAACGAAAATGGAAACATTTCAAATAACTTGATATACATTTTTTTACTGAAGAAAAAAGCAAATGGTTGTTAAATTTCTAGAAGTGCTGAGCACATACAAGACTCTGTAGGAATGATTTTGACAATTCTGTATTACAAAATAAAGTTCCTAAGATTGAGCAGCAAACATGGCCCAGGTCTGGCTGAGTTTTCCTTATTCCAGAGCAATTAGGAATTGAAATTAAGAAAAAACTATGCCCATGGTTTACTTCATTACTACTTTGTACCACATGGGTATGGAATGCATTATCCAGGCTTATTTTCTGAACATTTAGTACCAGATCCTGGTGGGATGTCTCTCTGTATGCTGTAAATCTGTTTTATTATCATTTGTTAGTAAAGAAGCTGATTTGGCCAATAGCCAGGGAGAACAGATCCAGGATGGAAATCCAACCAAAGATAAAGGGAAAAGAGAAGCCTGGGTGGGGAGAAGCCAGCAGTTTCCAGAGAATCAAATGTGAGGTAACAAGACACGAACCTTGTGAGACAAACAGTTTGCCACTACTATTAAGCATCAGAGTGGTAATTCAAGAACTTAAATCTGGAAGAGAAACCTCCTTTATAGATGCTAGCTGGTGGAACTGGTTAGAAAGGGTTTGGAAATGAAGAGGAAGAGTGCAGCTGAAGGGAATTAGCTACAAGAGGAACTTTCTACGTTTAGTTTCACCTCCAGCCTCTTCCTCTCTTCCTCTGTGGTCTGTCCATCATGTTGTTGGCTGCTTCCTTTGCTTAGCCAACTCTGAAGTAATTACTTCTTTCAGTTTCTTTGTACCAGGTACTTTGTAACAGCAATGCAAAAATAAGACATATGCTATTCATGTATCAAGAAAAGAAATGGAAGGGATAAGGAATTGTTGATTTGTCTTAGTACTAGTATCGTCCTTGAAGTAATAACATTTATTGAGCTCTGAAAAATGGAAAGTTCTGGAGTGGGTAAAATGATGTGTAATCCAGGTGAAGGACAGAACATTGGTGAGGATTCTTAGATGAAAAGGAGCAGGGAGAAACCAGGAATTTGGAGAAATCTAAGTGACAAATCGTAGGATCCAGAATGAATACAATAAACTATATGATATGGAGGCATACAGGTGTGAGATCTAAAGGTAACTACCCTCATTCCAACACAAAGAGGTTGTTGGTCAAGGTGGAAGATGGAGGGCCGACAACCAAGGTTGACCTTTATCTTCCATAACTGTGCATGTAGTTACAGATACGCACATGCATACAAAGGCTTTTTAAGGTGAGTTCTCTAAATTTTGTATGTATGTATATATATTTGCTCTTAAAACAGTAATTCCAAATTATTTTATTTAAGAACCCAGAATAAGAAAACCAATATACGGAAGAGAAAAATAACATTGTAGTGTTACAAGAGCATTTTCTTCATGGCTCACAGAGGTCAAAGAAGTGGAACATCTTGAGAATTCTCCACTCCCTGAAGAACAGTGCACCAGTGTCATTTCCTAGAAACCATGCTGAGAACAGTAATAGACTTTCGTCTCTATCTGTCCCGTACCAATAATACCTAAAAGTCACACAGTCCCCCAAATTTCATCCAGGGAAAAAGACCTTTCTGCACTAGAGATAGTCACAAATAATTCACATCAAAGCAACACAGCAGAAAAAAAGGGAAAATTATTAAAAAACAAAATACAGATTGTTTGTCTAAAAGTTATTTTTCCCATATATTGAAGCTCTTTCATTTTTTCAGACTATATCAAATTTATATATAAAGGTCTACTATGGGGCCAGACAGAAAATGTCCTGTAGGTATGTTTCCGTTGTCTACTACTCCCTCAGTCCTCAGTTATTTTTCAAAACTACAGAATGATTGCTCATATAAAAGATAGGAAATGATATCTTCCCATGTCCTGCTGTAATCAGAACCAGCATCACTCCTTTGGTACATCTAACTCACTGTTCCTCAAGAGTGAGCTTTCTAGGTTGTCATCAACTTGATATAGAATCATTAAACCTCAATGATATTGAAAAACGTATGCATTCTTTGAAGTCAAGAAATTTAGCGATTTTGTCAAGTTATTTGGGAAAAATCAAGAGGAGAATTCCACTCAATTCCACAACTTTCTGCATTTTAACGTGCAGCTCTTTTTTCTTGAAGTGTTTGGGCATGAATTCTTCTCTTGCTCCTCCCTGCCCCCGCCCCCATTCCCTTTTTTTTTTCTCCCCCTACTTTTGCTCCCCCTCCCCTCCTTTGTTGACATAACTTATATCAGTTATCTGGAACTCTTTTACTTTTCAAGTGCCTTTAAAGTATGTTTACTAATCTGTAAATAAATGTAGAGAATAACTTGTAGTAAAAGACCATGTTCTCAGACAGAGCCTTGAGAGTGAGAGAGCAGCAAGCCGGGTTGATACTGTGCTAAAGGACGGATAGAGTGCTAAAAGCTTTCACAGAATGATAACAGGGATATTGAAAAGAATATTTATTATATTCATGAAATAGTTATCTTTTTGACTAATGAAATGCAAATACTGAAGGGTGTGTATGGATGTGGGCGTATTATAGCTAGAACAACAAAAGAAGGGGAAAGTACAGTTTAGTGTTTGGACAAAGTGCTACAGAGCGTGAAGTCCTCCACTAACCAATCATAGAACTTAGGACAATAACTGTAAAAAGACATCAGCTAAACATATAAAATTACGCAGGTGAAAACCAGCAAGGAGAAGTTGTTTATATATTTAAAAGTTGTTTAAAATAAGGAAAGTTATGTTTGAAGACAGATTAATCAGGTTCATGGCTACAACATAGAATGTAATTATAGTAAGTAGCATTCTAAGGACATAGAAGGCATGGGAAATTATTTTTAAAATCTGCTTTTGCTGTTTTGTTTGTATTGAGGGGTTTCTATTCTTTTTGTTTTTAATTCTAAATGTAATAATATATCATTAGATTAGGAAATAAATCAGTGGTCCCATGAGATTCGGTAAGTAGTAACACCGTATTGAGCTTGAACCCCTAAGCTCTTCCATAAGGCCCTGAATTATATAAGAATAGCGCAGTGACTGTGCTGCCATGGAAGCAATGGCACTGGGGGAAACTTGTGTGGACCCTCCACTTGGAATGGCCTCAGCCGCTCTGCTCTTACCCCAGACCTTCAGAAGATCATAGTGAACGTTTCCAGTGTCCTATTGATATTACAATTCTCTAACTTGATGAAACATGAAATCAAAAGAAAACAAAGAAGAAAACTTGCCTTTTTCATTTGAAGTGAATAAATTGAGGTTTATTTATGAAATACAAACCAAAGATTTTGTAATGATTCTTTAAGGTTAAAGGGCTAAAAGCATTCGTTTGGTGAGAATGAGATTTATACTCAATACATATTTTAAAAGGACTTTTGTTGAGAATGAAAAAAAAGTTTATTAAAGGATTTCATTTAAGGGGCTGGAGACATGCCTCTGTGATTAAGAGATCTGGCTGCTTTGTTTGATTGAACTGTTTGTAACTCCATTTCCATGCTATCCTATAGGTCCTTTTGGCCTCTGTGATTAGCACATACACACACGGTACATAGACATGCATGAAGGTAAAGCAGCCTTATGTATAAAATAAAAATAATTTGATTTTATTGTTAACACCTTTAAAACAGCGGAATTAGACAACTATAGGTGACTGCTCCAGGCATGGTTTTCCCGGCAATCATTCAGGTGCGGAACATTGGCTTTAAGGACAAACTTCTGCCTTAGTTTAAGAAACCAGAGTACATTCAGATTTATTGTGTGTGGAAACTAATTTGTTGAAAAGAGTGAGGTCACTCTTTTTGTGAGTTTGTATGATTTTTAAGTAGTTACTGATCTTAACAATGTTTTAATTAACTGTGCACCGTTTCAGACAGGACTGAAAGTGTTGCTTTCTTCACTACCCATATTTACCAGAGAATACACATCCAGCCTCAATATATCAATGTGTGTAATATGCTCTAACTACAAAGATCGCTGGGAGACCTTAATGGAAAATAAAACTCAAATGGAAGCCATATACATTTAGCGTAGGAAATACAAACTGTTTATTTCTTCAAGAAGTCAGTATGTGAGATTTTAAATATGTTCTGGATAGCAAAATTTGATACTCTTGATTCAGTATTTGATGTGTGATCCCCCTCTGTATGCTGTGAATACCATTGATTAATAAAGGAACTACTTTGGGCCTATGGCAGAGCTATAGGGGAACAGAGCTAGGCAGGGAAATCTAAACTGAATGCTGAAGGAAGAAGGCAGAGTCAAGGAGAAACCATGTAGCCCCGCCAGAGACAGTAGCTGGAACTTTAGCCAGTAAGCCACAGCCACGTGGCGATACACAGATTAATCAAAATGCATAAAATTAATATGAAAGAATTAGCCAATAAGATGCTAGAGCTAATGGGCCAAGTAGTGATTTAAATAATATGGTTTCTGTGTGATTATTATGTGAGTCTGGGTGTCTGGGGAACAAACAAGCAGCCTCCTTCCTACAAGTATTCAGTATTGGAAAAGCAATATTCAAGATCTGAGAATTTCTCGGCTTAGATAATTATAGGGCTTTTTGTTGTTGTTGTGGCATTTCCTTTGGTTTTTAACATTAACAATTCTTGTTAATACATCGGAAAATGTATTTTTATATCAATGAAAATATTATTAGCTATAAACTGATAATATCTCAGGCAACTTAAGAATTTTGGACTCAGTGACATTCCATAAAGCAAGGTTTAATAAAACTGAGGGCAAATTATGAGCTTTGACTATTATTTTAATTGAATAACATTGAAGTCCTACTTAATGTTCTCAAAGTAATTTCTCAAATGTGTAAAGAATTAGACAAAGCATTGAGTTTAATAAAGTGTCAGAAGATAAGTTTTCTATAGAAAAAGCAAAATGTGCACAAGCATTAGTCATTTTTCCTGTTTTTAATTAAGTAGCAGATGGAGCCTAAACCTGAACCTCCTAAACTGCTAGAATCTCAGGCTAGATAAGTAATAGGCCTAGGGGAAATCCTACTGCTATTATTCTTACAAAGGAACACAAGAATAGAAAGACTGCTAAGGACACATTGCTAGACCCATAGATCAGTGAATCATTCAGTCATTATCAGAGAAACTGCTCGAGATAGATGGTAATTACCCAGAGACCCACAACTGGACATTTTTGTAGAGAGAGAAACTTTGGAACAGCCAGCCCTAAATGGATTGTCTTCTCCTCCTTTCAATGTCCAATAATGAGAAGAGGAGGATAAAAAATTGTAAGAGGTCTAAAGCAGTGCATATCTCCAAGGAAAGAGCACAATCATCTAGACACAAAAGACTGATACATATTTGTACTCACATTCAAGACCTGGACAAGTTCAACCCACAAAAAATCCCAGCACTGAAAAGGGGAAGGCCCATCCACAACTGAAAAACTAATTTCCACTGGTACCTTCTGGGAAAAAAATCAGCTGTGTCATTGGATGTCATTTGAACATACTTTAGGGCAGGTATCAAGTCCAGAAGTAGTTAGTTGGCCTAGAAAAAAACAACTCAATGATTTTTGTTTGGTTTGGTATGTGTGTTCACAAGTTTTGGTTTGGTGGGTTTTTTTGTGTGTGTTATTGGTGCTTGGTTTTGTTTTCCTTTTTGGTTTGTTTGTTTGCTTGTTTGTTTGTTTGTTGAACAAAAGAGAGACAGAGAGACGGAAAGAGGGAGAGAAAGAGACAGCATGTAGTAGTTGGATATGTCTAGAGGTTTGGAGGACCTTGGTGTAACTGGGAGAGGGGAAGAATATGATCAAATTATATTATAGGAAAATGTATTTTAAGGGAAAATGAAAACATTAACAGCATGTTTATAATTTTAATTATTTTATTTTTTGAAATTAAACTATCACAACCACTACTTTACTAGACCAGCAGAATCACCAACAATTCATAATGATTTTCCCTTCATATCCACAGATAAGTGTAGCCATCATCTTTCATGGAGGAAAATTCCTTTTGTGTAACAAACAGAAACCACTTAAGAAAACCACACTCCATAAAATTATGACATTGTAAAGACCAGTCCCATTGCATACAACTAGAAACTAGTGCCACATCTAAGACTCAGGGGCACTGTGGTAGTGGCAGCTCAAAGACTGTAAGAGCGGGAGGAGCAGAGAGTTTGCTATGAGACTGTGTCTTCTAGTAATGTCATCAGCAACACCCACAAAATCCCAGCATCATGACTGCTTAAATGTGAGCTAAACAAGGACACCAGCTGACAAGGCAAAGTGGAATGGGAAAAACTCATGGGTTTTCAATCCTCTACAAAAAACTCTGGGCAATGGAGAAAACTGGGAGCAGTAGGTGGTCTTCCCCAGGAAAGAACCCAGAAAATTGGTTGTCCAATACCAAATATCCCTGAAAATACTTATTATACAAGTACCATTATACAGATTGAGAAGATTATATTCAGAGTGTCTTCATTGTAAATAGAATGAAGAGAATATAGCATTAATTATAGATCCATTTAATTAATTTTCTAAATACTTCCTTCTCAGTCTTCTAAATCTTATTCCGTTGAGGAAGTTTAATGGAAAATACATCAGCCCTGAAAAACAAACTAATAGCATTAAATGGACTGAGTAAGTTATATTTAGAAGCAAATATGTGTATACATATACACATTTTATAACAATCAAATAAAAATGAGGCCATGAATTTGAAAGAGAATCATTAGCAGTACATGGAAGGTTTAGAGGCATTAAAGGGAAGGGAGAAATGTCAAAAATTTTCTTTTCCTCCCTTGAATACCTCTCACATAATCCTCCCTTGTTCTCATAAATTCATGATTCTCAAATGTAGAATTAAACTTTTTGCATTTGTGTACTTTTTGTATTTACACGATTTTAGGGCTGACCACTGCCCTGAAATTATCTCCATATAATCCAAGTTTTGACAGGAATATTCTGTTTGAAAGGAGTTTCCTGTTCACATTCCAGTGTTGAGAGTTATTCCCAGTTTCTATCATAATTTTTCTTCAGTTTTTCTCTAAATACCTCAACAGTTATTTTAATACCAACCAATCATTAAGCTCCCTGATGTATAAATGCCTTTATATAATACATGTATTTTTAGTGATGTGGTTTCTTCTGTATGTTAAAAGTAATTTATAGCATATTCTTTATCACCCATGGTGGTTACAATTACACCCCTACATTTCCATATAGATAAAAACTAAATGTCAACATTTCTGTCACTAGCCAAATATTCTCAAAGTTCAGTTGTCTAGAGCATTCTTCAAGAACCACTACATGCTTGGGAAGCTGCCCAAAGAATAGAATTTCTGAGATAAAAGGCAGCAGAGTGATAGAGTGTGTGTCTGGGACATGGGAGCAGACTCTGGCACGCAAGGATGACAAGGGTAGCGTTTTTGTGATCTCTGGAATGCGAAGGAAGATGAGTGGTGAAAGGACAGTGAGTGGACAGAGACTGCTTCAGGAGGAGGGATCTCCAGGTGGGCTCGGGACACTAGAAATATCAAAGAAGGTAGGATTTTATTTGCATAGTTTACATGTCTGTAGTTTTTGAATAGAATTCCAGCTAATATACTTAGTTGGATCTCATGTACCTAATAGCTACTGTGTTCTCCAAGTTGTTAACACATTTTTAAAAGGATTTGGGGTATGTGAATTTTATCTCTGTGTAAGGTGAACTAGTGGCTGCACTAAAGATAGGCTTGATGGCGTCCTCTGTAAAAGGTAAAGTTGAACCTGAAACGCTCAAGCTCATTACCATGAAAAGTATTGACCAATAAACCCCTTTATCTCATCCATCTCCCATGCACATTTGTCTGTTGTAAGACCCATTAGCACATATTGCTAGACATTTCTGTGTTGAGCTAATTAATATATCTATTTTTAAACAGCACAAACTCTCCTGTATTTTAAATTAGCAGAATGGATAGAGGATCCTTTTCCTAAGCAAAAAACAGTGCCACTTTCTTTGGCAGGGGCACTTACGTCTCTTTGAAACTGTGGAAGAAAATCCAAGTCAAGCTAGCATAGCAGGGGTTTGTGATGTGTGTATGTGTATGTTTGTGTGTGCATGCATGTGTGTGTGTTTAAACATGTAGGAAATTTAAATTTTCACTTTAAATACTTCAAAGGTAAAGAAAAAATCAAGACCAAAATAACATCCACTGTGTTAAATAAAAAATGTCACAGAATGAAGAGAATGCTAAAAAGAGGTTTCTTATTCTCTTCAAGGAAAGCATTTTGTGATGGATGGGATAATGACATGCAGGTGGCTATTCTAGCTGCTCAACTTTTACCTTTCAATAAATCTGTTTTATGCCATTTTTGCTTGTAATTTTTGGCTTTGCTTTGTTTATTCAAAAGGCCATATAAATATAGTCATTCTTCCAGTACACGGTGTCCTCATAAGTGTTTTATTAAGGAACTAATGAGTTCCAGCTTGTCTCTCACTGGATGGCCCAGTTCTTAATGACCCTTGATAAGAGAAAATAGACTTTTGTCGAAAATCTTTCTTCCTAATCAAAGCACCAAAGTTCTCATCAAAACACAGGGCCAATGCCAGATCTGATTAACAACTAGAGACCATGGGACAGAAAGTTAATTAGGACCTCAAATGCCTGAACTTACATGGAGTTGTTTTAAACATTTTGAAGCATAACATGATTTATGAAAAAGGCTGTATTGAAGATTTTCTGAAAATGTGTTTTGTAAGACTAAGTAATGAACCAAAATATGAACATTCTTCTTCAATCTTTGACCCTTGCTAATAAATCCCATGTATCTTATTAAGTTTGAAGTCTGGCATGAGTTATTTTTACATGATAGTAGCCACTTACTGGCATTTTTTCTATTGTTCAAAGTAACATCGCAGACTTAGAAATCATCATTCTAAATATAAAAACGAGAGTCTGACCTGGCAGCACAGACTGTAACCATTGCTAGCGGCTGAGAGGTGAAGGAGGAAGTGTCATGAGATTAAGGGCAATAGAATGAGTTGAAGTCCAGCTGAACAATTTCCTGGGACCCAGTACAAAACAAAAAGAATATGGCTGGAGCATAGCTCAGTTATGGTGAAGTGTTGACTTAACATATGAGAGGTCCGTGTCCAGTTCTTACGTGTGTGTGTAAAACATATCACTGAAAACAGTTTTTAGTCCTACCTTGTTACAGATGATGATGACCTGACCATTTTAAACTTTAAATCAAGTCTTCATAGAAAAGTGTGTCATTGGCTTAGTTGTCTCTGCACAGTACTTCATTTCTAGGTAAATCCCTTTACATGGAAGATAAATTAAAGAAAGATTTTTGTTGATGTGCAAAGCCATCTCAACATGTAGCTCAGACTGGTTTTGATCTCATGATTTACCAGCCCATCCCCCCCCCAGTGTTGGGATTGCAGGTACAGTCCAACATGCTGGGTTAAATATGAAAATTTAGGGATGTGCACATTGAAAAAAAAATCCCCACTCACAGAGGAAGTAAGCAGAGTTAATCAAATCTGAACACTGACAGAAAGAACACTTCCAGGGACAGTTTACATCATTGATTATTTAAAAGACTACATTGTGGAAATTAATCATAACACTAATTTTCACTATTGTACTTTGTGTCGTAATTAGACATAGGGGTTGTCATGTTATTTCCTGTCTTTAAGATATTGTCGAAGAGATTGGGAAAACTTTGCTGTGTTTTTTTTTTTTTCCACTTTTTTCTATTCGTAAAACGCTTTACATTAAACACTTTAAATTATACATCGGCAAGTACAGTACACCATACTGTTTTTCTGAATAAGGTTAGTGTTTTTTTTTTTTTTTTACTATTTTAATTTGTAGCTGCAGTTATCATGGGCAGGCATGTACTTAATGTACAGTGACCTTAGGGATAGAAAGATAACACATAACCTCTGTTGACTCCAGCGAGGGAGCAGGGTTGGGAGCATCCGAGCCATGTGCTAGACATGAGCAGGCCAGAACTTTGTGTGTAACTTCAAAAGAGTTGAAGAACCCAATAAGAAGTTGTGTGGGAAGAAGGGAAGTTCATAAAATGATCTAATGGCAGATTTTATGATTGCATGTAAGCCATAAAGTAAAATAATAAGAAAAACATTTAAAGTACTTATTGAGAACTAGGTCAGAAAAAAAATGCAGGGTTTGAGGGGTGTGTGGGGTTCTAAAAATCAAAATGGCTTTGAGAAATTTGAAAAGGATTTCTTTAGAAATCACAAGAATTACTAGAAAATTCTGGCATTCTAGACACAAGAACACCTTCTCATGGCTGATTAAGTCTCACTAGTTGGCATGTGCACCTATATTTATAAGCTAAATGGGAAGCAACAAGCATAAGAGTCACTCACCAAGTAATTACAGTTATACATTTCAACATACTTCTCTCTGTGTGGAAAAGTGTTGGGGTGGGTCAACTTCATAAACTCTCATTCTCAGAATGTGTCATAAACAAAGTGATTTGAGGACACCGTTTAGACACAAATGGATTCTGCCATCCCAGTCACAACAGATCCCTTAACATACTACTTTGCACTTCATCTGCACAAGGAAAACCTTTGGGAGCATGTGAGAAAGAGGGGGTCCGATATACTATCCACAATCCCTTCGCAATTCAACAGCTCTCTGGAGACAGTGGGATTCCTAGAATGCACTAGGAATCTCTAGGTGACCAAGTTTACTGCAACAACCCTTTAACTCGGAAATCTGATATAACTTCAAGGTACCCATATGAAGCACTTAGTATTTTTAACTGGGATTTACTTTTTGTTAAAGATATGGGCAAAGATACCTGTTTATTGCTTCAATCTGATAATGAAAAACTTATTTTAAGCATTTAATAAATTTTTCTTATACATTAATGAATGTGGGTATATGTTATATTTTTAAGAGCACTCTCATTACCCCCAAAATAAGGCTGGTTTTATTTTAATTGTGTAATAAATCTTTAATCTATTTAATTTAAACTGAGATTTATGTTTAATTTTTAATATAACTGATACATGTTAATTGTGGGATTCATTGTGGTTTTTCCTTACATACCTATATTGGGATTCATAACGTCAGTTATTCCTTCTCTCTTTCCCCCTCCTTTCCATTCTCTTTTTTGAGCACTATTCTCCAGTCTCTAGTAATCCTTTGCCTTCCAGGTCCCCACAAACAGTAATAATACTCAGCCCATGTCATTCTGTGTCTTGTTTATTTCACTTCCATGATGCCCATTTGGTTTCTTCCAAATGGCAAGATTTCATTCTGCTTTATGGCTGAACAATCTTCCATTTTATGTATGACTTCTTTTTCCTATGTTCAACTGGTAATGGCTGTTTTGGATCCTGTCATCTTTAGAAAAGGTCTGAGAACATCGGCTTTGTGTCTACAACAGTAGGCTAGATGAACCATATGGTAGTTCTATCCTTAGTTTTTTAGGAATGCCCATACTGTTTTCCATAATTTTTTTTAGTAGTTTATACTCCTGTCCACAGTGGACAAAGGTTCATTTCTCCCCATATGCTTGTTATCACTTGCCTTTTTATTAATTTATGTGACCATTTTAATTGGGTTGAGATAGATTTTCATTGTAGTTTAGCATTGCATTTTCCTAATTGCTAAATATTTTGAGAATTTTTAAGATATTTGCTAGTCATTTGTATTTTTTCTACTAGAAGTAAGTAATATTATTTTCCCATTTTAAAATTTGGTCATGTTTTGGACAGGGTCTCACTATGTACTCTCAGCTCGTCTGAAACTTAATCAGTAGATCAGGATGACCTCAAATGCAAGGAGATACACCTACCTTAATATATATATAGTTTAAAGTAGTGTCCTATTGCTCCTAGCTTGGATATATTTTTATTAATATAAGACATATTAAGTTTATATATTCTGGATAGTAACCATCTGCTAGACAATGCCCCCAAAATATAAAGTTGGCATTAAACCTGCAAAAGTAAATTTATTAAGGAGTAGAATTTCTATTTGCTCAGGATTTCCAATCTTAAAAATAGATTTGGTAAAGTCAATAAATTCAGATATTAGTCCCACACATATCCGTGTTCCTTTTGTGGAAAATACAGACAAAATACAATTTACTTCAGAGATAATGCAATTGATAAGTTGGGATTTGGAGGGCAAAAGTTAATTATTTCATGAGGTTTCATGGCATTTCACAGTACTTCATGATTGCAACATACATTGTAAAAAGATGAGTGCAATTTTAATAATCTGTCTGTGCTGTTACATACCACAATATATTCTTTAAATATCGCTTTCATTTATGAAAATTATTGTAGCAATCCTTGTCTGTCAAGCTTTTCAACACTATTATATATGAACTTGTGCTCTAGCATGTATCATCATGCCTAGCTTTCCACAAGAATGTTGGGGGTCTTAACTTGGTACCTCACTCTTATCATCTTATAATCACCCTAGGTTGTGTAACTGTCACATACTATAGGCTTTATCTCAGTATGAAAACACTTATGGAAGGGCTTCTTTAAGTGATTATTTTGTTTTGGGATTTATTTGTTTTATTTCCTAGGCATAAAGTTTTGACTGCATGTATGTATAATGTACTACATGGGTATCTGGTGCCAGCAGAAGCCTGAAGAGAAAGTCAGAGCCCTAGGAACTGGAATTGCAGGTAGTTCCTGGGCACCATGTGAGTACTGAGATTAGAACCCAGGTACTGAGATTAGTACTCAAGAGCAGCAATTGTTATTAAGCACTGTGACATTTCTACGGTACTTTGATTAATACTTTTTTAAAACATAAAAACTCAATAAGTATGTGTATATTATTATTTGCAGCTTATTGATTTTATTTTCTTTTAAAATCAATTCTAGATATATCAGATTTTGTACTGAAGTCAATAACACCATTTTCAAAGGATAGCCCATCCTTATTTCTGTAAGACATAGAATAACCTCAGTGAGTAGAACCGCCATTTTTTTTTTACCCAACCTTCTTATTGTTGCTGGTATGTTTACTCCAAGGATGGCTTCGGTTATGCAGTGAGAACACACGTTAATATGTGGTTAAGTCAAGAACAGAAAACATCTTTATCTGGAGTAAACTATGAATTCTTGATTGTAAGTTGTACCTGAGGAAATCTACAAACATTTCCCGGACCACTTAATTACAACAACTAGACAATTATGAATTTCAATGTAGAAAACTTTTATTACAAAATTGTAACTTGTATCTCATTTTTGTTACACACACACACCCTCCACACATACACAAACACACAATCTATATAATGCCTTGCAAATGTTGCATTTTATGAACTCCTAGGCTTTAAGCAATAATCAAAGTGTAAGTAATTTTAATAGTTACTTATTTTTAAGTTATAAAATCATGATACCAAGTTTGCCGAAAAAAATGTGTGCTTCTGGCCACAAGGAAATGTTGCTTTATTCAATTCCTGTGGGGACAGTACAATATGTGTGTGTGCAGTAAGGGTGGGAGGTGGTCTTGAGGAACTGTTCTGTTACCACCTGAGGGGATAACTAAGCCTGGCTCTTCTGGATGCTTTCCTCTATTCTATGGGGAGAGAAACAGTGGAGGGGCAGGGAGCTCTTCTATTTAAACCATTCATATGAAGATGCAATGGACAGGCTTCATCTGCGTCAATGCAAATCACTGTAAACACCTGGGAATCATGACAAAAATCAGTCAAAGTGGGGTTGTTTGAAATTCAAACTTTCTCCTTTAGCCTTATCTATAAGAATCTTTAGGATTTGGGCAAAGAAATGTTAATTAAAAAGGAATTAGATATCCAAGTAAAACATATTTATAAGGAAATGTAATACTAAAATCCCCATGACAACCTACTCGAAGGATCTGTACTATCTTTTAAAGAACTCTGTGCTTATAATATCCTCAGAATTTTTTTTTAAGGAGATGCTCCTAAAACTTCACATTTGACTTTATTCCAAAGATATCATTGAACACTAAACACTGAAGAGGCAGTACAGCATTGGGACAAGTTCAAAAGAGAATCAAGGAACAGATTGATAAGACCCAGTCAAAAGGGATGAAGTATGAGTGCAGTAATAGATACGAAACTGATTAATGTCTTTCAAGGTAGTAAACAGTAACATCTGTGTTAACTTCTACCCTGGACAGAAGTTATTTATACTGTTATTAACTAAAAATACTTTTTGCTGGTTTCAGAAAATAATTTATATTGCTGCAGGATTTTCTTCATGTGTAATTCTTCTGAAACTGTTGCATAGTTGGTATTTGTAAGCAGGAAGCTAAATGTATGCAAAACCTAAGCTACTAAAATGTTTCCCACTTTTCTGAAATTCATGAATTGTCTTGCTTTCTTCTCTTCCATCCTTCTTTCCAATATGGTGGCAGCACTCACATCTGCTTGTATGCATGCTTCTGGCCAATGGGGTCTTTTTTCCACTTCGTGTCTCGTGGATTTTAAAATTTTCTGATATCCCTTCTTTAAAAAGTCTTGTTCTCCTCCCATGCTCCTCTTCCTAATTTCAGGACTCAGACTAATGCCTGCACCCTATATCAGGTACCTGTCTGAACCTGATTTTATAGAGAGGCAGGATAAACACCTCAAGTCACGAATTGTTTCTCTTGTCAAACTACTAAACTTGGCTGCCATATCCACTATAACCAAGCTTGAGAAATGTCATCACCCATTTCAGTATGTCTCTTGAGTTTCAATATCCACTTTGTTATTGCATTTGGAATATGAATCTTTACCATATTTAATAGCAGGACAATATAGTCTGTTTACCAAGTCTTATTGTGGATCACTTACTTCAATAATAGGACCATTTTATTTTACCATGAGTGTTCTCTCTCTCTCTTCAAGTCATTTTCTTCTGTTTCTAGCCAATAGGGGAGAAGCAGACACCCAGTTTTAATATGCAGTGCTTTTATAGAACTTAAACTCATTGTTCTCCTAACAGAAATAAAATTTATCTCTTTGAAACACTTTCTGCCATGACAGTCTTCATTTTTTTTTCTATCACATACTGATATTTCATGTGCTTGTGTTACTTCTTTAGGTGCCAGAAGAAGTTATAGTTGCCAAATTCAGAAAATTATAAATTACCTTAGGTATTTTCACAAGTCAGAGTTCCCTGAAAATCAGCAGATAGTCACATAAGATTTTCATAAACTCAAGGAAAATGGTACTCTTGGAAAAATACTGTGCACAATCTGTTTAACCCGTAGTAATGAGAGCTGGTGAAGGTCAGAGTTTCACAGTACTAATATGACGGTTCGTGCTGTGTTGGCAATGACTGACACAACCCTGCCATCTCTGATTAGAAAATTGGTGTGTGGCTCTTCAACTTTTTGTAGAACAAATTCAAGCTTCTCTTCTGTGACACTCAGGGACCCTTCATTGTGTTCCCTATATCCTAATTCATTTTCTAATCTCTTTTACTCACTAGCAGATCTCATCTCCTCCAGGCAGAATGTCTTCTGATTAGCCCACCTCACTCATGATGTATTATGTAGGAATAGGCATTACCTTATAGTGTAATTTTTGAGTAGGCAAATGTATTCTGGTAATAGAAACATCTAGCAGACTGTAAATTGCAAATATACATTCCACTGGAATGTTTTCCAGACAGGGAACACAGATACCAAAAAGGGATCCAGCAACCACTTCTAGAATCATATCTAGATCAGGCAATTTTTGCAGTTCTAAGACACACTAAAGAAGTAACTGTTTTAATCCAGAATAAATAAATATTAGGAAAAGGGTTTATGAAGATGAAGACCTGGCAATTAATGAACAAGTGTGAATCCCTTACTGGGACAAGGTTATACATGAGATATTTTTTTAAGCCACACAGTCTCCTATAGTAAAGCTGACAATATTACAGAGGCACACTACCCCTTAAATGATGGGTTAAACAGCAGCAGTAAGCAGACTTACCTCAGGATGTCAACTCCATTCTTATTAGTATATCCTTTCACAAGAAGAAATAGCTAAGCTACTCAGAAGTCAAGTCTGTCTCTTCTAGGACTTGATAGGTTTCCTTTTTTTTTTTTTTTTTTTGATTTATGTGTTTGTTATAGTCCTGTCTTAAGATATAAAAAATACTTCAATACTTACAGTCTATGAATCAGAGACATGGTGTAGTTTTGAATAGACATGTTTTTCCATTTTTTTCTTTTGTCAGATTACATCATCAGTCAGCTTCCAGGCATATTGTGATTTACCCCTTGAAAAATTCACTCTATTAGGGTCATATTCCAAACACCATGTCAGATCCATGGCCCTAAATTTTTGAGTGATGGCTCACATGTATTTACATTCAAAAAGTTATGGTTACTCTTCCTCTAGTATTTATCTTACTTATATTAAAGACTAAGTTGGTTATCTCTCTTGAATCTAAATTCAAATGTTGTAGAAAAGAAGAACATATATCGTTCTAGAAGTATTTATTTTTTATTCATTAGTCTGTTGCAAACCTTCAACTTCACATGTCACAGTCTACTGCTTTGGTGAACCATAATCATGTGAGAATGTTGAAAGTGGAGATCCCCAATGAGGGTGTCTCACTTCAGATAGATAAATTATGGACTTCTTGATGGTTCTTGCCTTGGACGAGGCTTTGATGTACTTTTCATCTTATCCCATTGAACCCAGTAAGTTCCGAGACTGTGAAGTAGTGCAACTGAAACTTTTCTTCTGTTTCACACATCAGTTCCTGGAATCCACTTGCCCTAATTAAAAACAAAAACAGAGAATTAATGGAAACATTGTACTGATAGTTAAATCCTTGGCAGCTCAGGAAAACTATCAGTCATCAGGAGAGAATTTCAGGAGAGAATTCCTGAAGGAAGTTGAAGATTCCTCAGATGCTAAACCACAGTCACCTTTATCCATTGACCAGCCCGGTATCAGAGAATCAACTCATGTCTTTCCACACCAAGGTCTCCATTTTCCTTCATTCTTACTGTATATTAGTTATTTTTCTGTTTGTGGTGACAAAATACCTGAGCAAAGAAAGGAAGAGGTTCTTTTTTTTGGTTTGTTTGTTTTTGGCTCATTGTTTGCAGGGCACCATCTATCGTGAAAAGGGAGGCAGGAGAAAGTGGTGGATGCACCTGTAATGTCACTATACACATCAACCAAAATCTAGATAATCTTTTGCAGATATAGTCATAAGGATTTTTTGTGTGATTTCAAAATCTCATCAAGCTGTCAATTACCATGACAATCACAAACATACATAATACTTATCCCGTCTCTGGGTATATTTAAAGATGATAACATTTCTTACAATGGATTGATCTACCCTTCTTTTGACTCATTTACCAGGTGGTTTCCATACTCACTGTAATCGCATGTGTGAACA
Organism: Alexandromys fortis; assembly: GCF_014885135.2. Lineage (NCBI taxonomy): Eukaryota > Metazoa > Chordata > Mammalia > Rodentia > Cricetidae > Alexandromys > Alexandromys fortis. The sequence goes on along the minus strand of NW_026067950.1, from coordinate 7,086,740 downwards.
TTTTTAAAAAGGAGAGGTTGGTGGTTTCCCTATGAATAGTAAAATCGAAAGTATTTCTAGTACCTAGCTAGGTAGGTATGAAGCCAGGAGATTTTCCAAAAATTTTAATCCTCTTTATTAAGTTCCTTGCCAGTTTTCTCAAAGAATGTTGAAACTAGAAAATAAGACTCTAAACTGGGATTACCCCTTGAGGAGCAGAGAACACTTGAGTGTGGAAGCTAATGGAGGCAGAACTCACAAGAATCACTCAGGGAACTCCAAGTCTTGATAACATTATTCCACGGTGAGGTCACCACAGGCTATCTTTTTCCCACCCTCCTTCCACTGTGTCCCACCGCGCTTTTTCTAACTTCAGTGATTCTAAGTAATATCACTGGGCACTTCATTTCCTTTTTCATACTGCAGGGTGAGTTACATAGTAAATAACTTTTACTGTTATCATAATTTAAGTTTTATCTTAGGCAATTTAACAAGAAAATGTCTAACTAGGTGATTTTTTTTTTAGTTCTCTAATAAGGAAATGTCACATGTCAAATCCTTAATTATCAGTGTGTTATCTTTGCTTAAGTTTTCAGTGAAATCTGAGTAAATAATTCCAGCAATGATCCAGTCTTTCTTCCCCAACCTCAATCTTTCAGTGCACATGAGTAAAACCTAAGTTCAGTGAAGCAGAAAACAGAGCAGAGACATATTTGGAAGCATAATTGTTGTAAAACGCCTCCAGTTTCCATCTCAGAGTGAACAATGTCTGTAGGTTTAAGCTGTTGTTTCTCATCTAAGTCTGTGGTTTTTTTTTTTTTTTGCCTCTTGTCCCATAATAAGAAGATGATAAATGCTAAAATCTAAAATCTCACTAAAGTGAAGAATAAATTGAAAATTTTTTTTGTTTTTGTATTCATCAAAAAGTTAATTTTTAGGTAAAATGGCAGCAACCGAGATACTTGGTTGAAATATGACGACAATTAAAACACTTGCCATGCTGACAGCTGATAGGGTTTCGAATAGCCTCAACGGGTTTGCATTCTGCTTACTCAGGTTTAAGTATTTACCCATCATGATACGAAATTAGCACACAGATGACTAAAACGAGTATTAAATTTTTCCCTCTGAATTCTGAAGTGAATGTGCATTTTTATTAATTTTGCATTTATGTGAGTATAGTCAAAGGTTTACTCACCAAAAAAATTATGTTCAATCTAAAGTGTCATCCTCAGATCTTTTCCAGAGCATTGTAACATTTATTAGAAACAAATGTCATTTTTTTTTATTTGCCGAGATTCATGCAGCAGGGAAATCTTTATGGTTATCATTCAAACTCAATAACAAAGAGAAAAGAAATTGGAGCAAGGAATCAAATTCTTATGCCTAAACAAAGTGAGAAGAAATTATAGTTTTCTGAACTCTGTAAAAATTTGTCATCTATCTGTCAAGTGATCAATCGATCAATCTATCTATATGTTATGTAATTCAAGGAGTACGTGTACATTCTTTGTTATAGTGTTAAAAGTCTTTTTTAAAGGTTTTAAGGTACATTATATACATACACACACACACACACACACACATATCTGGAACACATATCCCATGACTCCCACGTCGAGGTCAGAGAACAGCTAGATGGAGTGAGTTGGCTGCTTCTACTAGGAGGGTCTGTAGTACTGAAATTTGACTGAAGTTTTTCTTAGCAGTAGGAGCCTTTACCTACCGAGCCAAAGTTGCTGGCCCTGAAGAGTTTCAGAATGTTCCTACAACATTTATTCGTAACATCACTTATCCTCTATCTGATGTACGTAAACATTCTTCAATGATTGTGTCTTTGACTTTAACTTCTGTTTGTGTCTGATATTTCTAGTAAGTTATGACTGAATGCTTTTATTCAATCTGTTTTCTAGGTGAAACAGAACACAACCGAATGTTGCCTATGACTTCAGATGTGTAGCAGCTCGCACTGAGAGTAGCCTAAACCAAACAGGGGCGTCAGTTTGGAGGTTCGGCAGTATTTTTCTCTTTTCTATTCTGAAACTCTTTACTATGACACCCATCAGAGTGGATAATAATGAGCATGAAATAACATTAATTGAAAGAGTTTTAAAGCCATCAGATCATGCAATACTGTTATATCCTAGGAACTTTTGCCTCTGTAAATACCTTAAGCTTTAACTATTTTTGACCATAAAATGAGAGATACAGAAGCAAGTGCTCCACAGGAAGATTGTATAAAATAGCCTGAAATGCAGAGCAAGTAAACATTAATAATTCTTATTATTAATACAGATAAAAATTTTCATTATAGTCTTCAACTTTTTATATTTTTATATGGAAGTGAACTATAAATTCAAAAATATAAAAATACTTTGTACAAGAAATAACAAAATCAGTTCCATCTTTCTAAGTTGAATTTAACCACTTCTAAACCCAGCCTCAAAGAAGAGATTGACAGAGCGAGGGAGGTATTTTCCTATCCTAGAACCCTGCACTAGAGAGGTGGACCAATGAAAAACTAAGTCATGGCTTAAAGGAGCAGAGATCCATAGGGAACAAAAAAACACATTAGTAGAAAACGGTGTTAGGTTAGGCAACCTGAATTATGTGTGATGCATTGTTGACTTAGTTTTCCAGTGGAAGCCACACCCAGAAATATGGCATCACCCTCACTATGAGATTACAAGCCATCTGGAGCTGTCAGTCGTGGGTGTTGAGAACTGAACTAAGGACCTCTATAACATGTGTGGACCTTTAAACACTGAGCCATCTCTTGGTCCCGCTTTCTATTTCAGAAACACGATGAACATCAGTCATATGTTCAAATGTTGTTCTCTAGGGAGTCTACTGAAACCAATTGTATTGTTTACAGAGATATGCACACAAACATGTTTGCACTTCATCTTCATATAACACGTAGTAAATTATGTTTTATCTCTCCATTTAATATAGTATAATGCCTATATTTAAAATTTTCACAAAATTGTCTATTTAGATAGTACACACACTAATATGGGCACATCAGGTTTCTTATTGATTTATCAAGGCTACAAGTTCGTATTATTTCCCAATAATGGGAAAGTGATAGTTTTACCAACCTCCTTTCTTTTTTTCTGGGAAATCTTCTGATGTTGCAACTCCACTTGGACACTTTCTGCAAACTGATCCTTGACAATCAGCTAGATTGATATGTCTGTGCCTCTCCTGAAAGCCCAGGAGAACTGGAGGTTGCTGATGAGAGACAGTGTGGAAGACACAGTGACGCTCAGCTGCCCTGTGCTCAGAGGAAGAGCAGAGTGCCTTCTCCTTGTTGTTGCTGTACCGAGAGTTTCATCTTCAGTTTACCTTTATTTTCTTTCCTCTGAAGTGGAAGTGGATTGGCTTCACGGTACCTTACTCCTTTATTTTCATTAAGGCCCCCAAATCCCATCTCAAGCTCTCAAATTCTCCAGCTTTTGACAAAACAGACTAATTAGACTTTTTGCTAAAGCTTTAAATACACTTTTTACATTCCACCTGATTATGATTTTGATGTATGATGTCTACTACTTTTTAAAATGAGTTTATCCTAGGGTTATTTTTTATAAAATTACCTTTTCATTATCTTAATTCTAATTCTGATCACACTATTAGTGGTTGAAAAATCAGCTTCAAAGTTTGAAATAAACACAGTGGGTGAAATGCTGGCTACATAAGAAGGACCCAAGTTCAAATTCCCGGAGCCGATATCAAGCTGAACACAGTAGCACAGGACTATAACGCAAGTGCTCCTGTGTGAAATGAGAGACAAAGACATTTGGAAGCATTCTGGCAGGTTAGCCTGGCTCATGCAGCTCAGACGCACACTTGACAAACACCTGCCTCAAACAAAGTGAATAGTGAGGACACACATGGAGGTTATCCTCTAACCTTTACCTACTCACAGTGGGTAAATATTCACAAATATTCACCTGTGCATGAGCACACACACACACACCACATTCACATGCACACACACCACAGATACACACACACACCACTCACACACACACACACCATAGGCACATACCACACACACACACAAACACACCACACTCTCTCACACACACATCATAGATACACACACACCCCACTCACACACACACACTCAATAGATACACTGAGAAGTACAGATGAGGAGTCGTTGAAACCACGTGATACTTCCAAATTCATCAGCACAACGGGGACGACTATAATTTTACTAAATGTTGAAGTCCTCACAGAGGCTCAGTTCTTTACCCTGAGTAAAATGAATAATTAGAAATGGAGGTGTGGTAATTGCAAAAGAACAGTGAGGTGTCAGTGTCAGGGATCCATGTGGGACTTTTCAAATAAGTTTAGAAATGACCAAAATTTAAAATAAAAGTGAAAAATGCCGAAGAAGGAATTTTGCAGCAATGGAACTCAGATGATCAATAAACATTTAGTGATGTTCAAAACACATTGATAATGGGTATTTAAAAAAAGAGAGCCAGCCGGGCGGTGGTGGCGCACACCTTTAATCCTAGCACTTGGGAGGCAGAGGCAGGCGGATCTCTGTGAGTTCGAGACCAGCCCGGTCTACAAGAGCTAGTTCCAGGACAGGCTCCAAAACCACAGAGAAACCCTGTCTCAAAAAAACAAACAAAAACAAACAAACAAAAAAAGAGAGCCATAGGATAATGTAACATGTCATCAACTGGTCATAATGTCAGAACATTCTATCAGCATAGAAGTGCTGTAGATATGGGCCTCTGTTTTAATACATTACAATGTGCATGTGTATTTGTGCAATAGCCCAAGGAAGCAGTGTGACTTTACCTTCTAAACAGTCACATTTGGGATGTGTATGTACTTTTAAACCTAGAAATATTTGGTCTATAATCAAGAGTAATGCTCTATGTGCAAACATTAATTTATAGCATAACATTGGTTGTATTATTCTACTTAATAACAAATTCCTAGAATCAAATGAGACATAATAACAGATACAATAACAATTTATCTTGGCAATGTCACGTTAAGTGGAAGTGCATGTTTCTCACGTTCACAATCAGGAGGTAGAGAGGCAGTAGTTACCTCTTCAGACAGTGACAGACACACAGAATGTGAGAGAACTGGGGAGGGAGAGAAGATAGGAGATCCCCTTGCCATAGTCAGAAAGGAGTGGCTGGGATCATTAAAGGGGCAGGCTACCCAGGTGACAGGCCAGGTCAGCATATTACAACAATCAGTTCTAACTAAGGAAAACCTGCTCATGATTAGAAGAGAAATGGAAGAGAAAGCGAAAGGAGCTAAGAAATATCTATAACTAAATTCTAATCATGCCAACCTTTAGAAACTGTGAAAACTGAAATCCAAAGGAAAGCATAGGGAAAATTCCTCAATGATACCACAAAGGGCTTAGTCAAATCTTTGCTAATAGTGCTAATAGTCCAGCAACTGTGGTAACATAATTTAGAGGAATGTATGGGTAATATTCTGGTTTTCCTGGGATATATTCTTTTTTCGTCCTTTCTCACCAATTGGGCGGTTGCATGCTTAATGTATATTGAGGAACACAGTGTTTTCTACTGAGATATTGAAGAGAAATACAGATTAAAATAGTAAGAATGTGTATAATGTTTAAAGCAATATTTTCTTAACTTCAAAAGTTCTAAATGATATAAAGTCCAGATTTTGTAATTATGATACATTTATATTACTAAATGTCAATGTTTTATTTTGAAATATTTTCCACATTTCAACATATCCAATGAAGAAATCAACATTGTTACTATAAATATGTCAGTAAGTTTCCATTGTTTGTACCCCTTCTCTGTCAACTTCATCAGCATAAGTAAGTTTTGCTATCCTTTTACACACAAAAGAGATCATTAAATGTTTCACCTGTCACAGAGTGTTCCCACATAAGAAAAAATGGCAGAAATCACTTTAAGTGGTAGTAAACATTTTTAAGTAACTAAATATGTAAGAGACCAATGAAGTTTTCTAGTTCCCTTTTTCTATTATCATGAAAAAGGAGCATACCTGCCAAGGCACTTGATTGGCTTCAGGGCGGGACTTTGTGGAGTCTCCTATTCCCTGTCTGCATATCTTTAAGGAATTGGTGTGACAGACTCTCTTACTAGTCAATCTATCTCACCAGCTTGTAGTTACCGGTATGTATTCAGAGAGCCCAGGAGAGAAGGTGCCTATAGTTTGACTCCAGCTTGACATACAATGGCTGGCTGATATATACTACATAGCAGGGCTGCCCTTTTCTGAAGAGAAAGGAGGAGGAGTTCATGGAGGGGAGAGAGACTTGGAGGAAAACAGGGAGGGACGTGAAACTGTGACCAGGCCGGAAAAAATAAATTAATTAGTTATATATATATGTATATATGTGTATATATGTATATATATATATATATACAGAGAGAGAGAGAGAGAGAGAGAGAGAGAGAGAGAGAGTGTAATATGTGGCGCAGCATGTTTTACTGTATCACAATCCTGGTCTACATAATTTTCTTTTTTGTACGCTTTCATTCTATTCAGTATCTGAGACATTTTCTACTTTGTTTTTCTTGGTCTTTACTTGTTTAGTGACTCAATATCTTTCATTAATCCAAGTCTCACGCATATTTACGTTAGCATGAGTAAGCATAGCTAATAGCAAACAAAAAATAAATAATCATTGCTGAATTTTTAGTTTTCTTTTCTGGAGTGCATTCTGTCTACACTGATAAATCTTAAAACTTTCATAGGAGTTTTAATTATCTAATATGTTGTGTAAACAGATAGGTTCATATTTGAGTAGTACACCTGACAGTTCAATTCAAAGTGAAGGCCACCAGAATTTACAGCTACTGGTATTCCATTAAACAGTTGTCAGGAAGAAAGACAGGATTACTGATTTTCAAATGCCTACTACATTCAGTGCTGCACCTAAGAAGAAAATGTCATGTAGGCATCAACACACATTTTATTTTTTTGATTGAATCTCTTATGGCATTATTATTCAGACATTGGCAACAGCGCTTCAAAACTAGTGCAATGTCACAGATAAGAACACAATTTTGTCACTTGGAAAATAAGATAGAAGGTTCTGGAATTGACATATTGCAAAACCACTTAATTTACAGTTTACTTGGTAGAGTTTCTGCATTATTGTTGCCTGGAATTCATTTCTTCAAAGCGAAGTCTCAACCTTTCAGTATTGAATCACCACTTTACACACATTCCAGACAAGGCAGGTATATTAACAATCCATCTGTTACTGCTTGTCAACACCTGCGCCAGGAAAGCACATAAAGAAATAACTAAAGACAAAGTAGACTGAAAAGATGTACTATAGTAAGCAAATAAAAATCCTCGGGCAAGAAGTAAGTGCAGGATGTTAGGCTTGTCTGCCACAACAAAGGGCAAGTCTCTCCCTTGTCATGTGTGATGCCTTACATGGTCATCAGATTGTGTATGGGGAAGAGCTACTGTCACAAAATACACGGAGGAAGATTTTCCGTAGCGTGCACTAGATAATGTTACATGGCTTTATTTGTTAATTTCTTTAGAAAGCAAAGCATTTTATTTTTGCTTTAAACAAGCTCATGAATTTTTATATTGTCATATTACCAGTGATAAAAGCTCGAGGTTAAGTGGCAGAGATTTTGTACCTGAAACGTAGATATTTTCACCCGTAGTGCCATTTTCTCTTGTAGAAACTATTTTACTTCATTTTTCTGGGATCTCCGTATCCAAGATTTACATCTTGGCTTAACTAAATAAACTCAGTGATTTGTCTTAGATACCGGAGAAACATAAAAATGTGTTTTATCTCTTCCTCCTTAACATGCAAGGAAGTGTGTGAGTGACATGGTTTCTCTAGAGAAGTTCTGGATTTTCTGTTGGAATTGAAGGCAGCATGCTCGGCATGAGTTCTGTGACCTTCATCCTCGTAGTTAACAGTCATGCTGGGAGTGGCAAGTGGCTACCAACATATCATTACAACCTCTAAGGTTAGGGTTCAGTATCACTATCCCCAGCATTAGAGAAATAACTCCAAATATTTTATTTTATATTTAAACGGCATTTTAAATTTATTCTTTGAAAATGACTTTCATTTATATAATATATCTTAATCATATCCTCTCTGATTCTCCCCTCTTTTTCTTCTCCCTAAACACAGCACCTATCCAACTTGATGACTTCATATCCTGCTTATTAATTTGCATTCATAACTTCGTGTGTGAAATTTGTGCTTCTCATGTGTACATGAGCTGGCACTGTCCTCCGGAGCAAAGAGGGCTCTCCATAACCTCTCCCAATCTTTTAACTCTTAGCAGCTAGAAGTTCCTCAGCTATAATGATATCTCAGTAAATATTGCCCTCCCCCACCCCGTAATACTCCTCCATGAAGTTTTAACCGGCCTACTCTGTGGAGGTCCCACGCAGATCACCAACCACATCTGCTGAGAGTTCAGGCATCCAATCTGGTGCTGTTTAGAAAGACTTCCATTCTGAAAGTGAAGACTATGGAAAGGACATCTGAAAATTTGTTATGAATTATAAAATTTGTGATAGCAATCAAGTTACTTGTATGTAGATTACAATTTAATTTACTCTAAATGTTAGCATGTTTTGTTCCTTCAAAAGTATGGAATCCAGGTTAACTGAAGCCAGACATAAACGTTTTCTATTAACAATGCCCTTTTGTTTTCTATAGAGAAGAATTGACATTCTCTTAACAGTTCCTATTTGGAGAAGAAATATTTTGTGTGTGTGTGTGTGTGTGTGTGTGTGTGTGTGTGTTGTAGACAAGCACAGAGCTATCATACTATATTTTGGCACTGGAGTCTTTGTGTCTTGCCAGAATTATGTCAAGATAAAATGTAGAGCTCTCATTCAGTTAAGGTGCAATTCACTGCATATGTATTATTTTCAAGATACTGGACTAGGCCTGTCTTGAGACCATAATAAATAAGATAAATTTCTATCTTTACAAAAGTTATAATTAGTTAGAGATAATATATATACACATATATGTATAGTATAAACATCATAATTAGTGATAGATATGGTGGTTAAAATTTCGATGTGACTGTGATAATAGCCATGTTCTCCCTCATCTTTTACACTACTCTAAGGACTGCACCTTGGCTATATCCCTTTGGTACCCAGCAGAGTGTATCTAATAGAGGATGCTCTGAATACAGAGAGGCTGAGTGACTGAAACTGGGCAGAGGAAGACTACAAACGGTTTCAGGGAAACTCCTTTATGAGTCTTGAGCTATTTGCTCAATGAACCTCCATAAAAATGAATTAGCAGTAGTAATAACACCAAACTTGAGACCTTCCTATCATAAACCCTGCAGTTGAATACATAATCACTTTCCATTAAGAATTCATCTCCTTATCTTTTGCCTATGTTGTGAAATATATTGTAATTAGAATTGATTTTTATGGTACAATTTTGTAAGATACCATAATAAGTGCCTTACTAAGGGCCCCAAATGATTTGAGATATATTTTCAAATATGAATTCTATAATTCTATTAAAGAAAATCAACAAATGTGTAACCAGCCCATACGGCTCTGTGTGCATTTCCTCATATCCCTATTGCCATTTATAGACAAGTTCATTTTAAAGACCACTTTGCTCCTGATTTGGACCTTGAGATTTCTGTCCAGTGCTCCAATGTGGGTCTCTGTCTCTGTCTCCTTTCATCGCCTGATGAAGGTTAATATTCAGGAGGATGCCTATATGTTTTTCTTTGGGTTCTCCTTATTTAGTTTCTCTAGGATCACTAATTATAGGCTCAATGTCCTTTTTTTATGGCTAGAAACCAAATATGAGTGAGTACATCCCATGTTCCTCTTTTTGGGTCTGGCTTACCTCACTCTGACGAGGGAGGGCGACTTGATTGGGGGAGAGGGAGGGAAATGGGAGGCGGTGGCGGGGAAGAGACAGAAATCTTTAATAAATAAATAAACGGAAAAAAAATAAAGACCACTTTGGTAAAAATCATTCCAGATGACTCATCCATAATTGCCAGGAAAATAATTCACATTTAAGACATAATTTTCTAGATACATTATGTACATATTCATGCATGTGTATACATGTGAATGCAAAATTGCATGTCCTTGTGTTCTCATATCCATCGAGGCCAAAAGCTGTTACTGGATATTTTCCACTAAAACTTTAAATTTATTTTTTGAGAAAGGATATCTAGCATAACTTTGGACTCATTGATTCCACCAGGTTAATCAGTCAATGAGCTCCAGTAATCTCCCTGTCTCTATATTCCTGAAATTGTGGACATAGCATTCCATCATAATTAAATTTACTATATTGTGTCTTAGTTACTTTTCCATTGCTGTGAAGACTCACCATGATCAAGCCAACTACTAAAATTAAGAATTTAAGGGGAGACTTGCTTATGATTTTAGAAGCTGAGTCTAGGAACATCATTACAGACAACATGGCAATAGGCAAGCAAGCACAGCCCTAGCGAAGTAGCTGAGAGTTATATTTTATCCACAAGTTTGAAGCAGAAAGAGAGAGTGAGATGGGGCCTGGCACTGGCTTTTGAAACTTCAACGTTGACTACAGTGATACACTTCCTTCAGCCTGTCCACACCTCTAAATCCTTCCAAGCCTGTTCTGCCAACTAGGAAGCAAGCATTCAAATATATGAGCCTGGGTCATTCTCATTCAAAATACTGCATATGGCTTCTGTGGATCTGAATTTAGGTCCTTTCAACTATGTGACAGACATTTAATTGAATCAGCCATCTTCTTATTTCTTTATTTTTTTACTCCATCTGTTGCTGTTTAAAGTTGAATATAAGTATGTTCTACATATCTCCATGTTGCTCAATAATTGGCTACATGGGGATGATGGGTCCTGTATGTTTACAACAGAGCTAACAAGGGGTTCCTATTTCATAACAATACAGGGGCAGTTGTAAGGTCTAGTGCATTGTATTACAGTCTGTGGCGGTGCTAACATGAACCAGCCTATTTTCTTGCCATTCACATAAAAATATAAAAATAGCTTGGGCTACATAGTAGTATCTGTCTCAAAACACTAAACAGAAAAATAGAAACAAAAAGAAATATTATTTGGCAATTCATATTTCATAATTTTACATCAAAAGTTGTTTTTTTTATTTTTGATAAGGTCATTTCCCTGGTTTCTATCATCAAATCTCTACATTATTCCCCTGTTATTTTGTGAGAGCAGTTGTAAACTGGAGATGCTGTAGATGGAATTTCTTCTTCCCTTGAACCGTTTGTTTCTAACCGTGAAATAAGATCGGTACAGATGATTTAAATCACTGTCAACATTGTCCTGGGTCATCCAGTGGAACTGGTGTAATTATACAGAAATATAACACTGGAAGCAGCAACTTGGAGCTTCAGAGGATCAAAAATGAGTTAGAAGATTAGGGAAGAGGTAAGTGTGCATGGAACAGGGAAATGACTGTCGTCTTCAAAGACCTACCCCACCTTAATGACTCCACCTCTTAAAGGTTACACAGCCACCCTAAGAATGCTACCAATTAGGAAACAAGAGATGAAAAATGAATCTGTTGAGTTCATTAGAGATTCAAATCATAACAATAAAAGTTGGGAAAGAATATTACGTGACAGCCATCAAAGGTTACCTCAGTCCTGCAGTCACCAGGAACTTAACTCTGACAATAATTGGAAGGAGAAAGATATAAATTCTCCCCTGAGCTTCTGAAGGATAGCATAACTGTGTCTTAGTTTTAGCCTCTGAAATTCTAAACAGATCTAGCTAAATGGTGCAAAATTCCAACGGGATCATGAGGTCATGGATAAGTTTTTTTAGTGATTTTAATTCATGGTAATTTCATCCATAATGGAAAACTAATTGTAAAATCTTCTAGTTAAAAATTTTAATTTACATTTGTTATTTGTTTATTTTATGTGCAAATGTGTTTGTGTGTGTGCACACACAGTGGCATATAAGTAGTCACAGGAAAATTTGCAAAAGTTGATTCTTTCCTTCCACCATGTTGGTTCCAGGGATCAAACTCAAGTTCTCAGACTTGGCTGCAGTAGACACCAAGATTTTTTTTATCTTCTTATTTAATGACTCTCCTTACTTATATAGAATTTTAGAAAGTGGAAGTACTGTTGCATGTGTTCAAAATACAATACAAAGCAGAAAATAATTTCTCCAAGTTTGGTCATCTTTTACCTTAATCAAAAGTATTCCTGTGAGAATCCACATTCCATTCCATTTGACCTTGTTCTATTTTCATCCTCACAGTGGGTGGTCCTTCTATGAAGAAAACAATTGTTTTGAAAGGCATGGAATCTACAAATAAGAGATGCTGTTTAGTACTGATGGGCTCAGACATTTTCCCATTATTTGCTGTCAGATTTAATGATCTCTTATGTTAAAGGAGAGATAAAATAGGGGTATAAAGATAGCCCATCAGCTAAGAGCACTAGTTACTCATACATAGCCCTCTGGCTGTGTTTTCAGCACCCACATGGTGGCTCAAAACCATTTGTAACTCCAGTTACAGGGATTTTGGTGCCCTCCTTTTTCTTTTGCCTGCCCATTGCATGGTCACTATGTATAAACATACACAAACAAAATACTCTATACATAAAAAAGAGCTTTATTTTGATGATAGACAAACTATTGGCACTTGATAAAATATTTGTATATATTCGCTTTCTACATTTGTGTGTCTTCTACATTATAGAAGTGAAAACAATCCCATGGCTATTGCATATTGTCCCTGTATCATCTAAATGACGCATGATAGCAGCTGTGTTACTTTGAAATCATGTGGAAGCAGGCTGATTATACTCTTTGTATTGAAATACTGATGGTAAGAGTTTTAAAGATCATCCTTTTGTTGCACATAATACAGCTAAAGATACCTGTTTTCACACAGTGATTTGAAGGGAGATTTAGGATTTCCTTCTGTATATATGTTGCTTTAATTAGTTAATGAATGAAGCTGTTTTTAACCAATGACTTAGCGGAGTAATGTGATGTGGGAAATCTGAACAGAGATAAAAAAAGTAGGGGTGCCTAGCCAGTTTGGACGTTCACCTTCCTAGACATGGACGTAGGGGGGAGGACCTTGGACTTTCCACAGGGCAGGGAACCATGACTGCTCTTTGGATAGGAGAGGGGGGGTGAGAGGAGTGGGGGGAGGGGGAGAAGAGAGGGGGGAA
>NW_026067950.1:7047602-7073529 GCF_014885135.2 Alexandromys fortis | reverse complement strand
TCTCAATAAAAAAAATAGTATAAAAAAAAGAAGAAAAAAAAATAAATAAAATAAAAAAAAGAAAAAAAAAAAAAGTAGGCAGAGTCAGGGAGACGCCATGTAGCTGCCAAAGGATAAAGACACTGGAACCTTACCTTATTGGTAGGGCACAGCATCATGGTGATACTAGATTAATAGAAATGAGTTAATTTAAGATGTAAGAGCTAGCTAGGACTATGCCTAAACAATTGGCCAAACAGTGTTGCAATTAGTATAGTATCTGTGTGATTTTTCAGGTGTGGACAGTCAGCAAACAAAAGAGCAGTCTCTACCTACAAGAGGGGGGATATGAAAGGGACATTAAGGGGCTGGAGAGATGGCTCAGAGGTTAAGAGCATTGCCTGCTCTTCCAAAGGTCCTGAGTTCAATTCCCAGCAACCACATGGTGGCTCACAACCATCTGTAATGGGGTCTGGTGCCCTCTTCTGGCCTGCAGGCATACATACGTAGGGGAATATTGTATACATAATAAATAAATATTTAAAAAAAAAAAGAAAGGGACATTAAATTGGTATCAGTAGAAAAAAGTCATACTTATTACATTTATGTATTCCTCTTTTTTTAGAGTAATGTCACAGAATTTCAAATGAATCATACTGTTAATTCTGATTAAAATATATATCCTGCAGTTCATTAGAAAGAACTTCAAGACATTTACTATTGAATCACTGAAAGTAGGAAGTTCTGCCAGTAGTCAGCCAAGAATCCACAGCCTTATCTTCACACAATTATTTTACGTTTCCTCATGAAAGGCCCAGGGCTAACTTTTTGGTATTTGAATCCAAACTTCCAAGGAAACTTAATCTTTGTATTCTGTTTCCTGATGGATGCTTTATTCATGGTCTGTGATTATAAATCTCTTTCTGTCTACCTCACAGGCATTCAAATGCCTGATCGTATTCTGTTATTGAACACACCTCATGAAAAATATTCTTTTAAAGCATAGCATAAAGGTTATGGAAGTGAAATTGTATACATCACAATGTCTACCCTAATGAGAATTTCACTGCAGGAAATGAAAATACCCTTCATCTAGTTTCATTTTATACTTTCTAAAAGAGACATAGCTTAATACAGCTAACCAAGGGCACACCATCTACCTTCATCTGATTAACAGTGAAAGGAGAATGCTTAGTTTTATAGAAGTAATAAATAATTCATAGTAATATGATTGGTATAATGTTGTTAGGTGCAGTTACTAAGTTGTCAATCATATTTTCTTGGGAATTATTCAATAATCCTATAAATACTATAGCATATTACTTTGACCTTGACATATGATTTTGCAAATGAATGAAAGGGCTGAGAATCTCTCTGTCTAGTTTATTTTAATAACCCTCTCAATAATTACAAAATTGAACAAGTAAATTCTCCATTTAGCACAAAAAATCTATGGTGTAAATTCAAACTTTAGTAAAATCACACTGATGTAAATCAATGGACATTTTAGAAAGATAATAACAGTTCTTCTGTGAGTTTAAAACATTTTTCAACTGAAGATGCCACAGCAGATTGAGTGAAATGCAACAGAATGGACTTTTCTCCCCATTCTATGTATATGATATAGCTGCGGACAGGCTGGAAACTCCAGCTTGTAGCATTTTTGTTTTGAGGTATAAATATTACTGTTACTGTGATGACTGACTTCAAACTGTCAACATGGGGTCAATATTTGCACAGTTGGTCTGACAAGACTGTGAAAACGTTTCCCTAGATAATAAAATTTACCGAATGCTGATGTTCTTGTAGTGATTCTAATAGTTTTGGGTGAATATCATTATCTATACTAGCCTGTTAAATCTTAATATGCAAACAAAGCATACACATAGAATCTTGTTAAAACCTCATATCCTTTTTATTGTTTTAGATTTTCAAACATCTAGAAGATGAGTTTTGATCAAACCCACCCCATTCCTTAACTTCGAATTCCTCATTCAGTTACTCATGTCGTGCCAGATAGGAATGGGATTTCAAAAGACTCTCCAGTATCTGTTTTTTGATTTGGGCTGGCTTTGTCTTGTGTAGATCCAATGGAAGTCTCTATGAGTTCTTGTGTATAATAATCGTGGCATTATAATTTTCAACGAAGATGATTTTGCTGTGAAGGTCCACTGACTCTGGCTCTGATCATTTTCTTCCCCTACTCTACGATGCTTCAGGAGCCTTTGGAAAAGTAGTATGGAAAGGATATAATATTTAAAATTGAACACTACATAGGCTCATATTGTCTGTACTGTGACCTGCTTGAGGTCTCTATATTCATTTCAATCTACATTAAAGAAGAAAGTTCTCGAATGAAGGACAAGAGATGTACTAATTATGGATATAAGCATATGAGCACATCAGGCTGTTTAATATATATTCTTTTACCAAAATAATAGTATTTAGGTCCTCAACTAGGGCCTATAATACAGTCATCCAGAGTTATTTAGCTCAGTTTACAGTACCAAGCATGAATTCTGTCTTGTGGGGGCAGGTTTAAACCGCAAAAGAATTGATGATTACACCTGTAACAGTCATACCACTGTGACACTGGTGGATACATCTCTTCAGTCTAATTGTTACTGTGGCTTCCAGGGTTTACTGCTTTGTAACACTAATAATAACTTTTCTCCTAGTAGCATATGTCGAGTCTTTCAGCGCTATAGGGATTTGCTAGTCATGATGAGGCATCTAGGAGGGGACAATAAAAATCAGTTTCTTCCTTATAAGGATGAGGACAAGCCTGAAAGTCTGACCTTTCAACAAGTTTCCAAGAGATGTTAAAAATGACATTCTCTAGGCTCTATGTGAATGAGTAATAGGGCTTCACAATGCTGATTCTCAAGCTTCAGTGTGGTAATGTAATGTTGTAACCACCTTCAAAAACAAATCTTGGAACCCTGTAGCAGAGTTTTAGGATCACTAATTTTCAAAAGGGTTAAGAATAGGCTTTATCTCAAGTGCCTTAGTGATGCTGGTAGTGTTGTTCCAGCAGCTGTACTATGAGTATTCCTGTCCCTAAGAAATCCCAGAAAGAGGAAGAAGACTGGTTTTTACCATGAGGCCCATCAACAAAATTAGAAGGTAGAGTATCTAACCACCCAGCTGTATTTACTTTTTCTCCCATCATTCCTCCATCTGTGTAACTTCACTATCCATCACATTTAAGGTCTTTAAGACAGTTTTTGTCAAGATTAAGAGAGGAAATTAAAGTAGTGGTTTTTTTTGGCTTGGAGAATTTGCAATTTAAAATAGGATATTAGCCAGAAAAAAATGACAAGGACATTAAAGCTGCCTAAGAAAATATACATGAAGACTAAAGTGTGATTATGTGAGGATTGAAAAATTATTGAAAAGGTAGTACGATGTATTTGTCAGAAATAAGATTCAGCACTCTGTGAAATAGAGCCAAGAATGAGTCCTATGAAAAAGGTTTATATTTTGATCAAGATGTTCTCACAGGACCCTTCAGAGTAGAACTAAGTAATCACTCAGTGTAGTTGATCAATCTGCTCAAATGAAAGCTTGCACACTCCTGTAATCTCAGCACTCAAGAGGCTGAGACAAGAGGATTGGAAGATTGAGGCCAAATCAGGCCTATATTAAAAGACCCTGTCTAAAATTTCTAAAAGTCAAAAAATATAAAAGTAAAATGCGATGAAAGATGCAATGCCAGGTATATGCTTTCTAGATATTAAAAGCAGGCATTGTGACACTGTAGCATTTTAGACTGATTTAATTAAGACATCTGTGAAAATTAATACTTATTTAATTATCAAGTTTTGTTCATGACAAAATGAAGACACATAGGTGAAGAACATAAAATATAAACACATTCTATCTAGTCATTTCTCATTTAGAAATTGAAGCAATTATTAGGACACTAATAAACAGCCACTTTAGCATTATAATTCCAACGTGATTGTGGGGGTAGACAACGATGTTCTGTCTTTACTACATTTGATCCATGAGTAGATTTGGTCTATTATTCTCCTACCTTGGACATTTTCTTATTTGGAAATTATTGTCCAATTCAAGAATGGTTATGGATCTATCATGTCTTCACTACAAATGTCCCATTCGATTATCTTGATAAATGTTTGAACTGTGAGGATTTCAGGGTTGCATTGTTGAATCATCCTGAGAATGTTCTCACCAAGAGAGCAGCTTTGATTAAGAGTTGTACATAATCTGTAGAAAGCAAGAAGTGCACTGGCATCGTGGCTGCAAGAAGAAAAATCACAACAATAAACAGTCTCCATAAAGTGCTGTGGAAACAGTTTGCCAGTTGCTCAACCCAGACTATACCCTCAGTATAAGAAGGTAGTTTATTCTAGAATTTTTTATAGAAACTGGAATCCATGAATCTATAAATTTCTCATATAAAGTGTTATGATGTTTGTGTATCGTACAGGCAGAAATCATCTACAATGCCGATATAGCATCAATGATCTATAAAAGTTAGTCATACTGTTTTGATTAATGAATAACAATGTAGCCAGGCTGTGGTGTCACACACCTTTAATCCTAGCTCATTGGACACAGAGGCAAGGGGATTTCTTTGAGTTTGAGGCCATGCATGGTCTACAGAGCAAGATCCAGGAAGGCTTCAAAGCTACAGAGAAACCCAGTCTCAAAGAAAAGCAAAACAAAACAAAAGAATAGCAATGAAATAGTTTATGTTTCATACAGATATATTTTCCCCAAGTACTTCAGGTTGTAGTTGGTCAAATCTATTAGTGAAGACTCTGTGGATATGGAAGGTAGAATCAAGAACAAACAACATGGCCATACTTGGATGCATAAGGGACTTTCTACATAGGGATATTTGACCTATTCTACTTTATCCTATTGATGTATACAAAGTAGAAAGCATTGGTATGTTTTGTGTACTTGTAAGAATCTGACAAAAATCTAGAGCCATGCAATTTTCCATCAGAATTTGTGGCAGAGATGAGTGGTGGTTATCTTATTTCTGTATACTGTTACTGTGAAAACAAACATCTACTCACTCCAGATACCCAGCTGATGATGTACTAAAGTAAAGATGCTACCAAAGCCCAGCTTGACACAGTACTGATTTTTATTAGAATTACTTAGAGGAATATGTATAAGGGGTTAGTTACAGGAGAAAAAAATGACTCAAAGAAAGACAGTTGATCACCAAAGCCAGTATGGGTGATAACTTGCAAAATATGAAAAACCAGAGCTCTGTACAATTTGTAGGCAGTTCAAAGGGTTGAAGAATCCCTTCCAGGTGGTGGCTCACATGCTTTCTCTTTCAGACAACTTGGCTGGTCTGCCTCTTCCAAGAAGTTTCTGGTCTGAGTGAGGAGATGTGTGTGTGTGTGTGTGTGTGTGTGAAATTTATATATATATATATATATATATATATATATATATATATTAACATGAGGTATAAATTAATTTTTAATGTTCTTAATAATATAAACCATATTTTCAGTGACTGAGAAGACTAGTCTATTGTATATATTTGTCCATTCTCTACAAATTCCCTCCCCTCATGTCTTCCTAATACAATTGTTCTCAGGCCTTTCTCATTCTTAAATTGGTTGTAATGTTGTCATTGACCACCTGAGCTCTATGTTTATATCATCTATATTAACAGGAATCAAAATTAGTATGCCAATTGTTTCCCTGCTTCTCAGAGTATGAGATTAAAATAATTTGTGATTGCAAAGCAACAGGAGGACCGTATTGTCAAGACCAGCTTGGGGTACTTGGTTAGCACTATTTCAGAAACCAAGAAGCATGGAGACAAGGTGCATTTTAATCAAAATGTTAAATACATATTTACCAACAATTACTTATTTTATGATAAATAAGACTTGATCTGATCCAGGTATGGTGATGTATTCCTTTAATCCCAGCCCCATGGTGCAGTCTGGTAGATTTATATGAGTTTAAGACTACCCTATTTAAATACAGAGTGAGATTCTATCTAAAAGAAAATCAAACACCTGATCTAATGAGACTTCCTTCATAGAATTCATGTGATATATACAGGGACAACATTAGGTCTAGCATTATTATAATTAATATAGAGTAAAGTATGTACCTCTTTTACTTATAAATAGCAAGTATTTTGAATTCTGGACCATTTCATTTTGCAAAAGTTAGGATGTATTTCCTGGCATGTAATCATGAAAAATAAATAATGGCTATCCCTTACCTCAGTTTTACTTTGTAACGTTTTTGTTTGATTAAGCTCAGGCAACATGTAGAATTTCCACAATATTAGCCATATAATATGCAGCAAAAGATATTTATGGAATCAGGGTGTGGTACTATTGGTTCACTTTTGAAAATAACACAATCCCAACCAAGAGATAATAACTGACAAGGATTTAAAAAAGAATTAGTTTGTTAATATGTGACACAACATGACAAATCTATTTCTGTAGTCCTTAATATCAAATAGATTTGAAAAAACAAATATTAAACAAGGAACATCATATGGGTTTCCATTTAAGGGTCAAGCTGACTCTGGTCAAAATAATCAGTGTCTCTTGTGAGTAAATTTTCATGATCTGGACATGCTCCAACATTCATCATGCCTCATCTTAGACCCAAAAATGTTGAGTTCTTCTCTTTCTTTCCCTCAAGTCCATTTCATACTGTCCGAGAAAAATGGGATAAACAAAAGGGAGAGAACCATTAGTACAACTAGCACCATCAGCTCCTTTCTACTGCTTAAGTATTATTTTCCTCCTTCCCTACCCATTCCACACAGGAAGGGCTATTTTCTTCTGCCACTGTGTCTAGATTGTCCACTATGGATAGTCTGTCTGTTAGCTTCTCAGCTTATAAAAAGTCTATCTTGATTTAACAAAGACAGCTCAGTTCTGCTTTCCATCAATAGTGTCCTCCTACCACAAGATCATTCACCCTTCCCAAGAGAAACTGTTTCTTGTAGGAGGCTTTGCTGTCCACTCTGAAGACTGCACTCTAACCTAGTTTGCTTTCTCTTGCAACTTGGAAGAAAGGTGAAATTAAGTAGCCCACATGAAAGACCTTTATCAGAGACCAACGAGATACTGGAGCCCTGTTCTTCAGCAGTCCCTGCTCTAGAGATCTAGGAGAATGTCAGCTGTACCCAACCCCAGATGATATCTGGGTAACATTATTTTATTCAAAATGCCTCTAACTTATTTTTTCATTCCAACTTTTGATAAAAATATTTATTGATGGAATCAGAGCCCACTCTGTCCATGTAGCGGGATTCATGGAGATTGTTTTAAGAACTCAGTTTTAAGGTTTTATTAGTATGTTTTAACTCTACATAATAATGGGTCTCATTAGGACACTCTCCCTTGCGGACAGAAGTTATGTTGGTCATAGTTGCCCTCTTTTATCCCCACACAATCCCACCAACACTTTTCTTCCCAGCTAATGTTTTGTGACCCAGTCAGTTATATTATGGCTAACTATGGAAACGTAAATGATGGTTTGTTTGCAAGACTAGGTGCACTAAGAGTCCCTGCCACTTCTGTGACGGTGTGTTTAGTCCTGTGGAGGTCGCAGTTGTGAGCTCTCGACTGCAAGGGCCTCGTCACTGTCACTCACGGAAGTCACTGTCACTCACAGAAGTCGCTGTCACTCACAGAAGTCGTTGTCACTCACAGAAGTCGCTGTCATTCACAGAAGTCACTGTCACTCACGGAAGTCGGCGCCCTGCACCACTCCTCCTCCTCCCTTCTTCACGTACAATCTATATTTTCCTCCTAAGTCCTTGGAATTCAGATGCTCCCAAAGGCTTTCTTCACCCACTCCCTTTCTAGACCACAAGTATGATTCCTCTTGAACCTGTGCTATATAAATATAGCAGCTTGCTCTGTAGAGACTGATTACTAGTACCAATAAGAGGCTATTTTGATGGGAACATGCTATTTTCTACTTGAAATAAATATAAAGTTAATAGGAAAACATTAAAAATGTCAACTTCTTCCTAATCTGAGTGTTTACACTAAACCTTAAAAAGTCTGTTCCTACTCATTACAAGAAAGTGTCACACTGCTGCTCAGGATCTGGTATCTGCCAAACACTGGCTGTGTCTAATTTGGCAAACTAAATTGCACTCTCTGGTTGTCTGGTTCTTGCATTGATATTGATTTCATGTGTCCTATTTTGCAGCGGTGTTGAATGAATAAGCAAATATTAGGAAGGCCTGGTTTCACATATGCTTAATAATGTGAGTAAGAATCTAGGTTATCTCATTAATCTGGGAATAAAACAATGATTACTACATTTTACACTGTAATTGTAATAACACTGATCACGGTGAAAGTTCATAGTCTTATATAGGTTAAAATAATTTATTTAATAAAAGTTCAGTAAGAAACAATAGGGCTGGGAATGTATCTCATTGGTAGAGTATTAGCCTAGCCTAGCATAGCATAGCATAGCCAGCATTAAGAAGGAGAAGAAGATGCCATGGAAAAGTACAAAGAAGAGGAGGAACAAGGGAGGAGTAGGGGGAGGAGGATAATTTTATTTTACTTTTCATATTCAGGTTCTTATATATACTCGGTAAGTCCCGTACCCCTAAGGTATTACCTACTCACCAAATTCTTCCTTTGTAGAAGCTTATACACTGAGTTCCATTTATGCAGACAGAAGTTAAAGTTTGACTTAAGACAAAAAAGTTGGCAAAATACTTATACAAGATAGCTGTGTTCATGGTTAGTTCTTAGCAGTTAATGGAACACACATTATAGAAATCAGGTCATGTGGAGGAGAATGCTCTCATAATTGCAAGACATATGACGTGAATATTCAGGTCATTAACACTAAGAAAGAGGACAGTCTCTTAATGTGCATGATACTCACTGTAGTCCTGGTCTTCATTTTCCATTTCATTTTCCAGATGCAATATTAAAATGGTTGGCTTTTACTGGTTCTTTCTTTGTGCTATTCTCAAGAATGTCTCAACCAATATCTTACACAGAGTTACAATGGTATTTTAGAAAACTAAAATGGGGAAAGCAGAACTACTCCAAGGAAAATCTCATAAAATGCCTCCTTAGTTTAAAAGCAACTGCTAGACTTGCCTAATAGCCTTTCCAAATCGGTAGGAGGGAAATGTCAGATACTTCTCTCTTACATAGCATGCGGCCTGTGATACAACCAAGCAAAGGAAAGCAGTGAGCATTATTGGATACCTGTAAGAATCATAGAACAATACTCAGTTTACCAATTCTTGTTTTGATGAAATACACAGGAATATCAGCCTCTTTTCATTCTTTGAAAGCATAAATTCTTTGAAGAGAAATGAAAAATGAAAGAGGGACTCTCAGAAGCCAATCATTGACAGATTTTTAGTTCAGTAGCATATTGCTAACCATTATCGGTTTTCTCTTACATAATCACTTAATTAAGTCATCTCTTAAGTACTTTGCAGAGATAAATGAGTTAACTATTAAGCTCCTAACAAGTCATAATAAATTTTAGCTTGTCTCAATGTTTTTCAATTTAAGAAGTTGTTGAGAAAAAGAATTTTGAGACTATGAATCAAAAATGTGAAGAACTACCAACTGTATCTCTAAGAACACAGCTATCAGGATGATGTAAACACTCTTCCCCAGAGAACAGAATTAGATACTTAGAAAGCATTTGGAATTTAAAAGTGCTGAGTATTCATGAGCTCCACTACAGTGTGATTTAGTTAATTAAGGTCATTTATTCAGTAATTTTTCCAGTTTGAAAGTTAAAAATATATTAGTTTTGGTACAAGGAAGAGGAAAATATTTTCAATTAAATATATACAAATAGTGCCATATTAAGATAGACACTGTATTTGTATATATACATATATAGTAAGAGTGCTTCTAATTGCTGAGGAACTAGAGCAAATGTTAGCATAGCCAAGTCTCACAGTAAATGGTGCAGCAATCTGTGAGTAGCAAATACACCACTTGTACACACTCTGTAACCAGCCTCTTCCTCCTGCTCCCAGACCTTGAACGGCACTGTAGACCCAGGATAAGGGACTACCAGCCAGCAAAACATTCATTCTTATATTTTTGTTTGTTTTCTTTTTCTGCTATGTCAAATAAAAATATACTTTAGAAAATGAAATTATTTGATCCACTTCTATTTATATCATTTATATAATCAACTTTTAATTTTATCCTATTATATATATATATGTGTGTGTGTGTGTATCCTGTAAATAGAAGTATCTCACCAGTATAAAGATAATACCAATAACATCTCAAAGGAACAACAACAAAAACTTCCCAAGAATGATACTAAAAGCAAATTATTCCAACATGTGAGCTTTAAGTTTATTTGCATGAGAGTGGGGGAGCCTCAGGGACAGCCATGCCTTTATTTGGGTGGTGGTGCAAGTGAGAGAACCCTATACAAGTGGTCACTTTGCTTTATCCGTGAGCAATTGTCTGTGATTACAAAGGCAGAGATGGAATGATGTCCGGATTGAAAGACACACATGAAGTTTGCCCACTGCTGTGCCAAATAAATCATCCAGAATGTCATAACTCCCTTCTACCATACCCATACAAACTCCACATAACTTTATTGTACAGTGACCTGCATCATAAATAATAACTTGGTGATTGCAATTGCTTGTGCTACTGGAACAATGAGGCAAACATTATTTTTATCTATATAAAAGAGATAAAAACTCTGTTACCGTATGACTTTTTATTACCAATCCTCACTTTGAGAAAAAAAAACTGTTTTGTCTTTTATTTAAGAGTGCCAAAACATCCTGATGGTTACTTACTTTTATCACTTAATTTTCAACAAATATTCTAAGAACTCTATTCTATTCCGACAGTTATGACAACAGCAATAAATTCAGAAGTTGGTTGCTATATAGCCAATGGACTGTCACTCACGTTAGCATAGCATAGATGTAGGTGTATAAACACCTATATCATTTCAGATGAAATGAAATAAAACATAAACTCATTCACTTAGACCTCCGTAAAAATTATACGCAAGTGGTCCACTTGAGCATTGGCAGACACAGTAGTCCGTGTTCTTACAGCTGAGAAGCCGCACCCATAAAATAACCTATTTCTAGCTAAGGTAATGTAATGAACCATTTAATATCCGCTGATATAGCTACCTTTGCCTACTTCACCAGATTCAATTGAGCCTACTTAAAGCTTTACAAACCTAGTAAGACAGTTTCTTTTGAATACTTAGTTCAACCCATGAAAAAAATTATGATCTGTGAAAGTCTATGAATGCTAAAAAAAAAAAAAAAAAGTGAGTAGACTCCTGGAGACATTTTTAAACTTATGATGATGATTTTGCTATGAGTGAGGTCAAGGCAAGTTGTCTTCTGCAGTGTAATCCTTATCTGCTGAAGATATTTACAAAATGAATGTGCCCTGTGTGCACAGAAACAAAGAAGTTTTAATAACATTTCCTTCTGGTTTCCTAGGTCAGTGAAGAGAATTCTTCACAATTCATATGATTTAAATATTTCTTGGGAATGATGAAGCCATGAGACATATCTAGAGATGTAAAAATAGGTAGACTCTTGGTTTATGCATCTTAACTAGTGTTTACTGTAGTTTTCCAGCTAAATTGTTTTTAGTATTCTCATTGTATCAAGTACAACGTGCGGCTCTTTAAAAACTCCCAGTGAAACTGTGTTAGTCACTAAGTAGGAAAGAACATTCCCAGTGTGTGTCAAGAGTGCATGTGCAAAAAGATGTCTGTAAGCCGAGTGTGACCTCAAGCAGTCATTTCCAGATACATGCATTCTGTTTCTCCACGATGTTCTGATCTCACAGAATCAAGTCCATACTTATTACTACCATATGTCTCCCTTACCAATTCTATTTATACTTCTAATTAGCTGTTCTGGCCCTTAGCTTCTTCTACTACAAAAGCACCCTGTCTTATAGATAGCTTCCTACTTACTGGAGAATAGCTCAGTTTATTGGGCATTGACCTTTTAGAAGCTCTTTGGAAACTCCAATTTGCTTACCACTGAAGTGTGAGCTGCTTAACATTCTCACCGGCTTTAAAGAGTTAGAGCTAAACTAATGCTCCTCAACATATTGTAGGAAAGACTATGTGCTGCCCAGCCTAAAATAGTCTCAGGTGCAAATATCTTTAGTGAGAGGATAGACAGTGAAGCAGGTGTGTGCTCAGGAGGACATGGGTAGTCTCACCTCACTGAGTTGTCATTGACTGCTTTCTCCAGTGGCTTTAGTGTTGCTAACACAGAGAGGGTAAGCTCATATTTTCTTATTATTTATTTTATTTTGGAAACACGTGTCCTTTATTTTATGATTACTTCATTTCTCCTTTCCATCCCTACCCTAACTCCCCCACACACCTCTCCATGCTTTTTTCCAAAACCGTGGTCTCTTTTATATTAATTGTTGTTACACGAATGTATGCATATACAGATGTACATACAACCCTAAGTGTATATGGTTGTATAAAATATGTATATAATGTGTTTATATAAATATATTTGTATGTATAATACACATACATATATGTATAGTTCCTGCACAGTCTGGATAACTTTACTCACATGTATGTTTTCAGGGCCGACCATTTAGTATTGTACCACCAACTGGTGTGCTCTTCTCTGAGGAACACTATTTCTCTCACTTTCAGCATCCGTCAGTGTTCTGTAGTTCACTGTGTAGGGCTGAGTAGGGCTGAGGCCTCCTGGGCCTTGCCCTGTCCACTTTAGCCTGTCTATTGTTTGTCCCTTTCAGCTTCCATTTCAGAAGTCATGCTGGTGACACTTCATGGGTGTGGCTTTTGACATCACTAGGATACACAATCTCATAACAAACTCCCTGAAACTCTGGCTCTTATGACCTATTTTTATCCCTTCATCTACAATGTTACTTTAGCCTTAGGTGTGGGAGTTATCTTGTAGATGTATCCATTGAGACTGGTCTTTATCTATTACAAAAAGAAATGGCCATTTTTTTTTTCTGATCCTTATGGTTATATATAATTCACTAAATAAGGAGATGTATACACTACAAGTAATAATTCTGGATGGTTGGGCGGGTCAGAAGGAATTCTGGTTCAGCCTGTGGCTCTGGGGTTGGGTATTCTGGATCTGATTTCCACTCTCCCATCAAGTCACTTAAGTCTGAATCTGTTAAGAAATATATTCAAGCCTTGCAGATAAATACAATATCTCCCTGGCAGAGATTTTAGGAGATTAGAACAGACGGCTATGTGAGGTGTGTCTATCTAGCAATTCATTGGTATAGTAGTATTGATGTTAGACATTTGTTGTTACTTTATGTATTTGCTATAATTCGAACAGTATTTTATCAATGGAGTTCTACTTCTGGATATATTTTAAATTATTGAATATGCACAATTATTTTTAAATACATCTTACATATACTTTAGCTCTTCAAATATGTTTCCTTCTCATAGATTTAAAATATCATTTTTTAAAATTTTTATGCAGTCTTTTAAAAGGTTTTCTTTTTATTCCAGTGTTCATTCTTTGTAGTTTAATGTATATAATTCAATTTGGGCCAAAGATACATGTTAAAATATTTTAATATATATTAGACATTTATAGCAAATTATTATACTCTATATTCTGATCATATATTTTGACTCCTCCAACTTTTCCTAGATGTCCCCCACCGTTCCACCCACGAAATTTCATGCCCTTAATTTCTTTTTCTTAAGAAAATAACAAATATACTAACATAAAATAAAACCAAACCAAAAAAGAAAGAAAGCAAAAGGTCTCACAAGACATGCCCTTCCCCTCCTCCCCCTCAAAAAAACACAGCAAATACAGTAAATTAAAACCCATATGTCTGAGTTAGGGTTTCTATTGCTGTGAACAGATTCCATGATCGTGGCAACTCTTCTAAAAGAACGTGATTAATTGTGGTGGGCTTATAGTTTCAGAGGTTTGGTCCATTTTCATCATGGCAGGAAGCGCTGTTGCATGCAGACATGGTGATGGAGGAGCTGAGTGTTCTACACCTGAAGCACGATTAATGAAAACTCAGAGGCAGACATTGAGGGTCAAACTGAAGACCAGAAAATCAAAGCAGCCAGCCACTGGCTCTTACCTTGACCTCAGTTTGAAATGGCAATTCTCCAGGAATCACAATATACATGTGAGAAATCTAAGTATAAAGGAGGAGGTGGCGCACTTTTTAAATTATCCGTGCTGCCAATTAATGTAGAAACTTTGGAGGCATACAATCTGAAAAACAAATTATATACTATAAAGACAATTTATCAGTCTCTCAGATCATCAATGCATGAACATAATAAAATACGTTTAATACCATATAGTCCATTTAATGATTTAAGGCAACAAGAAATATTCATCCAACCATAGTAGTAAAGAAGACTTTTTAAGAAAACATTAAAATTAGGAACTGCAGTAAGCAGGCTAATAAATAGATAAAATTATTATAATCTAGAAAATCTGCTGCTAATGATTTTGACAAATCAGCTCGCATTGGCACTATGGCTATAATGTCAGTAACAGGAATCAGGTGGCTTTCTGGTCACTGTTTCAGAACTCTATAGAATCCTGTCTTCAATCAGATAATTTGATTTAGTGGCACGGTAGTCTGAAGGATAGTTAAGTAATAATAGTAATTACAAATGGAAATAAAAAGTAAAAATTTAGTGATAGTTTGGAAGGATGAAATGAATATTAGCTGAAGAATAATTATCTTACAAAAGACCTTAAATTTTCTAATGAAGATAATACAGCCAACACTCACCTCAGGTTTGTAACAGGAGATTGAGGTACATGATCTGATAAATCTTGGGAATTAAAGGTGTTAAAACCACCAGGCTCTTAAAATGTGTGGCTGGAGGATAGATGTATTTTGTTTAGTCTGCAGACTATTTTTATACTCAGAGGTTATTTTTAAAACATAAACAGATTTCTACAAAGATAAACAATGAACCACAAGAGGACACCGGGCACACCTGTGTGCCCCATCTTTTAGTATGATGTCATCAGCTGACGTTAAAGAGAGGTTGCCTTTTCACTTGTGTTCAGGATTTCTCACATACATAGCACATTTTACCCACCTCCCTGAGCCCCTGCAGACTCTTCTGTGTCTATAATTCCTTGTATTGAGTGGTGCATTGTTCGAGTATTTGTTAAATTTTCTGAATAACTCTCTCTTCTTCTTGGAAATACTTCTGAAGCTATATTTTAAAAAATACAGTTCTGATTAAGAAGTTTTCATGTTATACTTTGTACATAGGTCATATCTATTTTTAACAGACATATGGAAAATATGTAAGGTTTTGTCCAACTTAAAAGAATTGATTAATTAGTTTTTAAACCCCAGAGTTTGAATTGGAATTTAATGAAGATAGTTTCACTTTAAAATCTAGAGTTAAAATTATGAAAGAATTTATCAAATTTATGTTCATATATTTTCTCCAGTTCATTTTTCTGCCTCTTTTATTTACTCTGTATAAGCAAGATTACTTTCCTCCTTGCTTACTTGAGAGTATCACAAATTATACTTAGAAAAATTTTCTCATTAATAGAATTCTTGGTGTATTTATAAACCATAGAAAAATCTATTTTATTTTAATGACATTAATTCTGCAATTCATATTTTAGTTGCTACTTTTACAACCCTGGTTACTAATTTTCATGTGTAAGGATTGCATCACATTTCCATTAATAATTAAGCTTACCAGTAATGAGATATGATTGTCCATTAAGATACAGTTTAACTATGAACAAAAATTATACTATAGTGAGTAATGGGCTATAATAATAAATTTCTCACAGTAATTTGCTTAAAATGAAAAAAGATTTACATTTTTAACTGGGCTAAAACTTACCTTTATGTGCTGTGTGTTACTTGAGACCTCAAACTGTGACTTTGTAAATAATTTGTCTCCCCAAGAACAATGGATTATTCTAGAAGCTTGACTAAGCATTTCTATCATTAATCAATTCATTTGCTACTAGAATTATGATAGCTTTCTCTTGGATGACTTTTATATGAATAATGCAAATTCCTAATTTTACTTTAATATCTTGTTTGATATTTATTCACTATTCTGCAAAGTCTTTCTCTACCCAAATTGGCCTGTTTTCTCCTGGTTTTCTACAGAAGCAGTTATGAAGATCTTTGAGTACTCACACAGAGTCTGAGACATCTCGAGAAGATTGTTTCTAGCAATAGTGGGCAATATCATATTTCTTAGAACAACAACAACAAGAAAGCTTTGTCTGGAGTGATAAGATGTGGTAGATTTTGAAGGCAAGAACCTAGCTCATGGGGTCATCTAGAAAGAAGGCATAAATTTTCAACCAAAAGTCTGTTTCTATGTGGAATTTTTTTATTTTCATTTGAAGGAGGCAACCTGGCCTTTCCTATTTCAGAAAATAAAATTGAGCATCGAATTTTGGGAAAAAAACACTAAGCTGGATTTGTATATTTTGGGTTTTCTTTAGGAATAATTATTTTGTATTCATCATTTTATAAATATTAGTAAATTTCTTCCCTGAGTTACCTTTGCATCCCTAAAGAAACTTAAGAGCAGGAAAGCTCCCATTTGAGAACTTAAGTAATTGAATCATCTAAGATATATAGATAGAAGATATATTAATAGATAGGTAGGTAATAGATAACTTGAATGTAATACAGGGCAAATGAGTGCTCATTAAAACTATTTAAATATTTTATTTTGATGTATGTTTGTATATGTGTATTATATTCTTTTTTGTTAAATTCTAAACATTCATTCTTTAATAATTAATCATTAATATATATACACACACAATGAAAAATAATTAAATTTAGCTCCCCATTTCTCCTTTCCCACTCACCTCAGATGTTCCCAATACATCCCTATCAACACTCTATGTCTTAGTTGTAATGATTCCAATTAGTACTGCTAATTCATACATAGCTATGAAACCATCCACTGGGCACTGGACACATCCACTCTATATCCACTACTTCTTCTCTCAACGAAGATTTCACTTCTTCTCCAGGACCCAGAAACTGCCCTTTCGATAGGGGTCGGGTCTTGTGAATCCCTTCCCTATCTGTGCTGAAATTATGGATGTCTTGATTTCGTTCAGGCAACCATACCAGCAGCTGTGAGTTCATTAGAACAATAACTGTGGTCTGCCCAGAAGATGTCATTTCACACATCAATTCTATCCTCTGGCTCTTACATTCTTCATTTTCTGTGATGTTCCTAGAGCCTTACCAAGGTCATTGGTAAAGATGCCCCATTTGGGATAAAGACTCGCAACCATGTATTCTCAATACCTTTACATATAAATTTACACTTGTTTTCTAAACTTTGAATATAATATATCCATGTGCTTTAAACTTTTTATAGAATTTTTGTGCTTGATATCAATATTGATCCTGATTCTTGTTCTATGTGTTTCTTGTCTCCAGGGTTTGTTGATTATTATTAATTTATAAAATGTCTAATTTTGTTTCAAAAAGCTGTTTTTTTCTTTTTGGTAGTTATTACGTCTACCATAATTATAGTTTTAAAATTGTATAACTTTGCAGTTTTACTTTGTTTTTTTATCACATTTTCTTTTCTTTAAAAAAAACCTATTGATTTTTATTGATCTCTAAATTTTTTTCTGTGCTCCCCTTCTTGCCTCCCCCCCTCCACATTTTCATACCATGAGAATGAACTACACTTGATTTATATTTGAAGGCTCCTCTTTTTTTTCTTACTGTTTCCTCTGGAGATTCTCCTTGTCTCCTCTAGTCTGTCCTAGTATCTTACACCATGCTTTCCACATCCTTTCTCTTTCTTGTTTGCAATTCATGACCTCACTGGACTAATCCTCCTAAACTAGAATCCTAATCAAGCCAAAACCACTCAGGTATCTCTCTCTCTGAAGAGAAGATCCCACCCCTTCACACTAACTACACTCTATGACTTTGTTCTATATTTTTGCTTATCTACTTCACATCTCTAATAATTTTAATAATGATGTAAGTACCAATTGTACCAAAAGCAGGGCTCCTAGAAAGTAAATAAAAATCATTTGTTATAAAATAAAATATAGAGCATTAACATAAGATACTCTGATGAATATACTTTCTGAAGGTCTTGATGACTTCATTGCAGTAATGCACATGATCATCTTCTGATCTTCCACAATTTTTTTATTGATATACATTCTGAAGAGATTTTAAACATTGTTTTGCCCAGCTTGGTTATTCTAGACTATTCCTCAACTTTAATCTCAAATGTTTCTTCTCTGCTATCTCCCCCCCACCCCCCGCCACGCACACCCATCAAAACTCGCCTGCAGAGACCAAATATCAATCATGCCAAATACCAAACATATCAAATAATTTTCCACACAGTCTTAGACTATAGGGGCAACAAGTTAGAAATCCAGTGCCTCTTTTCATCTCTTCATAGCTGTCTGATATTTACTTAAGTATGCCGGTCTTTTTATTGCTATTTAATTTGTGTGCCGGTGTGTCATCCCTTAAAGAGAAAAATATATTTCTTCAGTATAACATTGGCATTACATATTTGTTTTCCCAGGGGCTTTTAACAGAGCCATTCACTCCCAGTAAGCAGTGGAAATTTATTTGTGGCTGAATTACAAATCAGTTTCATAATTCAGTTTGTGGTCAAGTATCGGTTTTACTTTAGAAGAAAATCATTCAGATTTGTAGTCTGTGTCCCACAGAGGGCTGTGTCTTTGCCAGAGCTCATCATTTTTCTCCAGAAAACACGTCTCTTGCTGCATTTGTTTAAAAATAACAATGGTAGAGGAAATTTGTGGCAAAGCAACTTTGGGACTCTCTGTGAGATTGGGAATTCTATTTTTGTTTATGTTCTTTATCTGTTTGTTTGTAGTCCTGGCTCACCTAAATCATGCAGCATAGCCTAAGTTGAAATCACACTCAAGATCCTCTTTCTTCATATTCTCTACTGTGCGAGTATAGGTGTGTACCTTTATACACTGATCAAGATTCTAAACAAGATAAAAGGAAAAGCATTTTCAGTGCCGGTTAATATTATACAGCTAAGATACAGCTGGTAAAGTAGAAGAGATATGACACAAAGGATCTGTGATATCCATGATCTAGAAAGGTCTCTTATTATCTCCACTTCATGACAATATCAACAATGTTGATACCAACAACAAAAGGAAAGCTGTTGAGTATTCAAGATGGCATGAGGGATGAGCATGCTTTCTGACAAGCCTGAGCCTTAGCTTTGTCCTCAGGGCATGCATTAGTCAAGGAGAAAGTATATTCTCATATAAGTTGTTCTCTGATCTCCACATTTACCATAGCACATATGTGCATGGATACCACACAAAGTACATGCATATGTTCTTAAAAAAAAAACTGTCTTGTACTAGTATTTAAAAGATTTATTTACTTTCTTTAAATCATCTGTTCAATAATTTGAACTAATTCTTGTTGTCTACCACTATTATGGTATTCTATGTGTATTCTATATTCTACTGGTAAGAGTAAGAAATATCTTTACATTATTTGGGAAGTTAAACACTTTACAAATTAAATGGCCAGATTGGTGCTGCCTTTCTCCATTCAATGTTGGAACTGATTGGCAAAGTTTTGTCTGAATGTTCTTAAATATTGAAAAACTAGATCAGGCTTTTAGTTGGCACCTAAAGAATTTTAATTCTTTTAACTTAATATTTGAAAATATGATTCATATCTATATACTGTGGTTGCTCTTAATTTCAATGTGCCAATTAAATTAGACTTGTGTAATGAAATGATATAAAATCAGGAGATGGTATGTCTTTAATACATAGCTTCCAGAAAAGACATAAGCAGTGAACTCATCAGCTGGTCAGTGAATTGAGTGTCCAGACTGGACAAGCAGGATACACGAAAAAAGACTTCCAAACCTTCCCAAGACAGGGTAAGACAGTTTTGAATTTTTTCCTGCCTCTGAAAATGGTCTGTAAATTACTCTAAGGCCTTAGCCAAAGTTGTTTGCTCCAATGTTGCAAATGAGACTTTGGGTGATTGTCCAGGTAGCCAGTTGTCTCTGTTACCTACTGCACATATTAAAAGCTACTTGATTGCCCTTTCTTCCTACTGAAGTAATATTATTTTCCTTCTCAGGCCTTCCATGGAGTTGAAGACTAGATAGTCATAGTTATTTTCCTCTTATGACTTAACTATGTCTAATACAAAATTTAGATTCCTTAGAATAGAATAATTATTAAAACATTTAGCATATGTTTCTTGCTTAATATTGTATATGCTGGTCGTAATTCTAATTTTTATATTTTATGTCTGTTCTTATTGTATATAGTTTTGCATTGGGTTTGGTACTCTTATAGACAAAAGGGGGTTGGATAAGAAACCTTCCTCAGCCAAGAGACTTTGAAAGGCTGAACCAGGTTGGGTGTGGTCTTGGGTACCAAAAGGCACGTGGGTCTGTCCAATCATTCTCTCTCCCTGCTTGCCTCACCTGGATGTTGGATACTGTTCATGTTCCCTGTTTGATCTGTGAGTTCCCCTTTAATAAAGAACCCCTTTTTATACACCATTTGGAGCTAGTATGGGATTCCTTCATTTACATCCCCCCAATCTGACACATTCCCCTTCAGTCTTATCCATAAATTAAACACAACTACCTGGTTAAACAAGAGGTCCCTGGATTTTCTTAGGAATATATGTTAAATACATACTGAATAATATTTTAAGAGCTTCATTTTCAAACTATACATTAAGAATCTCTTAATAAATGGCAATTCATAACTACGTAGTGGAAGAGCTTTTTTGTAGAAAATAACTGTAATTTTAGGCCAAAATTTTTCTTCCTTGATTCTAAAATAGAGAAGCATATTTCCCTTAACTTCTATTATTTTTCAATTCACATATCTTGGTAATTTTTGAAATAATATTTCTCCTGTGAGAATACAGACATTTTTTATCAGTTACTTTATTTAAATACTTAAGAGCTCTCCTACATAACAGCAGTCATATATAAACAAATATAACTAGTGAAAGAGAGAAAGAAAAACCTCTTGTTTCTCATATTTATATATTAAGAAGATAATTGTATCTAAGTCATCAAAATATACTTATGGCAAATATGGAATTTATCACATACTATATTATTGATTCTCAGGGATAAACTCTTCTAAAAGTATTGAAAATTATAAAGCATGTTTAATAACGGAGTGGAATCATGTATCAAAAAAGTCTTTATTTTCTACATTAAGAAACCCCGTGGGAGGATAATTCATAACATACCTCTAAAATAAATGATATCATTTTTATACTATTTCAATTAAACAGCACCATACAGGATCAATCGTATGTTCTTATTGATCATTAATTAGTTAGTTTTTGGTGTTCTTAACACACCATGTTAGCCAATTTGTGAAATATGCCAGTAAAGGCAAGACAAACCCTACATTATTGGGTGAATATAAAGTGGTATAAAGCAAAAATTAACACTCTAGAAACAGCTTTTAAACTGTTTTCTATCATTTTTAAATAAATACAATATGATTTACAGGGTGTCTTTACCATTTGTGTGTCAATTTATATCTTTTACTAGCAGCTCCATTTCTGTCAGATTATGCTCTAACTGAGTTCGTATTTGTTGCTTTAATGTCACATGATTTGGTTGTTATTTCATAAAAAGAGAGGATAATGAATTTTGTGAAGGATATCTAGTGTGTCTACTGATTTCATGATTCATTAGCTTATAGAGCAGGTGATAAAACTGCAGTTTCGTTAAGCCCTTAGAGATGAGTTTAGTAAATGAAAGCAGTCATTGCGATTTTGTAGTTTTTTGAAGAACAGTGGAAAATTATTGTCTTAGAAGTGAGGTCATATCATAGCTTTGCTCTGAATTCTCCATTCTTCCCAATTAATCAGCATGAAAGTCCAGACTCTTAGGGTGCACAGCGAAGGCTTGCCATTCTTTGTCAGCATGCTGGCAAAATCTGCCTTAGGGTGGATGGCTCCTTCTCACTTATCACTCTGGCTGGCCTCTTCTACCCCAGGAATCTAAATACTGTGCCTCTTATCTGCTTCAGCTTTTAAATAAGGTCATCTTGCTGGTAAAAATTTGCTTGCCTTCAGTTAGCTATAGAAATTGAAGTGTTCAGTTATTCTTTCATCTTCCCAAATAGTCTATCATTTCTATCCAGTTCTTTACAAATTCATGCTATGCTTTAATACCAAGCCACTCCTCACTCCTCAGTGAGGATTCCTAAGATTCCAAAGACTTACTACTTTGCTCTTGTGGTTCCTTATTGTCACATTGATGTTGCTATAAACACAAGAAGTATAACAAAAATACAGAGAATGTAGAGATAAAATGGATTCTAGTGACACTCAGAGATACTCATGCATCAGTGCCTCGCTCAGCCATCATAACAGAAGTTTCCTCCTGCAGCACATGGGGACAAATACAGACAATGTGCAAAGAGTGACAGATCTTGAAACACTCTTTCCCAAGTGGAATGTCTCCATTAAATCCTCCCCTCAGAGATAAGGGAACCCCACAGATGAGAAAGCAGAAGTTCAAGAACCAGAAGAGATGGAGGATACCAATAAAATGTTCTCTAAATCAACATGGGCCAAGTTCATTTGAACTTAAGAGATTGAAACAGCAAGCATAGGCTCTGCATAGGTGTGCCCCAGATCCTCTGCTTATTTATCATAGTTCCAAGCTTAGTGTTTCTATAGGATTCCTAAATGTGCAAATGAATCAGTTTCTGATTCTTGTGCCTTCCCTTGAGCTCTGTTCTTTCTGATGTTTTGTCCTGTCCAACTTCAATGTAATAGTTTTTCTTTTGTCTTATATTTTTATTTTGTTATGTATTTTACTTTTCCTTTATTCTTCTGTAATAAAACACATCTAAACTGGACACTAATCTCCTTTCATACCCCCCAGTCCCTTCAGAAAATTCAGGCCTCCGAGCAATATCAACCAGACACTGCATAACAAGGTGCGATAAGACTATCCACAAACACTTACATCATGGCTGAAAGAGGCAGTCCAACAAAAGGAAAAGTGTCCCAAGTGCAGGCAAAAGACTCAGAGACATCCCCACTTC
Organism: Alexandromys fortis; assembly: GCF_014885135.2. NCBI lineage: Eukaryota > Metazoa > Chordata > Mammalia > Rodentia > Cricetidae > Alexandromys > Alexandromys fortis. Next base: position 7,050,437 of record NW_026067950.1, on the reverse strand, counting down.
CACTGTTAAGAGTTCCACAAAAAGACCCAGGATAAAGCACCATAGGGTGGATACAGAGGATCTAGCACGGACACATGTAGCTTCCCTCTTTGTTGCTTCAGTCTCTGTGAACCACTATGAACCTTACTTAGCTGATTGTGTTGGATGTATTCTCTTGGTATCTTCCATCCTCTCTGGTTCCTACAGTCTTTCCTTCTTCTGTGGGATTTCCATAATTCCACCTAATGTTTGGATGTAGGTCTTTGCATATTCCCCTATCAGCTGCCTGAAAAAGCCTTATCATTAGGAATCATAGACTTTTTTTTTTTTTGGTGATTTTTTTCCACCCTAGATCTCTGAGCTATCAGGTTTCCATTTCCTGCCAGTGTTAGGCTTGAGTTCCCTCTTGTGACTTGGGCTTCTAGTTAGACCAATCATTAGTTGCCCACTCCAGCAAGCACCGAGTCACCATTTCCTCAGCATATGTTGCAGGCAGAACAGGTGTGTGTAGAAAGTTTGGGATTGGTTTTGTATCCCAGTACCACCACTGGGAGACTTGTCTGATAATATTATTTTTTTTTAATAAAAGACAGAAAGGCAGTAGATCTCAACAGGAGGTGGAGAGGAACTGGGAAGAGTAGAGGGATAAGTTATGCTAGGAAAAAATCCATTTTCTGGAGTACTATTCAGTGGTAAAAAAATGTCATCTTGAAATTTGCAGGCAAATGGATAGAACTAGAAAATACATCCTGAGTGGGGTAACCCACACACAGAAAGACAAGCATGGTATTTACTCACCCATAAGTGAAAAAGCAAAGGATAACCAGCCTACAGTTAAAAATCCCAGAGAAGCCAGGAAACAAGGAGGACGCTAAGAGAGACATACATGGATCTACATGGGAAGGGGAAACAAATCAGATCTCCTGAGTAAATTGAGAGCATGTGTAGGAGGTAAAAGGGGATAAGGGAAGGGTGAAGGAAAGAGGGGAGCAGAACATGAGGGATCTAGAAGGTCCAGTTGGGAAAACATCAGAGAGGGAGAGAAAGGAAAGAGATATCTTGAGAGAGCGAACCATTATGGGGTTAGAGAGAAACCTGGCCCTAGAGAAATCCCAGAAATCCACTAGAATAACCCCAGCTAGGAATCTAAGCAATAGTGGATAGGGTGCCTTAACTGGCCTTCCTCTGTAATCAGATTGATGACTACCTTAATTGTCATCACAGAACCTTCATCAAAGAACTGATGGAAGCAGATGCAGGGATTCTCAGGCAAGCACTGGGCCAAGCTCCAGGAGTCTTTCTGTCTTGCTATAGAGTCTGTTTTCTTTTTCATATTTTTGTAAATTGTTCTAATATTTTGTAAACATCATTATAGTGTGTTTCATCTCTATCACTCATACTCCCCACCTCCCACTCCAGCTCCTTCCATGTCTCCCCATGTCAAATTCGTGAGCTCTTCTCCACTATTACTATTATAACATGTGCACAGATTTATATGTATGTATACATAGAGATATAGCTATATTATCTTAAATGTGTGAATGTTTATACATCTAATTATATATGCACACAAGTATATATAATATAATAAGTCCACTTAACTTTGGTTGTATGTATGTGTCCAGAGTTGACCACATGGGACTGGGTAACTTATGTGGTATCCCATCCCTGGGGAAGACTTGATTCTTTCTCAAAAGACATTGTAGGGACCAAATGGAATTTACTCTGTCTGCATTGCAATTCAAGTAAGTTTTGTCATTAAACTGGACTTGGTTATGCAAGCATATTGTTGAGATTTTATGACTGAAACTTCTCTGTCATATAAAGAAATACTATCTCCTGGAAACATTCTCTTCCTCTGGCTCTAATTTTTTTACTCTGTTCTACAGTTTTCCCCAAATGATAACTGTAGGGGCCATATTCCCAATGTATCAGTTGCAACTGGGAACCCCGTAGAAACTTTTTTCTATGTTTTACTGTCTTTGGAGCTCAGTAATAATCTTTTTCACTTTCAACAAAAAAAATTCTTTTTGTTTATTTGTTTGTTTTAATAAAGGCTCAAAGTTACATGGTTCTGAGGGTAGATGAGTAAGTATTTGGAAAATAATTGGAAATTATATTGGTTTAGAAAAAAATGGAAATAGTCTTTACCTCCTCAACTATGGATAGTTGGCTAAGTTACATTGCCAGGCATGAATTACCTCCTATTGAGAGCAGCATAAGTCCAACTGGGTAGCTTTTGATAACATGCAAGATTAAAGTGCCATAACCACTTTGCTTTGTTGTGGATATTTTGATGTTCCAGTCATTCGGCTAGAAAGAAAAATAAAATCATGATATTTGAAGTATAAAACTAGTATAGTGTACTAATGAGGTAATCCAGATACAGAAAGATGTGTGTTGCACATTGATGATTATTTGTGGATCTCAGTTTTAAATATCCAGATGTGAATAAACACCCTGGAGTAAATACAGAAAACAGGAGACTAAAAATGTAACACAGTGTTCTGGAAGAAGAAGTTGCAGTGGTGTCGTGGGAGATAGTAAGACACAGTACTATGAAGGGAGACTGGGTTGAAATAGTTGGAAGGAGACTGTTTTTGTGCAGTAGGGAGAGCCAATAAGATTGAACAAACCATAGGAAAGTATTTCTTTAAGCAACAAATGTGTATTATATACTATAAATATAAATATAGTAAGATACTATATTTCACAAAGATATGATGGTGAATACTTGGATGTTGACACAGGAGGAATGTTGTGAATTAGAAATCTACCTGGTCTACACTGGAAGTTACTGGCAAGTCAGGAGTCATAGTTAAAACCTGTGTGAAAAAGAGAGAGAGAGAGAGAGAA
>NW_026067950.1:7024396-7045825 GCF_014885135.2 Alexandromys fortis | reverse complement strand
AAAAGCATGCGTTCAGCTTTTCACCAACACTGTTCAAGTGTTTCGTGGCAGGACCTCTTAATGAGCTGCAGGGTTTTGCAGCTGAAGCTGAGTCAGGAAGCCTCTCTTAGATGAGAGCGCTTGCTTGCCTCTAGCAAGCGGAGCAGACCCAAGAAATTTCTGCTACCAAGAAAACATGCTTCACTCCATTCTCTCCCAAGCTTTCTCAGGCTTTTTGTGGTTTCAGTTAGCCCCACGTTGGGCGCCATCTGTTGAAATATGGAGCATCGGTGCGTGGTCTCACAGCAGCTATTGGTTGGAGGGGCGGAAAGACCTCCCGCAACACTTCTCCACCTGAACCTCTTTGTGCACACACACACACACACACACACACACACACACAAGTGTATATTATTTTTCATATGTATGTTTAATGTGTTTAGTTCAATGCCAATTACTGAATCAAAAAATATTAATCTAATTTCCCAATATTACAATGATAACCTTCCCTTGATATATTTTCTAGGAATTCAGTAACCATATTTAAAAGAACAATGGAGATATATTCAACTGGAGAATAAAATAGGTATTGAATGTATACCTTAGTATCAAATCCACTAAGAACACAGCTTGTCACAGAGTTGCATTTGATTATAGGAGGACTATTCAGTAAATGATGGTTTTAATGCAGTCCATATATTGATACATGGATAAACACCTTCTCTTCTCTCTCCTCTCTCTCTCTCTCTCTCTCTCTCTCTCTCTCTCTCTCTCTCTCTCACTGATACAGATTTGACTGTTAAGTTTAGATGAAGTAGTTGTCTAATATTAAGTACACACATTCAAAATGTTAAGTATGGAAAACTCACTTTAAAATGTGAGAAAGGCAGAAGGACAATAAAACCCCAGAATCTATAATAAAAATATTGAAATATACTAAACACATTAAATAAAATCAAAGCATAATACAGCTAAAAATATAAGTACACATATAATACAATGGTTATCAACATATAAAGATTCTCACTGTATAACACTGAGAAAAAGATGATCCAAGAAAATAATTATAGAAATTTATTTTAAAACATATTTAAAATGCTTAATTCCATTAATATTCTAAGAATGTAATAAAATACCTTGAAAGAATCTATATATTTATAATCAAAACCTAAAGTTAATATACACATATGCATGCCTATAAGTGGCTAAAGAAAATAATTTAGGTCTTTCTAGTTCAACAAATATTCTGATCAGACTAACAATTTCTTCCCTGGGTATCTATGTTATAGAAAAGGCAAGATGTGGCATACAAACAAAAGAAATTTTATTGCATTGTATATCATACTATGAAGTGGATAACAACCATTATATACCTAAGAGTGTAACTTAATCAATAGTTACATATTTAATATATATAGAACTGTTGATTAAATAGTTGTTATATTTAATTAATAAATTATATATACATATAAATTTTAAGTCTGGCAATAATATATGTATTTTAAAGTCTGGTATATATATATATATCAAACTTAAAATGAATTTCATATGCTATATTAGAGCAATTTTCAAAAACCAAGGCCTTAGAGGATGAAAAATACAAGAAAAATATTTTAAAAGTATGCACATATCCATGGAAGGAAGCTGTATGTGTGCAGAGGTGAACAGATGTACAGACACAAATTCAAAGGAAGCCAGTTTAGATGATGTATGATAGACCTCAATTTATGTGGAATGGGAATTTCTGAGTACATGTGTGTCTTTGTGTATATTGCCACTGATATAGACGATTCCATTCATAGTTCACATCATCTAAATATATCACCAGGATTGTCTTGTGCTGTGCTCTATGCTATAAAGAGATGTATAGAATTTGAGGAAAGAGATTGTCACCCCATCCGTCAGATAAGCATGATCTATGTCAACTATATAATACAGAAATCATCCACATTACAGTTTTCATTCACTATATGATATTAATTACTGCACAGCATGGATTTATTCGGATAACATGAATAAGTGATTCTTGTGACATATAGGTAATTTCAGCTATGGAGAAAATTCTCTATGTCGGTGGCCATTTACACATAAGCAGACACCCAGAAATTATCATAGCAGATCATGTGGCACATATTTTCCAAGTTAATTTGTGTAAACTGAAAATGAATTACTTTAGTAATTCATCTACCTTGTAGGATCTGCTTATGGCATATATTTGCTGCAGCTGATATTTCTTATTCTGCTCACTCATTTGAGAAGGACTTTCTAACCGGGAAGGGAACCAGATGTTGCATTTAAATGTGTTGAAAACATACAAACTGTCTTTTTTCTTTGATGCATTAATGTTAGAGACTTTTTCCCATTCAAAGGAGAAGCAAGTATTGAATTTCCTAAGCTTCCTCGATGTAAACACAGAAAGAGGAAAATACACTGAGACTTGTGACACGAAGGGAGTGCTGAGACATGGGAGAGGATTGGTTGTAAATAAATGAACTCGTTATCCTTAGCTTAAATTTTAAAGTTGCATTCTTCTCAAGCATTGAACTGAAAGAAGTAGTGTTTGACTTATAAATTATGATTTTGCTAACGGTGTTGAAATAATTCTCATAGCAGTAATGTGCAATCATCCCAAGAGCTACAGGGTTTTTCTCTGCCCTCATTTTATTAAAATACACTACAAATCTGATAAACCTATCTCTCCATGGTTTATAGCAGAAGATGCTGTGGTCCAGAAATTTTGCCAGTGCCTCTTTCAAATTCTATACAATCCATTAATCTTCAAAAAGTTACTCAATGCAAAAGTTTGAAGACAATCTTATAAGTAGAACTGTAAAAGGCTAACTCCACACATATAGTTTGCTACATTTCTGAGAAACTATACTACATCCATATAGTGTTCTCCCTTCCATATGAAAGAGAATTGTAATTTATAATATGTGGTTTGTTCAATCATGTTTGTTGAGAACAAACACAGATTCAGCATGACGACATTGTCCTAAGTAATCACGGTAAACAGAGTGGGTGGGAGCTATGGAGCTGGGAGGAGATGAGGGAGGAAAAATTCTGTCCAAGGTATAAAATAAATAAATAAATAAAGCCTATTAACTTCTAAGATTTGAATGATACTAGAATTTACCATGTGCTAAGTGGTATTTAGCCCCATTGTCAAATTAAGTTCGCAAATGAATCTGTTGAAATGTGTATTTCTCTTCCCATGTTGTAGACCTAAACCAATGAAGTACTAGAAACTGGAATGACTTTTCCAAGGTCAAATCCATGTTCTTGTGGCTGAGCCTTAGTTAAATCATGTTGGTTCTATATCTAGTGAATTTCTTCTGCCCTGGAGCAGATTCTACTCTTACATTATAGGGAGCATTAGTTTTACAACCTCTTTATACTGGTTCTCCATCGAGTGACATTGAAATTCAAGTGGTGTCAGCAATTTGTGTTGAAACAGTAGAGATTACAATCTAAATCCAGAAAGAAGAACAAATCAAGATTATTTTCCTTGCCAGGCTCTGTAAATTAGCATGCTAATGATTTTAGTGTCCACTTTTATCAAAAGAACAATGTGTACAGCCAATAAAACTCAAACTCGCATTAGAGCTCTTAATGTTTACTTACTAAGTAATATTAGTTGCTTATTATACATTTTTGGTGGATGGGTAAAGGAAGGATAGGACGTATAAGAGATTGTTAAGATTCATCAAGAGGACATATTAAAGGCAGTGAGACTAGGGCTGGGTGATTTTTATCGTGGATAATTATAGATATCCATAAGCTATGGATACCGTTAAAAGGAGCAAACTGAGTTAAATGGGCTCCATCCATTTAAAGGCTATAAACCTAAACTGATATTAGAGTCTATGCTTTTAGTTGGAGAAAGGGAAACAAGGCTGAGAAGAGGCTCAGGAGGCTTAAGTGTCAGAAGTATGGTTCTACTCCCTTCTCCTTAAAACGTATTAAGTGTAGATTTTAATGCACATGTTTTCCTACCACAGTTAAGATAACAATGTACAGTGAAGCTCACTATCCTGTGATCTGAATCACTCTATTCCAGTTTTATATTGTTTCTAACATTTTGCATTATCCTCTGTAAGTAAAACTGGCATGCCAAGTCCAGAATTCAATTAATTTTTTATGAGAATGTTAGCCATGAGTATTGTATTTGTATCACATATACTTCTTCCGATATAATTAATATTGTTATATACACTACACACACAAGTATCCTACTAAATCCCCTTGGTTTTATTGATATATACATTTTCTTAGGGCTTCTTGGATAACATATCAAGGAACTCTGGAGAAACCTGATTCTCCTCCTTCAACAGCCATTGATTACCTGAAGCTCTTCATCTGGGAGGGGGGAGCATTGGGAAGTACCTTCTATCTGTGCTGGTATATTTAGTGGTGTTCTCATTATGTGTATCTTTTTAAGCAGACATGTTTTCTATTTCATGGGCAATGCTTCCTTGTCATCTCATGAAAAACACCAGGATTCATCCCAGCCCTTCGGCTCTTGGTACCATTCCATTCCCTGTTTCATCATGTACCTTGAGCCCTAGTAGGAAAGGTTGTGCTATCTGTGTGGCAGTTAGGCCTGTGAACACCAAGGCCGCTCGGCCTATTATTCTTTACATTCTGAGCAGTTGCATATCTCTATAACACTTTCATCTCTTGAAGGAAGATGTTTTTATGATGACCTGTAACAGCTCCTCTCTTGTGTAGGTACAAAGGATACAGTTGGGAATTAAATTGATTCTGGATAATGAAAGTAGTTGCTTCTCCTCTGGGATGGGTTACCCCTCCAGATGGGTTGTTGTCTAGGTTTATAGTACTAGGTATGAACTCCTTCCTATTGAACTGGCCTTCAGTACAATTAGACAGCTCTTGTTTTTTCCCAAGTTAAAAGTGCCAGTATTGCACTTTCAGAAAATTGTGTTGAGCCGGTCCATTTTGTGGTGTGTAGGCCTCAGAGCTGGGGAGAGTTATTTTAGCCTGGCAGTTGACAGAAGAACTTCCAATATTCTGAGAGTTAGTGCTCAGAGGAGAGGATTTCCAGCTCAGTTCCTTTAAATCCCTTGTCAGGCTTGTTTGCAATTGTCTGTATTAGAGTCTAACCTTAAAGTTCTTGGAGGCAACCAAGGGCAATTGCAACAACCTATATTGGTGGAGGAGTGAGTGTCTTTCACTCCCAGATACACGTCTTGAAGGAAGATTGACGCTGGGGCTTTATGGCTAGTTTTGAAGAGAGCATTGCTATCAGCCATGTGATATAATTCAAGTTATAGTTATGTATTTGTATGTGTGTGTTAATGGATAGTTGTGTGTTTTTAATACGTTTATAAAATCATGTTTCCCTGTGGTTCTTCCAAGTGTACTTAGTGTGATTTATCTGTCATCTCTCCCTTCCTCTCTTTCCTCTCTTGTTACTCTCCCTCCCCTTCCCCAGTTAACGGTCCCCCTGGCCTGGCGTGCCCATTGTCTCCTTTCATAGCACCTGTAGCTTAATATCTCCTTCTAATCCTCTCCCCCACACTGATACCCAGTCCCCTTCTTCTTTCCTGTCTCTTTTTTTGTAATTTTTTGATGCTTATATTCAAATTTAAATATCTGGAATGAGATTCCTCAAATAATACCTAGCCATCCACTCATTTGGGCCCATTTAATGGTACCAAGCATAGATTGCATCTTGTAGGGTGAAACTTGAATATGATCAGAAAGCAATGGGTTGTTTGGATGATATTTGGCCACTGTTGAACAAACCAGCACAGCTCTCACGTCATTGCTGTAGCTGGCTCATAGCTTCCACATCTCCAGACTGTTGGTTAATTTTTCTCATTCGAGTGAATACTATCCAGCACTATGAAAACTAGCCAGTAGGGATGAGGGTCTATCTTGATACCAGCTTGATTTCTTCATGTTCTATGATACATTATTGCAGTATCTTCAGCAATAGGGTCTTACAAGTTCTTCTGGGTAACCAAGAGAATTGGCAATAGATTGTAATTTGGGGTGGTTGTAAGGGGCCCCACTGACTAACAACTCAAAAAATAACTTGTATCTTCCACTGGGCTTTTCATTTGCTGACTTTTGTTGTTTTGGGGGAGTCATTTTTACCTATTTTAGGGTAATGCTATTTAAACTTATTTTATATTGTATATACACATATTTTAGTAAGCTTCTATAGTAGTGGATTTTGTACGGCATTTTCAAAGGCATTCAGTGTTCATTCTCCATACCACTCCCTTGCCTTACACAGAGATCCTGTTGCTGTGATGAAACACTCTGACCAACAGCAAGTTGGGGAGAAGAGAATTTATTTGATTTATCTTTACATGATATTCTATCACTGAAGGATTCATAACAAGGACTCAAACAGGAGAGGAACCTGGAAGCAGGAGCGGATATGGAGGCCATGGAGGGATGCTGCTTGTTGGCTTGCTTCATATGTTGCCTACCCTGCTTTCTTATAAAACTCAGGACCACCAGTCCAGGGATGGCATTACCCACAAAGGGCTAGGCCCTCCTGCATCAATCACTAATTAATAAAATATCCTACAGGCTTGTCTATAGCCTGATTTAATGGAGGCATGTCCTTAATTGCTTACTTCTCTCAAATGACTTTAGCATGTAATAAGTTGACAAAAAAAACCTCCCCAACACATCCTCTTTCTTCCAGTTCTATTTCTCCCTGTACCATTCCTGTTCTTTCATTCTCATTTACATGACCTGAGTTCTACACTTCTTTCCTCATGACCTCTTAATGCAGTGGTTCTCAATCTGGGAGTTGCAACCCCTTTGGCGATAGCATGTCTGATATCCTGCATATCTGACATTTACATTACAATTAAAAACAGTAGTAAAATTACAGTTATGAAGAAGGAACAAAATCATTTTATGATTGGAAGGGTCACAACAAAATAATTAAGAGCTGTAGCATTTGGAAGGTTGAGAACCATTGCCTTAATAGGTTCTAGCCTTCTACCTAGCACGTCTTCCATGAGATTAGGTAATAGCATTGCTGTGCTTTTTCCCAAAACATTCCATATTTGCTTCTGGTAAACTTGCTCACTTATATTCTTTTCTGCTTTTTTCACAATAGCTAGGAATTAGAACCAACTTAATGTCCATCATAAATGAATAGTTGATAAAAAATGTGGTTCATATATACATTTAAATATTACTCATCTATAAAGAACACGAAATTATGAAATATAAGTGCAATGGGTGGATCTGGAAATCATTATTCTGAATAAGCAAGTCAGAAAAGAAAGACCAATGCCAGATGCTCTCTTTCGTACATGGATTCTAACTTTGAATCTTTAGATTGAAGAAGAAAGAACATGGCAGAATATAGTTAGGGGATATTCAGTAGGAAAAAAGTAATTGGACCTTTAGTGAAAATGAACTATATCTTAGGTCACATGTGGCAGTAAAAGCTTATTAATGATGACTGTTCCTGATTACAGGGCATAATAGATTTACTTAGTAAGTTTTATGTTCAGCTTTGGTGTAAGTTAAAGAGTGATATTTGGGATATTTTAGGGAATAAGAGTACATCTAGGAAACAGATTGTAAGAAGGTCAAGTGATTACATTTGTAGCATGTAGAATTAGGTCAGGGAAAGAGAGAGAAAAGGTACATTTGATAGTGAAAATATTCCCCTTAAACAGCCAGAGAAAAATCAATGAAGGGTCTCAAGGAAAAGTAATGAGTACATGACATTATTCTCAACAAATGATGTTGTGGCAACTGGATATCTGAATACAAGAGAATTCACATATATCCTATTCATCACATGTATCACAGATCTTAACGTATTATCAAAACCTTACTCCATTCATGACAAAATTATAGAGTTTAGTATACATAATTTTGAATTAAGAAAGCCATTTTAGATATAACATCAAAAGCATAAGACACAGATGATAAATAATCTATGCTTCATAATCATTTTATAAGTTTGAGCTTCAAAGGATAAGAACATAGAAATGAAAAGAGGGCTCACCACATGGAAGAAAATATTTGCAAAGCATATGGTTCGTAAGATACTTTGTTTCATCTTTCTGTCTGTATACTTAAGAGCGCTTTCAATTCAGTAATAAAAATAAACTAACTCAGCCTTAAAATAAGCAGAGATCTTCATCGCACATTCCTCTTGAGGAGACTCACGTAGGTAATAAAGGAATGAGATGTTCTACATCGTTTTCTCTTATCTAGCTGTTAAATAAGCATATATGGTATCAACATTACAATACAACACTCCATATAGAATAGAGTGTCCATGATCAAAAGACAGATGATATTAGCTACGTGAGCAACTGTGGATAAATTGAGCTTTCACAGAACTCTAGTGGCTGTGCAAAATGATAATCAGCTCAGAGACAGCCTGGAAGCTCCCCCCCAAAGTTCAACATATATCTAAATCATTTAGAATTTCTATGCCTAGATACAGACAGACTCATAAAAGAAAAGGTTATAACCTATAAAGTGTGCATGAAACGTTATGACAGCAATACTTATAATAGCTGACAGATGAAAGGAACTCAAATGTCCATAAACTGATAAGTGAATAAGCAAAAGATAAAATGCAGTGGAGTATTATCATGTAGGGGAAAATAGTGAAATGCCATTACATGCTTAACATGAACTTAGGGAAAACTATGTTAAGTAAAACATTCTGGAAACTCAAAAATTAAAATGCTTCATGGTTCTATTTTTAATTGAATTTATTTATTTTAAATATATAGGTGTTTTGTCTTCATGAATCTGTTTCCTAGTTGTATGCATGGTGCTCACAGAGGTGAGAAGAGGGCGTTAGATCCTCTGGACCCGGAATTACTTATATCTATTCTGGGAATCAAAGCCAGGTTCTTTGAAGAAAGTCAATGCTCTAAACACTGAGTCACCTCTTCAACCCTGTGTGGATCCAATTTTATGAGTTTATGTAACAGGCAAATCAACATGGAGCAAAATAGATAATTGACTTCCCAGACTCAGAAGACAATGGGCAGAGAGGCAAAAGAAATATATGTCTAAGACAGATGTATTTAGAGGCTGATAAAATGTTTCAAAATTGATTGTGATCATGGCTACTCAACTTAATATGTCCACTAGATGACATGGGAAGCTTTAAAAGAATGAATTCCTGTAGAGTGGGAGATCTGTCCCAATGAACTGTTCCATTAAGAACAGTATAAAAACAAATTGTAGAGGCTAAGCACAAAAATGGGAGACAAGATGATTGAGATCATGGCAGAATTGGAAGAAGTAGTTTAGAAAAAAAGTAGAAAGAGTAGATTTTGAAGTAGATTTAGATGCAGAAAGTGAGGGAGGTAACATTAATAAAGATTTGTTCCATAAGAAAACCAAGATTATTGGTTTTGAAACCACTAACCTAGCCATGTTCCTAAGTATGAATGGATTTAAGATGAAATTTATAACACAGAATCATTATAATTTTGTTTTAAAATATTATGCTTAGGTTAATGGCATATTATCCCAATGTACCTGAGTTCTATTAACTGTACTTTAACATAAGTCTCTCAGTAATTCTTTTGTGTTCAAGGAAAGAAGAGAGATTATTTTGGGCTTTTAACCCTTTTACTTCACATTCAACTTTATTATGATAGCAGTAGAAAAAGACAAATTGCCAGAAATATTTACAGAAATGGGTAGAAAGCTGAATTGGGGAGAACACTTGACATATAGGACTCTGCTGGAAAGCAAAATGGAAACACATAAGATTATTTCTGGGAGAATATATTCCATCCTTCCAACATTTCCTTTAGAGCCTAACCACCTCCCTGAACAGTAAACACTGCCAGCCCGGTGAAAATACTGGGTAAACAACTTCTTCTCTCATTGTTTATAAGATGCGCAAAGCAAAGGGCAAGAACTGCAAACCAAATAAAATGAACTGTCAATTTCATTCAGGGAAACACTTAAGCCTAGTTATGCATAGAAGCTGCAGCAACTCGTTTACTCATAAAAATCAATAAGCCTGCCACCTGGGTCATCACCAGAGCCCTCTGCACCACAGGGAACTGATTCTCAACTTTCATGAAAGCGACACAGAAGACGCATCCTTCATTAAGCTTTATGCAAGACCATGCACTATTTTTTCTTTCAACTGAGAAAAAAGTAAGCATTGTTATTTCTTATTCTGCCCATAGCAAGTGATTCCCCACCCCGTTTTACAGCACACCACTCTCTCTTCATTAGAGGACCCCTTACACGGGAATACTTGGTCCGCTGGCTCTCAGACTGTATCTTGCTTCTGCAATCATACCCTAGTTGAAATGACCAGTATTAAATATTAATAAATGTCATCTCCAAGCTTCAATTTCCTTGATGAAAATGAATTTGAGACTCTCAAGCACACATTCTTGACTTTAAACTTCAGAAAGTGCACAGAAACTCATTTGCCCACATTCAGAAAAACGATGATTCTGCCCACCATGGGTGGTGACTGAGAATGGTTTCTGAACCAGCATATTAGAATTTCCACAACCACTGGCTTGGCTTAACATTTATAGCTAATACATCAGGAGCAAAAGAGACAACTAGAGATGTGGTTCACTTGCAGAACACTTGCCTAGCATGTGTGAGGTCCTGGATTTGATCTTTGTAGCTGTCATATAAAAGAAAGAGGAATACCCTGAAAGGAAAACCACTGTGCTGTGTTTATTCAAATCAGACCACTGGGTCTTAGTTCCCCTCCCTCCCTCTCATTCTGCTTGTGTTTGATCTGGAAATTTTTCTTCTTGAAGAAGATGATATTTTCTGAATCAGTCAGGACATAGAGGCTTACTTATGAGATTCGCTAAGTAGGCTGGTGCCCTGTGTTTGAACTGCTGCCAATGACTTTTGTGTATGTGTGTGTGTATGTGTGTGTGTGTGCGTGCGCTTATGGTTCTTCCTCAACTCTGCCTCCACCCAGCTCTTTTCATTTAGGCAATGTCTCGGCTGAAATCTTTAGCCTTCAAAGCTACTGAAAAGACTATTTCTATTGCTGTTCTTCTCATCCCAAGAGGGTTCTCAGTGCCAAGCTTCCATTGAATAATCTTTTATCTACAGATGGCCTATCTTTTTTTCTGTGAAGACCCATTTCCTATCCAAAAAGAAAATAATAATTTATTCATTTCAAGTCAATATATTTTCAAAAACTAGTGTAAACTTAAATAGAATAACTTTAATTAGACTTCCAAAGAAAAAAATTAAAATACATTTTGGTTGGAAATTTTCCATTTATAGATTTGTTGGGGAAGAAGAGAGCTACTTGTTCTACCCTGCCACCTGGAAGCAAAATAACCAGACAGAAACTTTATTAATTAAATCACTGCTTGGCCCATTATCTCTAACTTCTTATTGGCTAACTATTACATCTTAATTTAACCAATTTCTATTAAGTTGTGTATTGCCACGTGGCTGTGGCTTACCAGCTAAAGTTCCCAGCGGCTGTCTTTGGTGGCTTCATGGCTTCTTTCTAACTCCAACTTCCTTCCCCCATGCTATAGGCCAATCCAGTTCTTTATTCATTAACCAATAAAAGCAACATTAACCAATAAAATCAGTGGTGTGGGAGATGAAAGGATCTCCCACACCACTGATTGCCACTTTTTTGTTGTTTTCTGCTTTTTCTCGAGGACAATAACTAGACACAGGTCAAATGGAATCACCTACTGATATCTCAAAACTTTTGGTAACATTTCCCATCAATATCACTTCCCATTAGTAGGCTATTGGAGGAAGGTACTATAATGACAACTATTCCAAGTCTTATAACTTGCATAATTTATACCTGTTGGTGTTAAATGTTTGGATCCCAGCTATTAAAAATGTAGCTTCTTTCACTCTTCTTGGAGTGTAGGAAAATACAACTGCTCTGCTAGCCAAAACCCACCTCCCTAGCTCTTGACTGCAAATGTGCTGTGTGCCAAGCAGGAGGCAGAGGAGTCACACTTGGGTGCTGCTGATGGCAAGGTTGGGAGGCTTCTTTCCCATGCTGAGATGTGAAAGCTGCCCTGCCCCACATGAAGAAGTTCTCCTCTATCTGCAGATTCCCTTCTTATTACTTGTGGTCAGCTGAGTCAAAAAATATAAAATTGGAAATTACAGGAATACAAAATTCATAGGGTTCAAATTGTGTTTTTGTTTTGAGTGAAATGATGAAATATATTTGTCCTTCTCTTTCCTGCCTGGGCTGTGAATTGACACTTGCCTGCTAGTCACTTAACAGTCATTCATGGCATCAATTAATTTTACTTAATCGTGTTATTTCACGTGCTTGAGTTCAAGTAATCCTCATTCAACCTAATCCTAATCTCACAGTATGGGACTGATGTAGGAGAGGCAAGGGGCATGCTGTTTGAAAGGTTGATTGACTCTGGCAACATGTGGCACTGTTGCAGAACACAACACAAAACGATAGCACCATCTAGATAGGTACAGGTACTGCTAACTTTCCCACTGTGGTTCTTCCAGTGTGGCACCCAGAGAGGTGTCTACTGTCTTGAATGAAGGAAGATTTGTCTTTACTTGGCCTGCTCCAGACTAGGCACCACATTTCTCAAATTTTGGTATCTTAGCATTCATTTAACACTTGTTGTTCAACTAAACCTAGTTTCCCTTCATTCATTCTTAGTTAAACAGAAAATAAAGAGTGGTGTCTTTGTCTTTCTTTGCCTTGGCATATACTGTAGAGAATCTGAGACAGAGATCTTACTCTTCCCGAGAAAATTTTGCCATCAAGGTTGGGCCTGACTTTCATATAGATATCAAAGAATTCCTTAGAAGTTTGTAGAACTGAAAGAGAACTTTAATCTCTCATAACATATACCTAGAAACACCCAAGGATAAACTAAAGTTCATGATGCCTTCTTAATAGCAGATAGAATCCAAACAAGACATGCAACTTTGAAAGAGAAGCTTCTAGAATATTGAAATACATTTCTATACCAGAATGACTTACTACGACTCAGCACAATTCCAGGACACCACAAAAGAAAAATTCCCAATGCATTCCTTTTATGAGAGAGAAGGACAGTCTTACTGTGCTTCTTTTCACACTACACACTCCCTTAATGCTAGGTGAGGGCATGCTGTACTCACTGCTACAGCTCATATACAGTCTCTCTGTGTAAAAGTGACAGCCTCTATGGCTGGTGGTAAATATGCTTCAGAAATGTAAGACCAAAATATTTCTTCTATAAACAATTTGACTACTCTTTTCTTTTCCCCACATTGCTATAGTAGCTGTGAGTTGTGGTATTAAAACTCTTTGGAGGTTGCAAGTCCAACATTTATGGACTGCAGATATTTTGTTCTCATGGGGTCAGAAAGGATGGGTGATCTGGGTTCTCATCATGAGAGTGTATATACATAGAGGCTCTGTCTTCAGCACCTAATCAGTAGCAAATGCCACACCTCCTAATCCTATCATTTTAGGAATCCAGTTTCAAAATAATGACTTTGAGTAAGAATTAATATCCCAGGCAATGCCACATCAAATGAAGGATAACATTCAAAATACAAAGAAAATATTTTAAGAATTTAAGTATTGCTATTTTATTCTATTGTGTTAGAGAATGGTCATTCCAGTCCTGTCTCTCTTGGGATTTTTATCATGAAAATATATTTGAATTTGTTAAAAGTATTTTATTTGTCTATTGACACAATCTCATGAATTATAGCTTTACTCCCATTTATATATTTTTTATATTTATTGATGTGCATATGTTGAATCATACCTGTATTCTTGTGATAAAGCTAATTTGATTATGATGGATGATCTTTTTACTATATGTCTGTTTTTGGTTTGTAAGAATTTTATTGAGATTGTTTGTATCTAAGTGTTTTGGAGAAATTGACCTGTAGTTTTATTTTTGCTGTGATATCTTTACCTGTTTTTATCATAAACATAATGATGACTTTGTGGAAGGAGTTTAAAAGTGCTCCTATTGTTTCTGATTTTTAAGAAATTATTTAAGTAGTGCTAGATATAGGTACATACTATAAACATGCTTTATTGTATTCAAGACATAACCAGTGGCTCTATCTTGCTAATATCTATGAATTACAGTGTTTGAATTTATTTTATTTTAATTATTTTCTCTTCAAATCACATTATTGTCTTTTACCCACTTTTTAAAGATAATCATATGGGCATGATAACCCTGCCAGAATGGTGCAGTATATTAATTTGTAAATTTTGTTAAGCATTGGAAAAATGCAGTCTTTAACTGTTATTTTTATCTGGAGAATGAAGAACTCTACAGCAAAGCAGAGAGAGCTGCAGAGTTACAGTAAATTCAGTGTGATGTTGCTATTAGTCTAAATGCCTTAGCTAAATGCCACCAACTGAGATCATTAACTGTGCTTCCATAGCAATTTTCTTAATGCTACTTAGCAGCTTCTCTTTAAAAATACCCATTTCGCTTTCCTGCAGGCCAAGGAGCATCATCAGTAATAAAATCACATGCTACGTTGCATAGCCAGGAGTTAATGTTGCACTCTAAGGACCTGTCACTGGCTGCTATAAATCTGCTCAGACACCATGCATTCAATGCACCTCCTTCCTAGATTAAGTATCAGAGCAGCATGAAGTCTAAAGACAAGTTCACAGTAGTTTAGCACATCGAGGGGAGTCCATGCATGCAATAAAGTGAGAAACATCAAACATCAAACTGATATCCATATGTTATTTTTGTTTATTGAGTACTATATAAAGACTTTTCTTTAGTTGTGCGCCAACACAAACTACAAAAGTACCACCACAAATATTTCATTTGCAGGATGCTTGTAGACCCAAGAAAATCACTGACTTAAAGTTCCCCAACATTTCAGCAAAAAGCCGTGGCTATTTAAAATTAAACAGAGGAAGTTAGATGTCAGAGTCTCTGCTCTTTGCTCTTTGTCTAATCTGGAGTCTTAGTAAGGGTCATTCATTATAGAATTTCCTTCTGAGAATTGTGACTACACCAAAACAAGTCTCCATTTGTAAAAGTTGGCTTTAGACAGTGACTGTGGGTTCTCCAATAACTATCACGATTCCCCGCATGACCCCTAAACACACCCCAACTGCTTCTCCTTCATTCTCAAAGACCATTTTCTTCCTCTCCAGTTTTTCTGCTCTAGTAGGGCTTTGCACACCATGTTCTAAGACCCCTGTTTTCATTTTAAAAGAGGTTGCTCATCATTTGGTATCAGTTACTTAATGCTGTGCTCTTCCGTGAGGATGACTGTTAGTCCTGCCCTCAGAATTGTGTAAATGCCTGTAGTTATTCTTCTAATGTTGAGGCCTACTGAACTTTGCCCTTTCCTTGTAGTGACTCTATTGATGTTCTCCTCATTCAGGTCATTATTTTGGGTAGCCATATTGTTGAGACTTCATGTGTATAGGTTATGCTGTTTCTAGAAGAGACAACTTACAGCAAACTCCCTGTTCCTTTGGCTCTTAGAGCCTTTCAGTAGATTTTCTTAGTATGCAAAAAGATTTTGCTAATATGATTACTATGTGTATTTGGATGCAATTTATTTTATGGTTATTCAAGTCCATATTTCATTGTAGAAAAGCTACATTCCTTCACTCAATAACTTGATGATCAACTTTTTTTTTGTTCTAAGAATATGACACAAAACACAAAACTGCTGGGTGTACAGATCTGAAAACTTTTTCCTCAATAGCAAGACTCATTATTGAACTCTCAGTTATTCCAAAGGTTTGCTTAACTTATTTTAAAGGAGTACTTCTTTGCTCCCTTCTGTCTTGGAGTGTGTCTGGTGGTCAGTGCTGTGAATACAGGTGTGCAGAGTGTTCGAGGTCTCTCTGTATTATGGCCTGAGGTGATATCTCTCTCTCTCTCTCTCTCCTGACATCTGACCACATCAGAACCTGACCTTTGAGTTCTCACAAGAGATCAGGACATTTTCCCTAACAGAAGAACCTCTAACACTATACAGCTTTATCCCTCAGTTTAACTGAGCTCCCCTTGATCCTTTTAATTTTATATTCTCAAACAGAGATTAAATGAATCTTAGATTCTTTATAAGTTATATTTACTCTTCATGAAAAACTAAGTAAAAAGTGACTATATAACTTTTCATGGAGTGTTTTGTCTATTTTAAAACAAAATGTCTTATTACAGTGTTCCTTAAAAATAAATATGAGATGTGTGTGCTGTCTCACAATCTCAGCCCTTAGAGGCAGAGGCACATGCATCTCTAAATTCCAGGTCAGCCTGGCCTACACAGCAAGTTTCAGGTTATCCACTGCTATATAGTGATACTTTGTATATAACTATTAATTAATTAAAAATTAAAAGTAGAAGCTTTCTCTTTTAAGTTTTTTGGTTTTTGCACCTTTGCTCATATGTTTAACTTCACTCATTTTATTTCACTGCTCTTTACTCAGGCTTTGATGATGTTTAATACTATATATAAAACAAGAAATAACATAAAAAAACAGAAGTTCAGACTATAAAAGTGGATCATAAACCTAGATTGAATGGAAATAGAATAAAAATGAACACTAGGGTTAATAAGTAAGTTGCAATGCAATTGACGTATCTACCCCCTTGGCTCTAAGGAAATTAAACCAGAGAATGGGGGAGGTTAGGCCATGCAAAAAATTGAGCCACAGATCAACCTAATGAAGTTCAATGGGAGATGGAAATCTGTGTCTCTGACTGTTATTTGGACACTCAGTTCTTGGCTGCCTGCCACTGTGAAGGCATCTTACCAGGTGATCGGCATCTGGGTATCTATAAACCAAACAGTACAATATAGAGTCAAATATTTCCAGCACTGAAGAAGATGCTGATTGTGGAGAGATACTGAAACGGGGCAGTTCTGTTTCCCTAGGAAGAAACGTTTTAAGGATGTATTTGATAGCACATTGCTGCATATGTGCTTACATTGTAAGTTCCATGGAATTTGACTTTCCAGTGTATAATGGGTAACTGGGAAATGACATATGAGATTACTACCCCATCCTAGGAAAGGATACACACTTCACTATATGATGTTTATTTCCCAATAAAAGAAGTATACAGTCTCCCAGGAGAAAACACTTGTTGGAACTTGACTGTTATATGAATCTTGAGTGACAACGTATCAGTTTCCTATATTGCCTTAGATAACAGTGTCTAAGCCAAGGTAAATCTCTGCTGTAAGCCCAGCGATGCCTCAGGAAGAATTCATCACAGAAGCCATTTCAGAAAGTCACTACAAATTTTATAAGTATTATACCGAGTCAAGTCATCTTGTGAGAGTCGTCTTTAAGGTCAACTAATCTGGGAATTCAAGCCTGTCCCAATTGCTTTTTTTTCTTTTTTTTTTAAATTTATTTATTTATTAAAGATTTCTGTCTCTTCCCTGCCACCACCTCCCATTTCCCTCCCCCTCCCCCAATTAAGTCCCCCTCCCTCATCAGCCCAAAGAGCAGCCAGGGTTCTCTGCCCTGTGGGAAGTCCAAGGACCACCCACCTCCATCCAGGTCTAGTAAGGTGAGCATCCAAACTGCTTAGGCTCCCGCAAAGCCAGTACGTGCAGTATGATCAAAAATCCATTGCCATTGTTCTTGAATTCTCAGTAGGAGTAAGACAAATTCTATCTGATGAAAAAATACCTATTTTTCCTCACTTGAATAGATTTAAATTAAGAATTGGAGCTCTCATCGAACAATACTGGAAAGTGTATTACATAGATAAGTGGTAGTTCTACCATGTTATCTCCCTCTGCCAGTGAATTACGTGATGTCCACCATCACACTTTTTCAAAATTTCACTGTTGTAAGAACATTTTTGATAAAGGAGCTAAAAGTATACAATGGAAGAAAGAAAGCATCTTCAACAAATGGTGCTGGCACAACTGGTTGTCAACCTGTAGAAGAATGAAAATAGACCCATATCTATCACCATGCACAAAACTCAAGTCCAAATGGATCAAAGACCTCAATATCAGTCCGAACACACTGAACCTGATAGAAGAGAAAGTGGGAAGTACCCTACAACAGGTGGGCACAGGAGATCGCTTCCTATGTATAACCCCAGCAGCACAGACACTAAGGGCAACATTGAATAAATGGGACCTACTAAAGCTGAGAAGCTTCTGTAAAGCAAAGGACACTGTCACTAAGACAAAAAGGCAACCTACTGACTGAGAGAAGATCTTCACCAACCCCGCAACAGACAAAGGTCTGATCTCCAAAATATATAGAGAACTCAAGAAACTAGACTTTAAAATGCTAATTAACCCAATTAAAAAATGGGGCACTGAACTGAACAGAGAATTCTCAAAAGAAGAAGTTCAAATGGCCAAAAGACACCTAAGGTCCTGTTCAACCTCATTAGCAATCAGGGAAATGCAAATCAAAACAACTTTGAGATATCATCTTACACCTGTCAGAATGGCTAAAATCAAAAGCACCGATGATAGCCTTTGCTGGAGAGGCTGTGGAGGGAGGGGTACACTCATCCATTGCTGGTGGGAATGCAATCTTGTGCAACCACTTTGGAAATCAGTGTTTCGGTTTCTCAGGAAATTCGGGATCAACCTACCCCTGGACCCAGCAATACCACTCTTGGGAATATACCCAAGAGATGCCCTATCATATGGCAAAAGCATTTGTTCAACTATGTTCATAGCAGTATTATTTGTAGTAGCCAGAACCTGGAAACAACCTAGATGCCCTCCAATTGCTTTTTGAAGTGTTTGTGAGACACACTCAAAGAGGTCTGTTAATATAGGAAAGCCAATTTGCTGCAAACCTTTAGTTCCTTTCAAATGCTACATATGGAACTAGAACCTTCATCTGGCTATGGATCGAGATAGAGACAGAGACCCAAATTGGAGCACCGGACTAAGCTCTTAAGACCCAAATGAGGAGCAGAAGGAGGGAGAACATGAGCAAAGAAGTCAGGTCCACGAGGGGTGCACCCACCCGCGGTGACAGTGGAACTGATCTATTGGGAGCTCATCGAGGCCAGCGGGACTGGGACTGAATAAGCATGGGATGAAACTGGACTCGCTGAACGTGGCAGACAATGAAGGCTGATGAGAAGCCAAGGACAATGGCACTAGGTTTCGATACTAATACATGAACTGGCTGTGTGAAAGCCTAGCCCGTTTGGATGCGCTCACCTTCCTGGACCTGGATAGAAGTGGAAGGACCTTGGACTTCCCGCAGGGCAGGGAATCTGGACTGCTCATCATTTTCGAGAGGGAGGGGGAATGGAGTAGGGGGGAGGGAGAGAGGGGTAGGGGAGGGGGGGAGAGGGAGATGTGTGGGAGGAGGGGGAAGGAAATGGGAAACGGGGAGGAGGCAGTAACTTTTCAAAAAATAAAAAAAAAATTAAAAAAGAAGTATTTGCCCAAATGTAATTATATTTGTATTGTCTCAGAAAACCATAGAAGTTTAAGGGGATTTCCAATCGGGTATTATTTGGAGTAACTGACTAATTTATAGACAACTTGTATCACGTTTGTTTTGGTCTCTAGCTGCCTCCTTGTGTTAAGTACTGTAAACAAAATTACTTCTTCAGTACTAATCAAGAAAAGAACTGAAGAGTCCTGTCATTACATTCTTTAACAGATGTACAAATAAAGAATTAGTTCACATTATCTTCCCATTTTCTAAATTTTGCTTGTTTCTGACCAGTGTATGGTAGCTACATAGTGGCCAAAATTAATGTTATACTGCCTGAGTCGTAATTTATTTGGTTGACCCTTTATGATAAGGAAAGAAAGCATTTAAATTAAATCTACTCTGAATGCTGCTTTGAGTAAAGATGACTTAGCTCTTGTCATCCTTATTTTCTCCTGGAGTCTTGGCCCTTTGCTAACATCTGCTCACATATCTTGGCTCTCTGGTTATTAGTCTTCGGATTGCTTCAGATTTCCCATGGCTATGGCACTAAGAATGATTTCTCTCACTGGCTTATTTACAGAGAACAGACAGTAGAAGGAGTGTCTGTTGCTGGTTAAAAAGTGTTTTCCTTAGAGAAGCTGAGCTTGCGCACAAAGACCATCAAAACACTCCAGTGATCAGTGCGTAATGGTGCCTTTGGGATCTGTCTAGTTTACATTACATTTTTAAACCAGCTATACCAGAAGTTTGCATTTTTCCCTTAGGAAAATGCGTACATAAGTTTGACACCTATGATATTCATTCTAGCTCTCTAGGTATAATTTCAAATGTTTCTATACAGTTAATCTTTAGTAATCAATAGTACTGATTCATGCTTTAAATGTAAGATCATGCTATTAAAGAGAAATATAGCTTTCTGGTAACACATCCTGACTATGTTTACCTACTTGAATATGTATATAAAACATCCCCCTTGCATGTAAAATATAACGACACAGGAAATCTACAAGGAAAGAATAAATCAAGATTTCAAATTAATGTTTTAAGAGCTAGGGCTGTCGACTGGCTCAATGTATTAGAGTGCTCAACACACAAGCCTTGACAAGCTGAGTTTAATACTGGTACGCCATGATAGGAGAAACTACTGCCAAAATCCTTTCAACACCGCCCCCAGCACACGTACTGTCAATGCACACCAGCATTCACACATATTATTTATGTCCTCTCACACAGTATAAACATGAGCCATCAGCCATGCACACCCCTCACCTACATACACAATGTGAAACATGCACCAGAACTTACTCATATTCTTCATCCCACACAGTGTGAACATGCACCAGAACTCACACCCCTCACCCCTACACAGTGTGAACATGCACCAGCACTCACACACACACCCTTTACCCTCAGTACCATATATAGAAGCATTAAATCATAAGAAGAGTAAAACTTAATTGAAAAAATAAAAAAATATATGATATATTGCTTTGACAAAAAAGAAAAGGATTTTCTATATCTAAGTATCAGTGGGGTAAATTTAAAATGACAGAAAAATTGACATACAAAATCTTACATGAAAAGCCAGTAAAGCAAATAACTATCAATATAGCTATGTGCTTATAAGTTCCTTCCACACAAAACTGTGGGTTTTAGAAGTTGTTAAATTATAACATTCTTGGAGGGCATAGTTATATCATGTTAAAATAGTTTTTAAAATGGTAGCAATAACAATTGTATGAACAGTTCTAAGCATAAACTATTAGAATACATTAAATTAATTTCCATAGAATTGTATAATGTTTTAGTAAAATAGATTTAGTAAATAAAATTATATGGCATACTTAGGAAAAATTGAAATACACATCCCTCCCCACAGAGAAGTAAAATCTGCAAGACTGTTTCTGAAAAGGATAACACATTTTAAGCATGACATTAGCTGTTATTTGTTTTATTTTTGATATTGTAATATAATTACATCATTTCTCGCTTCATTTTCTTACTTCTCAAATTGTAGTGTGGTAAGTGTCCACTTAGGCTGCATAGGACCCTATGTCAAAAGAGAAGCACCAGAT
>NW_026067950.1:6997113-7024208 GCF_014885135.2 Alexandromys fortis | reverse complement strand
AAAAAAAAAACTGCCAAAGAATTAGGAAATAAACAAACTGGAAAGGAATGGTGGAGCCCTGTTGAAGCAGTTATTCTAGAGTCCCTAACAGAGATTTCAGGTTGGAGTGCTCTCTGTATTCTCTAAGGGCAGATGCCCGGCCTCTCATTCTCCCATCAGGCATGGTTGTCATGGAAGAAAGTACGCTAACCTTTTGTGGAGATAGATGTTTTAACTTCTCACATTTCTCAGAGGCACGAGATGTTTAATATCTGTGCTGTAGTTCACCTTTCTCCTTGTGACAGGGCCAGGGAGAAGTCTGCCACCATGCAGGGAGTTTTGTAGGATCCTTGATGCTCTAAAGCAAGGGAGCCTGTCACTTGTTCTCAGTGTCAGCTCACAATAAGCAAGAACAGAATGTGGAACCTTGCCAATATAATTTATAAGACAGCTGGGATATGTTGGAATTTACTATACTTTTCAAAGACTATATGTATATTATATTGTTAACAAAATACCTTATAAAACTCCAAGAAAAGTGATTTTAAACATTCTAAACATCAACATGACAAGGATATGAATAGTGTATATGTTATTTAGCCGTACTGCAAGTATATAAAACATGAATATTTTATATTTTAGAAAATTTCATAAATATCTAACAAATATGGAGAGTACTTTTTTTATTGAAAAAAAATCCGCCTCCTCCCTGCCTCCCATTTCCCTCCTCCTCCTCCCTCCCCTCTCCCCCTCTCCCCACTCCTCTCCCCCTCCCTCTCCAGTCCAAAGGGCAGTCAGGGTTCCCTGCCCTGTGGAAAGTCCAAAGTCCTCCCCCCTCCATCCAGGTCTAGGAAGGTGAACATCCAGACTGGCTAGGTGCCCACAAAACCAGAACATGAAGTAAGATCAAAACCCCGTGCCATTGTCCTTGGCTTCTCATCAGCCCTCATTGTTTGCCATGATGAGAGAGTCCGGTTTTATCCCATGCTTTTTCAGTCACAGTCCAGCTGGCCTTGGTGAGCTCCCAATAGATCAGCCCCACTGTCTCAGTGGGTGGGTGCACCCCTCGTGATCCTGACTTCCTTGCTCATGTTCTCCCTCCTTCTGCTCCTCCCTGGGACCTTGGGAGCTCAGTCCAGCGCTCCAGTGTGGGTCTCTGTCTCTATCTCCATCCTTCGCCAGACGAAGGTTCTATGGTGATATGCAAGATATTCGTCAATATTGCTATAGCATAGGGTCTTTTCAGGTTCCCTATCCTCAGCTGCCCAAGGAACTAACTGGGGACATTGGCCTGGGCACCTGGGAGCCACTCTAGTTTCAAGTCTCTTGCCAACCCTAAGGTGGCTCCCTTAACTAAGATATGTGCTTCCCTGCTCCTCTATCCAACCTTCCTTTATCCCAATCTTCCTGTTTCCCCAAGTTCCCCCAATCCTCCCCTTCTCACTTTTTTCTCCCCATCTCCCCTTACCCCCATCCCACCCCACCCCCAAGATCCCAATTTTTTGCTTGGCAATCTTGTCTACTTCCCATAGCCAGGAGGATAACTATGTGTTTTTCTTTGGGATCACTTTCTTATTTAGCTTCTTTAGGACCACAAATTATAGACTCAGTGACCTTTATTTATGGCTAGAAACTAATTATGAGTGAGTACATCCCATGTTCATCTTTTTGGGTCTGGGTTACCTCACTCAGGATAGTATTTTCTGTTTCCATCCATTTGCATGCAAAATTCGAGAAGTCATTGTTTTTTACCGCAGAGTAGTATTCTAGTGTGTATATATTCCACACTTTCTTCATCCATTCTTCCATTGAAGGACATCTAGGTTGTTTCAAGGTTCTGGCTATTACAAATAATGCTGCTATGAACATAGTTGAACAAATGCTTTTGTCATGGAGAGTATTTTTAACTGAAGCCCAATCCCACAAGTTGTTCTCTGTACTTCGCATGCACAGCATAGTATATTTGCCCTACTCTTGAAACATATAACTAATTGGAGTTATATTGTCATAGGAAAGGGGTGACTTTTAGTCTGCTAGTTCCTGCAAACCAATGTTCCACAAACACTCGCTAAACTAGAAACCATTCAAACATTCATTCTGAATCATTCTGCTTCATAATTAAATGTCTGTCTGTGACGTCTTGTGTGTTGGCTTTAAACACAAACTTCTGAGCTAGATTGGGAGCTGGTTGGGCTGTTCTGTGCCATGTTTGAATTTTCCCTTGATAGCAAATCTCCTCCTTTGTAATTTAAAAATGTCACTGATTTAAAAAGATCACTAAAAGTAAGTAAAATGCCCGAAGACAGAATTTCTGGTTCCTTGGAGGAGTTTCTTAGAAGCCTGCTGGCTATTAATGCTAAATTGTTGGGACAAATATGAGTGAGACTACAGCCTGGAGAGATAATGGGATCTTAAGTAATAAAAATAAAGCAATCATCAGCAACAAAGATCATTAAGTCTATCAATAAAATAATTTAACTACAATTATATGACCAGGATTTTTTCTTACATATGATTGTAAAAATTATTTTTAACAGAAAATAGTCACATTTTGCTAACATGAGCAGCAGTGCATAAAATATCAGTGTATAATATCCCTAAATTATAAGTCTCTGACACTAAGTAAAACTCCCAAGCTGGTATCTAGACAATATCGTGCTTAGTTACCTCTTTAAGCATTTTCACAAACCAGTTATATTCTCCTACTATTCTGAGATTGTACATGTATTGTAAATATATATATTGTGTTAACTTGTCCACCAGACGACATAGACGACAAGTATATAACTGCTTTCTGTTTGCAGATAGGCTTCTAGGTGTGAAGTCGTACATGACAGGTAGGAAAACATTCTTCCTGTCAAGAAAATTCTGTCCCTATAGGTGAATATATTAACATACAGAAAAACATGACTTGAGATAACTATTATTTGCCTCAATGATTAAAATAATCTAATATTATATGTAAAGATGTCATTTTAAAACACGCAGCTGTTTTAGCTGAAGTGATGATGGAGAAGTCTGTGTGAAGAAGCAACATTGGTCTAAAGGATAAGGCACCACCACTATGTTCTATAGGAAAAGCACTTCATGAAGATTAAATAACCAAAGAAGGTCTGGAATATCAAGAACATTGATGTAGAGAAGCAAGATGATTCTATAGAAAATGGAGAAAAGATTAAGTAAATTGTCTAATTATAGGTAATGAAGGCCCTGATAAGAAGAATTACTAGGTAAGTAATGGGCATTTTAAGCACAGGAATAATAGGAAAATAGTATAGGCTTTGAACGTATTATTCTGAACTCTGGCTAGGAAATGGATTCTAGCCCATCAGAAAGGATGAGAAAGCATGCAGTAGACTGTCTCTGCAACCTAAAAAGGAAATTCTGTAGTCTAAACTGGTGCCAGAGATAGAGGAAGTTTAAAAAAAAAACTGAAGTTTTGAACAGTTGACAGATTAACTATAGGAAATTTCATTCAAGTCAATAAACAAGATGCTGGAAGATGAACTGAGAATCCCCACATTCCTACATTGATACCACAACAGAAAAGGGGATGGAGCTTGAGGATGGAGACTTTGTGGTGATAACAGCAGACTATGAAATCTACGTACTACATGATGCAGTAGAAAAACCTGAAATCCAGAAGCATGAAGAAACTCAGAGTACGGATGTGATCCAGTGCAGAGGTGAAGACTGGGAACCTGTTATCTTTCATGAAGGAATATCTGGTTACATCCAGAAACTTCAATTTGGCAGACAAAACGGGAAAGTTATTTTACTCAATGTCTTCTGCGTCCTATGGAACGCAGGTCATCATCTGAAAGCAGAACAGTGGTGGCCTTAACGGATTAGTGGTTCTTTTGATGTGTAACTAGACAAGTTAACATGACAAATGAGTTAAAATAGGAAATACAGAACTGGGACCAGAACATTTAAGATCATTGTGGCTGAGGTGGTGTAGTTTTAAGGAGGGTTAAATGAATAATAAAATAGATGAAACCATGGGTGTCAAGAATAAAGAGATCAAGTGGATATGTGATTCTTTGTATAAGCCTAGGTCTAAGTTAATAAACAGAGGAATAAATAGGAAAAAAAGGAGATGTAACACTGAAATAATGGAACCTAAATAAGTGAGAAGTTGCCAGATTATGTTAAAGAGAGAGAAGGTTTCTTGTATGTGTCCTCTTTAATTTTTTTTTAAATATTTTATGTATGTGAGTATTTTACTGGCAGGTATGAGTGTGCATCACATGCAAACCTAATGCTCTCAGAGTACAGAAGAGGGCATTGGATAGCATGAAATTGGAAGTACAGATAGCAGTGTGCATCCATTTAGACACTGAGCATGAACCTGGGTCTGATCTTGGTTGTTGAGCCATCTCTTTAAACCCTAAGGGCACATGTTCTTAAATTAGCAACATTTAGAAAGAATAAGGTAATAATATAAATTGGAGATAGCAATGGATGACAACTGCCTCTTTTTAAAAAATATCTTTTTATTATTTAAAACAATTTTTAATTTAAGTATGTTCTAATAACATTTTCCCTCCTCCAAGTCCTTCTATATACTCCCCACACCCACCCAACTTTAAGTTCTTTCTCAAGAAAAGAAAAAACAATACAACCCCTAAAAACCAAAAGTAGAAAACAAAACACATCCAAACAAACAAAATAAAACAAAAAGCAAATAAACAAAAAAAGGCACCAAACTGTAACCAAATCAAATAAAAGCACACAAAAATTGTGGCATTCACTATATGCTGATTAACTACTCCTGAACATGGGATGTGTCCTGGAATGGCATATATTCTCAGGATTACTTTGTTGGGGAGCACTGGATTTCCCTCTCTGCAGGTATATATGGCCATTCAGTAGATAACATTTTTCCTAGGGGCCAGATATTCTTTCACTCATGAAATAAATAACAAAATAAAATATGATAAAATAAAACAAAACCTATTACATTGAGGTTTAATAAGACAGACTAACAGAAGGAAAAGAGCCCAAGAGAAGGCACATGAAACAGAGACCACTTAGTGACACATTCAGGAATCCCATAAAAAGACTAAACTGGAAGCCTTATTGCATATGCAGAGGAACTGGTACAGACCTGTGTAGGCTCTGTTCATGGTGCCTCAGTCTCTGTGAGTGATATGAGCATCTTTTACTGACCAACCTTCAAATGGCTTTGCTACTAGCATAAAGTAACCACGGATCAGCCAAGCTCAGGTTGAAGGAGAGGTGAAGCTCGAAAATTTAAACAAGTTTGAAAATTTAAGAGTGAAGTGGAAAGCCGTGTGTAATAGTTCTGCCTAGCAAAGGTGAGGATGAACATGAAATCTGATAAAAACCCAAATGCATGTACCAAAGTGTGGGTTCCTGATTTCTCCATTCTCCAAGTGCTGACTATATATTTTAAATGCAAATTACAGGTACCATCAACTACACTATAACATCTCAATACTAGCTCCATAGAGACACAATTATGAAAGTTTAAGTAATGAAATAGTTTGTAGCATCTGCAGAGACAGGTACACTTAGCAACCACAGGAGTTCCTTTCCCAGATTCTGTATGGATCAAGATGGGAAGCTAGATTTCACTTCAGAAAAAAGAGCATTAGGGCAAGTCAGAAAAAAGAAGAATTGGAATTTATTAGAAAGAAATATTAGCAAATATCTTGACATCGGCATTAAGAGAGGAGGATGTTCCTTAAATGAAGGATGAGACACAATCCCACATGTTGTTGTGGGCTTCTCCAGAAAGAATAATTGCTAGGTTTCTCAATAAGAGCCATGTACAGGATTTTGGTGGGACCCAAATTATACTTCGAAAACTTTACTACAATTTCCCCCCTTTAAAATTTTCTTTTCTTTTCTTTTTCTTTCTGTTAAATGGGATCTTTGGGTGACTTCAGAGATGACATGGACAAGATTGAAATCTTAATTAACATAAACCATGACTCGCAAGTATTCCTCAAGGGGGTTAAAATATGGATTTTCTTGTAATGAGGCTCCATGTAAGTTTTCTAAAAAAAATAGTAGGTTCACAGCTGGAAGAGGACAGCTACAGCTGAGCTCTGTGGCATGATTCGTTGTTTTCTTTTAGCGTTGCCATTTTTAGTTTCTCTATATTAATAGAATATTTTCCCTCTATGGGCAATATTCACAGAAATATAAATTATATTAAAATTCTTGCTTCTCAGGTGGGAAGAGTATGTAAGCAGACTCTTGATTACTGGGCTCCTCTCCCTTCACGTGTGCCTTTAATTATTCCTGTTTTTAATTCCTGCCTCAGAAATGATACTAAACCATGCTGATATTATCAGTGAAGATCAGACTAGCTTAGCATGCTACACAAGCAGTCTTTCCTAGGAAACCTGCTATGCAGTGTATTTCAGTAAATCTGAAGAAGGGTAGATTGCAATATGCCAATGAGCTCACCAAGGCTAGCTGGACTGCGACTGAAAAAGCATGGGATAAAACCGGACTCTCTGAATATGGCAGACAATGAGGGCTGCTGAGAAGCCAAGGACAATGCCACTGGGTTTTGATCCTACTTCATGTTCTGGCTTTGTGGGAGCCTAGCCAGTTTGGATGTCCACCTTCCTAGACCAGGATGGAGCGGGGAGGACTTTGGACTTTCCACAGGGCAGGGAACCCTGACTGCCCCTCAGACTGGAGAGGGAGGGGAAGAGGAGTGGGGGGAGGGGGAGAGGAGTGGGGGGGAGGGGAGAAGAGAGGAAGGAGGGGGTAAAAGGGAGACGGGGAGGGAAATGGGAGGCGGGGAGGAGGCGGAAAAATTTTTTTTCAATAAAAAATTATATTTAAAAAAAAGAAATATATGTGTGTTGGTGGTATTTTATGGGATCTTGGTACCTGAGAGACAGAGAATTTGACAAAAAAAAAAAAAAAAAAAAAAAAACAACAGTGGGTATGCATGAAAATCAAATGACTATGGTACTCTTTTGATGTTTGATTGCTTCTTAATTATTTAAAGCTGCTATTCCTATCTGAAAAATTAGGATTTTGAAATCTGTGTTGTAACATTGTGGAGTAAATTAAAACATAATGTAGGGAAAGCATCATGTCACATGGCTAACATATAAAAATTCTAAGTAGATTAAATACAGTTGATTGTACTCTACTATTTCCTAAAAGAGGCTAAATTTATAGGAATAACTGCAATAATGTTGAAGCTAAAATCTCTATTTTTATTCTAGTGTCCAAATTGTGGTTTTCTTCTCGTAATGCACCCTAAAATGGAATTGGGCCAGATTTTTTTTCTCCAAAATAAATTCTATGCATGGTTAAAATTCAGCTCTATCTTTAAATAAAATCTCATATTTATGAAGGTGCAAAAGCTTCCTATGAGTGACTTGTGTATTTTCAGCACAACAGAGAAAGAGGCATCATAAATCGAACCTCAGGACAGATAGGCAGAAGAATTATTAGGACGTACAAGGGATAAGGAATGGATAGGGCATGGAGCATATTAGAAGTGCACTAACAAAGCAAACGTTTCTCAAGAGTTCTGACAGACAGTTGTTAGCTGGAACAGATTGCAGTTGGGCAAAATAAAAACGGTCACATCTGTAGGAAGCTGTTCCACAAAAGCTAACATAGCTTTGGGAAACTGGCTGGATTGATGCTGAGAGAACAATTTAATTCATAATTTTCAATAGGCTATGGGTCTTGAGAAGTAATTAATAATTTAATAAAAGGAATTCACTTAATGAATATATTTATATTTCAATATATAGGCAGAAAGGCATTAATCCTGTGCTTAAATCAGTAATACACCTCAAGTGTCTTTAGAGTGGTAAATAAGGATGCTCATTATTAATCCTCTGTAGTGTTTGTTCCCTAGTCCAGAGCCTACGTGGTAGTTAGGCTAAGGAGAAACAACTGGCCAAATACAGTGTAACACAGCTGCTGATCGCTGCATGACAAAACGACATCCTAAAGGTACTGGCATAAAACAATAATTTTTTGATGCTGTTCTAGGGTTTCCTGAACCAGTTTCTGCCAGCAGAAACCTGATTCAGGAGTACGCAAAAGCTGATTGTGGGAGACAGGAATTATCTGAAGGCTGTTTACCAGCAGTCACATGACAACTTCCTGCGTTACTCCTCTCCTTCATGAGTTGGTGCCAGTAGAGGATCAAATGTACAATATTCTATCAGAATAAAATCTCTGAATAAACTGGACAGAGGTGATGCACACCTTTAATCCCAAAACTTGGGAGGCAGAGGCAATCAAATCTCTGGGTCTCTGTGAGTTCCAGGTCAGCTAGGTCTACAGAGTGAACTCCAAGAAAACTAGGGTTGTTACACAGGGAAACTTTGTTTCAAAAACAAAACATTTGAATTATAGGAACAGAATAAATGTCCCATTAAGCCAGAATTTATTAGAGGCATATCAGTATTCTCAGGATTACATTATGAATCTGGGGGAGGACATTCATTTCAGGAGAAAAAGTTTCTATAACTCTAGAAGGAATCAGGGTTGCCTAGAGACTGACTTATGTAACAAAGCTATAAACTGCTGGCATCCTTATTCCTCAATGGTGTCTTGGAAATGGCTGGATTAGAAGGGTATTACAATCAGGACATATGGGTCCAGTTTAAAGAAAACAGCTGTGGTCAAATAGTAATTAATTGAGCTCGAGATTGTCAGGACCACAGACATGGCTATGTAAACTATTTAAATTTAGGGTTTATTATTTAAGAAGAAAATCCAATAGTCTTTGAGTCACAGAATAAATACAACATTTGGTTAGTAGGAGTACACAGAGTGAAGTGAAATCTTCTCGAGACAAATAAAGAAAATTAAAAATACCTGACTGAAATGATTGCTGAAGTCAATGCTAAAATCAAAATAAGTATATTTTCATAGAATTGTTACATGCAAATCACTGGCTATCTGTGGAAAGCCAGAAGATGACCCTTCATGAAAACTTAAATGCTAATTTCTAATATTTCAGTTAGCTCATTTCACTCTTGCCCTTAACACACACACACACACACATATATATACACTGACATTATGAAATTGCAAACATGAGTGGATATGAGAATATTATGTAGATTATCTCAACAAGGCATTTAAAGAAAAAATCTATAATCGTCTAAATCAAAGAAGAAAGTATGATATAGCCAGATATACACAACCAATCCAACATGAATAGTATTCCAGAGACCTCTACAGTCTTCAACAAGTCTCAAGTCAGTTATTTGTAGAAATCATTTTGTCAGGCATTTGTCAAGGGTACTTCAACTCAGGAATAACATCTGAGCATGGATTTTTCAATAAGAGTCAATCCAAAGAGTATTAAGAGAAAATGATATTAAAATTCTTCCCACATGTTTTAAGAAAAACTCTCTCACCTATCAACCCTGGTGTCTTCAGGGTGTTTGTTACAGTCAATGATGATTGGGTTCTTTTAAGAAACTTCTAAAGATCAAGTGTATGAAGGCCATAAAACTGTCAAGTTTCACATGCTTGGAGTTTTACTCCAAATAGAGGAGGGGGGAGACTAGATATATCAGGATAAAATTTATCCTCGTCTTGGGTTGAGATTTCTCTAGATCTAAATGCTATTTGGATCAAAACAAAAACTATGATTTGTATTATAAATAAAAGTAACACCTAAAGGAAGCAACAGATAACTAAGTGAGCACTATAAATAAAGCATTATATTTGGTCCTTTAGAAGAAAACTGGGAAAAGGAAAAAAATCTAAGTCATGAATTTACCAAGTCAGCTAAGCCTATATGGATGTCATCAAGATCATTCTACATGTTTCCCCAATTTACCAATATGCCTATTCGTGTTTTTAAAAATCAACTCATGGACTCATAGCAGTTATATGAAGCATCTTTAAAATTAGAAACAAGATATTTTAAATAATTCTGCGGCTTCAATATTTCAAGGCATAATGAGGGTGACAAATGAGCACACTGATATGATACTGTATTAACTAAATACTAAGCAGAGGACTATATGACATCACAATGTAAAATCAAACTGTCAATCAAACTCAATGAATATCCTACATGCTCCATGTCTTGCAACATAAAATATTTAGCTGATTGAATTATTTAAATCAAAACCGTCATACCAATCTTACTATATGCAAATTATTGTTATCTATAATAAATAGTAACATTTCGTGTATATCAAATACTTGTATTAAACCAAATATCCTTATTATTTACTACTAATAATGTTTGATTTGTATTCCTGCTTTCTAACCCATGTACTCAAGGTCATATAAAAAATTTCTTGGGTCAAGGAAGAGGTTGTGATAGAAAAAATATTTAAAAACTATGATCTGTTAAAATACAAAAATGAGAATATGGACAGACTTAGTAGTAGGACAGAAGTTTCACAGTTGTCTTGAATGTTCACTGATTGAAAGTTAGAATTTGAGCATATACTACATTTGAAATTTTGTGATTTTTTTTAATAATCTGTACACATTTAAGGACAAAATTAGTGCATCCTTGGTATTGTTTAGAACAGTAATATTGGCTCTAAGTTGCTGTGGTGCCATAGGTTTTACACTTAAGAATGATCTCAAAAACAAATAGTTTCCCAAGAAAAGAAGAGAATGGGACAAGTCTATCTGATCAACAATGCTTGCTCATTACTGAGGACCCTAGAAACATATCTGAGATGAGTCAATGTGAGTTCTCTGTAGACCAGACTAACCTCGGACTCATGGTGATCCACCTGCCTCTTCCTCCTGAGTGTTGGATTTAAAAGCCTGGGACAGCACTGTTGTCAGTGTGTGGTCTCAATGTGATCACAGATGGATTCATCTTTACGTGTTATGAATCAGAGGGCATAATAACCATAATGTATGCAAGTCTAATGTTGGCAGCTAAAATAAAACTACAAATGGCAATGCACATCAGGCATAGTAGATAGACAATATTTAATCATAAAGGGGAGTTGGTATTATTTAGGGAAGACCTACAGGAAGATGCAAGATATAATATGGACACCTTGAAAGCAGACAGAGAAGAGTTGGCAATCCCAAAGTCTACAAAACTCTAAAACTAAAGGAGGATATATAAAAGAAGAAAGACACCATTAAAAGACAGCAGACCTCACATTGGCCATTCTGCCCTGAGACAATGCTGAGTGCTTCAAAGATAAAACAGAAAACACAGCTTCTTAAATATATTTAGAAATTATAAAGACACAAATGATTTTATCACAGGATAAGTCAGGTGTTCCAGGCTCCACACAAAGTCTTTTTTGCTGGGAGGAATGCAAGATGCAATGGAATTTTAGTTAGGTGCCTGTGTCTTGGAAATTCAGTTTCCGAGTTACCTGATCATTACATGTATTAGGCTATGGTGTTGGCATTTAGATACAGAAAAGACATGCACTTCCAGATAAACAAAGTAAAAGATAAGCATAGGATGTATCAAGAATGTGTTGTAGAAAGAGAAAAAAACTAAAGAATAATGGCTATAGTAGGTTTTTAATTTTGACAGAGGCACTGTATTCATGAGAAAGGGGTGGTTTAAAATTAGTCATATCATCAAGAAATAGGAAAATACTTCAATACTTAAGACTGAGCGCAATATATGATAAAACTCAACGGAATGGTGTAAATAATTTATAATGTAATTGTCATGAAAAAGTGAAGTCATATGCTTTTTAAAGTTAAGTAATAGATTATTCTGCCGTGAACAAGAAATTCTACACATTATTGCTTTCACCTTTTAAATATGGCATTAAACATAAAGATCTTTATAGAATGACAAATGAGCTCTGATTTCTGGAACATAAAAGCCACCTTACAAGCCTATATTAAGTGAACATACATTTAAGAGTGCTATTGAAATTTCATTGTATTTAGTCATGTAACTAAAAATGAAGCTTGTCTAAATGTATGTGTTTTAGGATGCCTCTTATGTATGTTTCCATTGGCTGTGTTATCCATCCATCCCCTTATTTCCATCCTTAACTTCTAAAATTCCATTCCCCTCTACACTTTTACACTTTATGCTTCCTTTTCTGTCACCCCCTTATGTACCACCGAAGGTCTATCCCTCCATTGCAACTACCTCCATGGCCCCTTACTAAGTTCTTGAGTTCTAAGCCTATTCCAATTTACGCACATGTAAACATTTTAAACTTCCATTCATGAATGACAGAGAACCTGTGGTCTGGGTTTAATCATTCCGAAGAATTATTTCCAATCTCACCCACATACCTCTGATTTCTATAATCTCGTTTTTCTTTTCAACTGATTTTTAGTTCAATACTTTTTAATGCCAAAGTGCCAGGAATCTGAAGATTTCCCCTGCTTCATCAATGAATTACAAAAGTTAACTGTTCCAATCTCCGGTCAAATAATATGAACAATATTGTCTAGATCAACACAGTCCTCAGTTGTGACTATCTAGCTGTCTTCAGAGAGTTAGCCTGTTTTCCTAGCATCATCTACCCATTATGTTTGCATTGAAATAATATAATCACATAATATATAATATGAATTATAATATATAATTATATATTATTTCAATGTAAAGGTAAATATATATAGTTGTTTTACATTAAAAGTATATATGCTTATATACTTATATATTAGTATATAAACTCAGGGCTTCAACAAGAAGCTACCAATGTTTAATTGTTATTCATGGCAGGTATGAGATTTGGAATAATGTATGCAAGGGTCAAGACTCCATTCATCACAAAGATTATGCATCGCCTAGGTGGTGTGGTATGTCCTTTTTTCATCGCCATAGTAGATGCTATTAGAAAATACAGATCTTCTAATAAAAAACTATTTTTATGATAACAAATACTGGCAAACATGTGGGGAAGGAGGAACCTCAGATTACTGCTAGTGAAACTGAGCCAGTTGCTACAAAAATCAGTATATGTTTGCTTAAAACAATTAAAATTAGAACTTGTGGGTATACCCAGGCATGCTAAATCCAGCTATAGACACTTGAACATTGATGCTGCACTACTCACACAGATAAGGAATGGAATTGGCCTAGATATCTGTCAGCAGATAGACTAATAGAGAAAACAAAATACATGCATACAAACAATGAATTTTTATTTGACCATAAATAATGAAAACAGCATTTTCAGGGAAATAAGTGGTATATAAATCTTTATGTTGAACAAAATAAGATTGATAAAGGTTGCTACTGTGTGTTGTCTCTCAAACGTTCATCTTAGATTTTAATTTAATGTGTATATTGTAATTTGCATATATATACTCTCTATATAAATACATATATAAATATGACTTGTTTCATGGCTTATACTATATACACATATGTGAAACTTAAGTAATGTATATAATAGAACTTGAACGGGAGCATATGGATGGATCATAAATGCAGTGAATGAAATATAGCAAAAGGAGAAAGACAAGAGAGACCAAGGAGCAGAAGACTGAGTGAATTGTGTGTGAATGATTTAATCAACCTTATTGTTTTTTACCTTAACTTTACAAAACTTTAAAAACTAGAAAGTACGTAATTATGGTTATTGATCTAAATCTCTACTTGCAGTTTGCTTTTTAAAGTTTTAATTAATTTTGCTCTTTGGCAGCTTCACACATGTATGCAATGCATTCTGATTATTTTCTTCCCCTACCTGCTCACTTCCCTTGCTTTCCTGATCTCCAGAACTCTTCCCCAAATGCACGATTTTCCATCTGTTTTGTCACCCGCTGAATTCAGCCACTCCCATCTGTGTGACCATGGGTTTGGAAGTATGCATTGGAACCTTGTAGGCTCACCATAATTGTCACATAACCCAAGATAATGAACCCTTCTCTCGGAATCTACCATTAGCCAATAGTCCAGCAAGGCCTAAAGTGCCTCTCTCACATCCATGGCTGACTCTTAGTAGGACTAGTCTGCTGCCACCTCACTCAGGAGCTCCAGTTGTTGTGAGTTCAGGGTTACAATGTGCTGTTGTGTCTGGAAGACAAGAGTGTACACTCTGTCTTCCTATCTTCTGTTTCCTATTTACACTTTAGACTCTCTTCTATGAAGTTTTTTTTTTCAGGCTTAGATGTGATGGTTTAAATGTCTTATCTAGAGTTAAGACACCAACCAACACTTATTTCTATCATCTTGGGTAGTCATGTGGCTCTGCATTAGCTGCCATTCATTGCAAGGGGCATTCCGCTGATTAAGGCAGAGGGAAGCATTGGTCTGAGGGTATAGGCAATTATTTAGAAGGCAATCAGATGTTATGCTCATTCAGATAAGCGACGATAGTAGGTTCCCCTCAGGACCTACTACCAATACAAGAAATGTTAGCAGAGACCAGTCTGGGCCTTGAGCTTGCCCGTGTTTATCACAAAATTAGCAGAATTTAGGAGCTTTACATTTATATATAACAAAGTACATTAGATATCTTTCAATGACATTTCTAATAGCTGAGCAAATGAAACATGACTAAGGTACTGACCTTTGCTTAATTCTAGAAATGGGTTTCATGGACTCCCCCACCCTGTCTTCAATGACTCAGACACAACTGCTCTACTTTTCCACCTCTATGGATATGTGCTCCTGCTCTCCTTGTATAAACCACCATCCCAGCCATTTTATGTCTTCTTTTAATAAATCTCTCAAGTGAGACCTTGCTATGTTTTGTGACTCTGTGGTGACTCTCATGCTCACAAGAAGCCTGGGTACCCTTTCAATCATTGTATTAGCTACAATAAAACACAGGATATAATTTACTTTTTTTTCTTTTATGGTTTTTAAGGACATGTTTCTCTGTGTAGCTTTGAAGTCTGTCCTGGCACGAGCTCTTGTAGACTAGGCTGGCCTCGAACTCATAGAGATCCACCTGCCTCTGCCTCCCAAGTGCTGGGATTAAAGGCGTGTGACACCACCGCCTGGTGATATAATTTTATGTATGAAGTGGAGACACCTTACGTTTCTACATGTTTCCATTTTAAACAATAAGTAAATAAGACTTAATATTTGAGAACATAATTTATGAGGCTTGTTTTTTGGTTTTGGTTTTAGTTTGCTTTTTTGTTTTGTTTTGTTTTTGTTTTTTCCATCAACCCACATTGCAAATGAAAGGTACTCCATGAGGAAGATAATGATAGACCTGGCATAGTAGTTTGTACCCCAAGTCCTCCAATCACTTGCTAGTGAGAAGCAACAGAAGAATTCTGAAATACATATTTCAGCAAGGGAAATGATTTTACAATGTGGGTGCTCTTTCCTCCTGTGGCATTAACTACAATGTCTCAGCTGTCCAGTGCCAACTTAATCTCCTAACTGCACTCCAGATTGAATTCAAATTAGTGTGATGAGCTCTCATCCGTCTCTCACTGTGCAGAGTTTGGGAGACGGAGAGCATCTACTCTAAAAATATAAAACTTCCTGCAAATGCAGTTTTACACGATAATTTTGAAATGCATGTATAACTCAAAGAATATTCCAATAGCTGCACAAATTAAATTCCCTTTAATGGGAAATAACTTAAAATTCTCATCCTGTTGTTGTGAGATATTTGACGGCACTGTGAAACCTGGGAGTATATTTAAAAATATCCACCTTGGGTCAGGAGATGGAGCCAGCATCTAGTTGATGGGAATTAGCCAGAAGAGTACAGAGGAGCCAGGAAGGCAGAGAGAAGTGCTGGAAGGAGTGGGAAGGGACTTGGAGTTTGGCAGCCTTTTTTGGTTTGGGAGGGCTGAAGAGAGACTCTCTTGCTCTGGATAAAAAGGAGCTGGTTGTTTCTTGGCCTC
This sequence comes from Alexandromys fortis, assembly GCF_014885135.2. NCBI lineage: Eukaryota > Metazoa > Chordata > Mammalia > Rodentia > Cricetidae > Alexandromys > Alexandromys fortis. The sequence goes on along the minus strand of NW_026067950.1, from coordinate 7,008,467 downwards.
TCTGAGCTAGCAGGTTTTCACTGCAACATCTGACTCCAGAGTCTTTATTCATGAATAGAATGATAAAGACTTAGTTAAAATCTATACTTGGCAGGAGCAGCAGAGCAGGTGCCACTGGGACTGAAAACCTGGCTACGTTGTGGCCTGACTGGTTGGGCGCTGAGTGCAGAGCTTGCAAGACCTGGGGTCCAGGACCCACAGGTGTAATTACATTATCAGTAGATGCAGGTGCAATCACTAAGCCAGCGGAAAAACAGCACCTACTAACACAAGGCATCTGATAGCGTGTATGCATCTTCTAAATAGTCGTTTTGTTGTTGTTTTTTGAGACAGGGTTTCTCTGTGTAACAGTCCTAACTGTCCTAGAACTTGCTTTGTTGGCCAGACTGGCCTCAAAGATCCACCTGCCTGTGCCTCCCTAAGCTCTTCTATGTAGTCTTAACAGAAGTTAGTAAAATACTAAAGATGAGCTCAGCTGGCCAAAATGCCCCAGGATGCAGCACAACACATGCCGTATGTGAGCTCGATGACTACCAAGTGAACTGAGTGGAGATAAAGGGAAATATAAACTACTTTTAAGTTTTATACTTGCTTAGGAAACAGGAGTTCCTAGCTAAAGGAAGTATTTTATGATCCTAAAATACTCTGACAGAAATTACAAAATGCAGTGATAATGAAATCAAACTGTCTTTAACTTCTTAATCTCTTCTTTTAAAAAAATTAATGTCTGCCTATCTTTGAGGGAACTTGAAACCCAATACCATAAAAAGAAAAAAGCAAGTGGACTGTAATATGACATTCCTTTCCTACCCCTGGTCATTTGCAATTTCATATGATAATTGGAAACGGGACAGTACATATAAAATTATCAATTACTTGCTCCCAAAATATGATTATTTATGCCCGTGCTAAGAGTACTGTCTGCAAAGTACAGAGGGCTTTGAGCTGATATGCCTAAAAACACTTGTACAGTCTGACTCCAGGATGTCACCCTCACAGTTGACATCATCTTGGCTGACCCAATGTAGTCTTTTGTATCTCAACAAATTTAACTTCAGCTTAAAATCCACTTGAAGGCCTATAATTTTGTTCACAAGCTTTTCGATTTTTTTTGTAACTCTACTGTAATATTTTTATCATATCCTTTGGCCACATATCTCTCTGACCCTCTTCACATTTCTGATATTAGCTTTTACGTTAACTTAATGTATTATCATCTTGTGTATTCTTACTTTACCGCACACAGATTGCTGATTCCTTTCTGCCTTGCACAACTAATATTCTGTGTGAATGCTCTGTCACCAAGTGTAAGTAATTAAGAAAGATTGATGATCTCAGTTGTTCAAGGCATTTCCAAAAACTAAAAGGAGTCCATCGTAATGACATTACAATGAGGCAATAAAAGATTTCTTGCAAGCATATGTTCAAATATTGGAAGATCATAGTAGTAAACTTCCATTACGTCTGTCGTTTGTCATGTCATTCATAAATTATAATTGTGCATCATTTTCTCCAGGTTTAATTTGGTATCGTAATCTATGCAAGATGGAAGCACATACAAGATTTATTATTTGTATCAGTGTTATACTGCTTGATGTATACTAGGCATTTACATATTTTATTAAAATAAATAAAATGGATAGAAGAGAAAAGGACAAGGCAGAGAAGAGGAAGAAGCAGAAAATGTTTCTCTGTTGGGTAACAGCTAGAAATTTCTTAGCACATACAGTACAGATTAGTATATATCTTAACACATACAGTACAGGTTAGTATCCAGAAAAGTGTCATTTCTTCTTTCCATAGACTGACCATCATTATGATTAGGATCTTAATAGCCAAAATTGGTAAATGTAATGCAAACGTAGTATGTATTGATGAGACTAGCATCTTGGCACAAACCAGCAATCCCAGCTCTCAGAGTTTGTGACAAGAACATAGCAAGTAGGAAGATAGCAAAGGATACACAGTAAGACACAGTTAGGGAAAGGAAAAGGCTAAATATTCTAGTTGCTCTCTAAGCATATATACACAATGCCTTACATAGCTTTGATAGACCAGCACATTTTGTCAGTACTCATGAAGGTTTGGGTAATGCTGTTGCTATTAATTTAATGAGATTTGTAATTCTAATTGCAAAATATTATACCTATATGGCATGTTACCATTTTGTATATTTGTTCCCCAATTTTTGAATCATATTGACCTCATAAAATACTTACGTCTACATGTTTACAATTATTTCTTGCATCTTATGAAATATACAGTAGATGGTCATCATCTGAGCTCACCCTTCTGTTCCGTAGAGCACCACAACTTAGTGCTCCCCTTCTCCACCACTGTCCACAGAAGGCATTGAGTTTTGCTTAACATGATCTGTATGAATTCAGTAATATGTGATGTTGGACTTGTCCAGCCATAGATACTGGATTATACAAGACGAAAAAAACACCTTTGTATTTACTACCTCTTCTTCTTGAACAGAGAATTTCTATTTTATTTAGAAAACATATTATAAATTGAATCACACACTTGCATAACTGTCCATTATGCTTTCTTAGTATGCAGACAGTCTTTGAACATGGAGAAGACAGGATTCTGTGACAGGGGCTCAAGATGTATCCCTCACTGATGTGTTGACTGAGAATACCAAATCACTGTTCCTCGTGATTACACTTTGATTATGAATTTAAATCTCCTGAAGTCCATCTGTTCATCAAAGTGTAATTGACTGTCAAATCCAATAAGTGACAGAAATTCCTTTCCTTTACATCTGACCTTGTTTTTTGGCACAGAAGAAGTGGATTCAAATATGACAAACTCTCCCCCGACAGCTGGACGATTGTTCACTGTGGCCAAATGAGAAATCTGTTTCAGGGAACAGACAGGCTCGTCGCACCACATATTTTACTATTCTACACTGCTCTTTTGAATGCATTTATTACTCCTCAAATTTCCCTTGGCTGTATTTAATAATTTCTACCTGTATGCTCTGTTAATCCTATAAAATTCACACATCACACATCTGACACGTTTTGATATATAACCTCTGTCTCAAGCTTGTTTTATTTTTAAGTGAAAATTCCACCTTTTTGCCTCTACTTTGAAACATCTAATAGACTCCTGTTGAAATAGGAGCGGCGGGGCTGCGTCCCCGGCACCCGGCCGCCCGCATGGCTAGCTTATGCCCAGAAATAATTACACGGAAACTGTATTTTTTTAAACACTGCCTGGCCCGGATAGTTCCAGTTCCTTATGGCTAGCTCTTACATATTGTTCTAACCCATTTCTAATATTCTGTGTAGCCCACGAGCTGGCTTACCAGGGAGGATCTTAACCTGCGTCTGTCTGGAGCGGGAGAACCATGGCGACTCCTCACACAGCTTCTCTTTCCCAGCATTCTCCTCTGTCTACTCCGCCTACCTAATTTTCTATCCAATAAAATGGGCCAAGGCAGTTTCTTTATTAATAAGAAATCACTCCCACATCATTTCCCCTTTTTCTGTTTAAACAAAAAAGAAAGGCTTTAACTTTAACATAGTAAAATTACATATAACAAAACAGTTATCAAGTAAGAATTACAGTTACAATATTTATATCTATTTTATCTCTTATCATAACTAAGGAAAACTATAACTAACCATTCTTCAACTCCATCAAAGACTCCAGAAGGATATAATATTACCTATCAAACAAGAAATAAGAAAACTCTAGAAATGACAGAGACATCTCGCTGCCTGGACAGTCACCCAAAGTTCCTCTGTACCGTTGGGGCATCCATCTTCGGCCTACAGGCCCATAGTATCCAGCAGACATTCTCATCAAGCAAGAAATTCCAAAGACAGTTCAGTCACTTTTTGCTGTGTCCTGCAGAATGTCTCACAGACTCTTTCATGAAGCAGGAACCCCAAAAGGTCATCTCACCTTTAGGCAAGTTCAGCAGTCCTCTCTCTGCGGGTTCTCTGTGTCCAGTTTATGCAACAGTCCAGGCAAGAGCAGTTTCTTGCCCAAATGGCTATCAAACTCCATAAGGATTCTCTTCGATGCCCATCTTCCTCTTGAAATAGATTGGTGCTGCCAGGAGCAAATGTGTCTCATTGTCATGAAAAACCCTAAGTTATTAAAATATCTTAAATGCCATATTCTGCAGCCTTTGAAAGATATGAAGAATGCCTATCTAACTAAAATATCTCTCTATATATCTAGAAAATCTAACTAACATGACTACAAGCTTAAGTATTAGCGATGATTATCCATTAACAACCTATATTTCCTAATTATACATTACATTTTTAAATGAACTACACAATCACAATACCTTAATCAAGATCAAAAATACATATACATATAACAAAATTGACCATAAAATCCATACCAATGCAAATTATTCATATCTATATCATATCCCCCTTTAAATGTAAAAGAACATTTATAAACAATATTTGGGAACATGGGCGTAGTTTTTTCTCTACAAACTGCTTCCTGCTGAATAGGGGCGTCGTTAATTAGGTTGTTCATGATATAACCTGTATGCTAGTTTCATCTCAGTTGGCAATTGAGCGAAGCAATTTTTTGAGGGTATTCACAGCAACCTTTCAGGAGGGCGTGGTCTATCATACCAAATCGGAATAGATGCAATCCACAGGGTCTCATCCTCTGCAAAAACAAAAGAAGACCCTCTCCAAAGCATCATATCCTTAGACCCAAATTCTGAAATCATAATACCCTTATATCCATTTTGGTTTAGATTGGCAGCCCATGTAATGAAATGTCTCTCTGTACTTAGCTCCTTCACAGTCAAAAATTTTAAAGAAAACACAATGTACATAATCCAGACTCTCTGTGAATTTTCCATTTTTACGTGGCTTATATTTCTTTATTTCTTTTAATCTATAACTCTCTGTACTTCTGTACTCTGTCTCTTTAAAGACTTTACCCTTTTTCTTTTTAAGACATTAACTTTATTCTTTATATTCTTTTTCTTCTCTTTCCCAAGCCTACGTACATTTATCCAACAGTGTCTGAATCTGTTTTATTGTGAATCTGTAATTTCTTTACTATACAGGAGCATTTCTTAAAATGTTAAGCATTTCTTAAAAACTTAAGTTGCACCATTTACAGGTAATACGGTACTGCCTGTGTCCTGCCCAGTCTAAACCTTAACTGCACGGTTTTAAGGTAATTACGGTAGTTCCTGCCTGAGATCAGCACAGTTCAGCATGGAGCAGCCGCTCCTGCCTCAGAGTCATTTGGTGCCCCTGAACCATTCACAGTTTCAGGCACACAGCAAGTCCACATTGGAGCCGCACTCAGCAGTTTAACTCTGAGACTGAGTGTGCAGCACAGAAACTCTTTTCATCCAAGTTACAGCCAAATCTGACATGCAGAGCACTGCGCAGTCTGAAAATGCGTCTCTGTATAGCGGCAGGAATCCGCCATGCTCTTCCGCCTGCCTAAGCCTGATTCTGCCTTCTGCCCAGGTGCAGGCGGGGAGCTCTGAGCCATCTGCACGGTCTCAGAGCACTCTCCTCCGATCCCAAGCGGAACACAAACATCCAGTCCCATAAAAGCCTTGAAATGCTTTAAAGCCAGAGTTCATGCTGGCAGCACAGCCCCCAGGAAGCCGCGCTTTAAAATGATGTAGCTTATTTTTCTGCTGTTGTAGCTGAATCAGGAATCTCTCTACAGCACGCCACCAACAAAACAGCAAAAATCTGTGTTAAACTCTCTCTCCCTTATTTTTAAGCCTTCTCAGGTTTTTAAGTGGATTTAGCCCATCACGTCTGGGCGCCATCTGTTGAAATAGGAGCGGCAGGGCTGCGTCCCCGGCACCCGGCCGCCCGCATGGCTAGCTTATGCCCAGAAATAATTACACGGAAACTGTATTCTTTCAAACACTGCCTGGCCCGGATAGTTCCAGTTCCTTATGGCTAGCTCTTACATATTGTTCTAACCCATTTCTAATATTCTGTGTAGCCCACGAGCTGGCTTACCAGGGAGGATCTTAACCTGCGTCTGTCTGGAGCGGGAGAACCATGGCGACTCCTCACACAGCTTCTCTTTCCCAGCATTCTCCTCTGTCTACTCCGCCTACCTAATTTTCTATCCAATAAAATGGGCCAAGGCAGTTTCTTTATTAATAAGAAATCACTCCCACATCAGACTCCAATTTTGCTTCCATTTTAAGCCCAAGTCATTGCTTAAAAACAATAAAAGTACACAAGAACTCCTTCCTGGGTAATGAATGTCATGTTTTATCTGGCCCTATTTTTATTAATATATTATAATTTATTATTTGGGGATTTCACCCATCATATCCACCTCCCTTCCCTGCATCCTGTTTTATTTGGAACCCTTAGGCCCTACCACCAAAGAGAAAAACAACTGGTGGAATGTAAATCTCAATTAAAATTTCAGAATTTCACTTGAAGCACTTTTATGAGAAGCATAATTATCTGGTTAACCGTGATGAATAAACTGTACCTGGACTTTCTCTTTTGAATAGTTTCTATTTTCCATTGTTAACTGGCATAATCATGACTTGATTCTCCTTCCAGTTGGTCAGTAGTAGCATAATGCTGACTCAATGTCTGAATCAGTTCCCTTATATTACATGATTATGTGAGAATGATTTGATCTCACACCCTTAAAAGAGGAGCAAGCACAGAAAGAGTATTGATATTATAATATGTCATTACAATCATTCTGTTTCACTAAAAGCTATTATCATGTATCTCTTATTGTTCCTGTTATACATTTATCACATATGTAGGAAGAGGAACCTCTCACTCTCTCTCTCTCTCTTGCTCTTTCACTCTTTTGCTCTCTCTCTCTCTCTCTTTCTGTCTCTCTATCTATAAGAAAATTATAGTTCTTTGACTGTGATATAAAAAGTTAAGCTTTGTATATCCTGGAGGATATGTCATCAGTTAGATTAGAATTGTTTATTAATTATTGGTTTGGAGTAGTTTGTGATATATATGCATATATGTACATGTGTATGTAGATATGTATTTATGTATGTGTGTTTATGGTTGTAGGACTGGTACTGTCAGCAGCTTTTGATATACAAAAGGGGGTCTTGGAATATATCGCTTATGGTTAAGAGGGATATACTGAATAAACGACCAATTTGGTGTTTCATGTTATCTTCAGCTGGACATGTCATCTTAGCAACTCATTTGTAAAATGAAATTGGTGTTTTCCTTGTTTTTAATCATTGTGTCCGTGGGTATCATATATGTGCATCTCTGTTCATATGTATGAGTGAAGGTTCATGCTTGTGTGTGGCTATTGGATCTCCTTGGAAGTCAGTCCTCATCTTCCAAATTTCTGAAACAGTAACTTGTTTCTGTATATTTTAGACTATCTGTACAGAAGCTTGCAGAGAGCCTTCTGAATACCTCCCATTTTTCTGTTGGAACATTGGGATAACATGCAAGTGATACCATGTATGTATGTTTTCTTCTTTGGTGATGAGGATCCAGTTCAGGCCATCACCCATTTGTGGGAAATATTTTACCCAGTGGGCTACTGCTCCAACTCATAAAATTATTACTTTGCAAAAACATCTGAACAAAGCTATTAATGATAGCACTTTAGATGATTGAACAGTACACCTTGTAATATACTTTCATTTAATGTCCTTAAGTATTAAATGCATTTAAACTTCTTAATTTTATGCCACTTTCCTAAATTCATTGCATATTATGAAATCAAGCATGATGTGAAATGTAACAGGCCCATATTTATTCTTGCATCAAGGAAAATATATAGAACTACAAATGTCAGGTCGCTCTCATCTCTCTGATCTATCTCCTGTCTCCTCTCTCTCTCTCTCTCTCTCTCTCTCTCTCTCTCTCTCTCTCTCTCTCTTCTGCAAAGAAATTTTCAGGTTCAAAATATGCTAGTTATTTGTCCTTGTGCCAAACATATGCAAAATCAGTCACAATGTTATATGGCTGCATATCACATAGTGATAAAGAAAATCTGAATGCTTAATTGTGTGTCATTAATGAGGGCTATTGAGTACCAGCCTCAGTTTCCTCTCAGGCTGTGGAAAGAAAGCTATAACAAATGAGGGACTTGGGATATGAGCTCAGAAAATGAGACTATCACTCTTGACTCTTCTGCACCAGTTCCATTATTGTTCTTCTCTACTCTAATCCTCTACTACTTCTCATCCCTCCTAGATTCTTCTCCAACTTCTTCTATTATAAAAACTCTTTTCCACAGGAGACTTGAAAATGATAAGGAAATTACAAGAGTTACCTTCTCATTGGTCAAGAGCACATTCCTAGGGCAATCAATTAGGATGCTGAGCCATTGCCATGATAACATAAGGCCATAGGAGCAAAACTGCAACCAGATGGGGTGGGGGCACAATTCCTAATGACAACTTTGAGACACAGATCCATTGTTAGTAGACTGGCAAGCTAAAAATTAACATGCTTTTCTTAGTAACCTTGTTTGAACATCTATGACTCTGTCCTTGAGCTAGCTGTAAGGTTTCAAATTTATGATCTTTTTGCAACAAGGCTTTAGTCTAGTTTAATATAGTGGCATTTCATTTATATTTTAATAAATGAAACTTGCCTGAAGATGAGTAAAACAGCCCCACTGGTCAGCTTCACATACCAGGCAGTGATAATATACACCTTTAATCCCAGTAGTCATACTAGCTGCCATAGAAACCATGCAGTACATGCCTTTAATCCCAGTGGTGTGTGTCTTTAATCTCAGAACTACAGAGGGTTATAAAATGGGAGGAGACAGCTCTCAGTCACAGTCTCCTTCTGAGATTCCTGGAGGCAGGATCCCCATTTCTGGACTAAAGTAGAGGAAACAGCCAGTACCTGGTTGCTTTGCTTTTCTGACCTTCAGGGTGAACCCCAATTTTTATCTCTGAGGTTTATTAATGTGTTTCAAGTTTTAACTTGCTCTGACATGAAAGTGATCTAATTGTGTGCAGCTACACTGGCCAAAACAAGGCAGGCTATTGGGTGTCTATAGTCCTAGTGTGATAAATCGATCCAGTTATGAAGCATGTCCCAGTATACGTTCCATATATCAACACTATATAGCTAAGTGAAAAGTCATATTCTTGACCATCCACAGATTTATGTTCCCAAAAGATTGAATATTTTCATAATATAAACACACAAGCAGTGGACACCAGCCAAAGCTATTCTTAGGAAAGAGTTGAAGCTCATAGGGAAGAGATGAAGTGACTCGTGAGAGAAATTACACACGGGAGCAACTGTTCCACAGTCAGTAGCTCAATGACATTTCCCAGTGGGGCTCCCTGTCTAAGAATCACTCATCTGGTAGGTTGGCCATTGAACACTAGTTATTATCTGCTATATTTCTTCTGGTCCATGACAGGTCACAGTGACAACAGAATAGGTACCTCCATAGGCTAAAGAAAATCAAAATTTTCCCTAAGAATGGTTCCAGTTAAACCTGTTCTTGAAGGCTAGGTATTTTTCAGTGAACTGGAGAAGACTTGATGAAAATTGAGAACCCGATTTTAGTAGAAGAAACATTAGAAAACCATAAAAATGAACAGACTTTGTGTGAAAGCTAGGAAACAACCCTCTAGGACAGAGATTTCCACTTTCCTGATGCTGTAACCCTTTATACAATCCATTATGCTGTTGTGTCCAACAACTATAAAATTATTTTGTGGCTACTTCATAACTGTAATTTTGCTGCTGTTATGAACCAAGATGTAAATATATGTGTTTTATGATCTTTAGGCTAACTGGCCCCCAGGTTGGAAGAACTGGTCTAAGAAGAAAGATTCTAGGCAGAAACTTTTGGTATGAAATAATAGTGTTTTTCCACTTGGAGATAAATGATACATTACAGCAAAAACATTAGAAATAAGCTGGGTGGTGGTGGCCTTTAATACCAGCACTCCGGAGGCAGAGGCAGGCGAATCTCTGTTCAAGGTCAGCCTGGTCTACAAGAGCTCGTTCCAGGACAGGCTCCAAAGCTACACAGAAATCCTGTCTCAAACAAACAAACAAAAAAAAATGTATTGCATTTTTGGAACTCGAGTTCCAAAATATACAAAGAACTCAAAAATTGGTCATCAAAAGAACAAATATCCAATAAAATAATGGAGTATAGACCTAAGCAGAGAACTCTCAACAGAGGAATCTAAAATGGCTGAAAGACACTTAAGGAAATACTCAACATCTTAGTGTTCAGAGAAATGCAAATCAAAATAACTCTGAGATTCTATCTTATACCTATAAGAATAGTCAAGATCAAAAACACTGATGGCAACTTATTCTGGAGAGGTTGTGGGGTAAAAGAAACACTCCTGCATTGTTGGTGGGTGATGGGGGAGTGTCATATCAATCTGTTGATTTCATTGGTTAATTAAATAAAGAAACTGCTTGCCCTGATAGGTTAAAACATAGGGGTGAGGAGTAAACAGGAGGAAAAGGAAGTGAGGTAAGACTCCTCAGAGAGACACGAGATAGCTCTGCTCTCAGAGACACACGCGAGGCAGCTCTGTCCCAGGATGGACGTAGGCTAGAATCTTCCCGGTAAGCGCACCCTGGGGTGCTTACACACATTATTAAAATGGGCTAAATTAATATGTTTGAATTAGCCTAGAAGAGGCTAGATAGAAATGGGCCAAGCAGTGTTTAAATGAATACAGTTTGTGTGTTGTTATTTCGGGCATAAGCTAGCCAGGCGGCCAGGGTGCTGGGGACGCAGCCCCGCTGTTCCTATTTCTACAGGTGGGCATGCAAGCTAGTACAGACACTTTGGATATCAGTGTGATGATTTCTCAGGAAATTAGGAAACAACCTTTCTCAAGATCCACCAATCCCACTTTTGGGTATATACCTAAAGGATGCTCAATTGTGCCATAAGCACATGTGCTCAACTATGTTCATGGCAGCATTGTTTGTCATAGCCAGAACATGGAAACAACCAAAATGCCCCTCAACTGAAGAATGGATAAGGAAAATGTGGTACATTTACACAATGGAGTACTACACAACAGAAAAAAAAATAATGACATCTTGAATTTTGCAGGCAAATGGATGGAGCTAGAAAACATCATTTTGAGTGAGGTAACCCAGACCCAGAAAGACAACTATCATATGTACTCACTCATAAGTGGTTTTTAAACATAAGGTAAAGAAAATGAGCCTAAAAATCACAATCCCAGAGAACCTAGACAACAATGTGGACCCTAAGAGAGACATACATCAATCTACATGGGAAGTTGAATAAGACAAGATCTCCTGAGTAAATTGGAAGCATTGGGACCTTGGAAGAGGGTTGAAGAGGAGGGGAGAGGAAGGGAGGGGAACAGAGAAAAATGTATAGCT
>NW_026067950.1:6990357-6997101 GCF_014885135.2 Alexandromys fortis | reverse complement strand
TATTAAATACTGTAATATGAGTGCAATTTGGATTATGCTGTGAAGGAATAAAAGCACAGGAAACAATTTGAGACTGTTATAGGGATGAAGAGAGGTCTCTGTGGGTTGAGTACCTAGTGTTCTTCCAGAGGAACTTAACTATGTCCCTAACAACCAACACAGGCAGTTCATAATCACCACTGACTCCAGTTCCAGGAAATTCAACACACTTTTCTGGAGCCAAATAAAAGAAACAGCTAGAGAAACCCTAGAATACAGCACTTCCTGGGGTAGTTGGAATGAAATATCATACACAAACCCTATTTCTAGGAGGAATTATCAAGATTGACCCCTGATTGAAAATATTCTTGAAAACTTAAAAGCAAATATACTATGAAGAATACAATACATTGTAAACATAAGTTGTTGAGATTTTTCATTTTCTGGATCTAAAGCAATTTTCTTCAGTATACTTGATGTCAATGAGCTTTCTGGAACACACACAACATTAGCAGGGGGTAGGTTGCCTGATATGTTCAGCAACTAACTCAGACCTTGGGTGAGGAACTTGACATCTGCCTATGGCGGTATCTTCATAGCTAAAGGTTAAAGCTTTTCTGGAAGTTCTCTGACTTTACTCCAATGTCTAATTCTGTCTACAATCACTCATTAGCATCTACTACTATAAGGAATGGTTGAATAAAATTATATTGCTGTAAGATAAGCACTATGATCATTATACAACATTTGCATCACAAATACTCTCAATTGTATGGAGTATTTAATTTTAAAAACATTAGCATATAAAAAATAAGATTCGTTATGGTGTGTCGATCCATGTATATCATAAACTTTTCTCATACTCATTTCTTTATGTCTCTCTGTTTCTCCTTGTACTTTCATAAAATAAATGTCAGTAGATAAATTATGGATGATGGACAGAAAGAAATGATGAAAGATAAAGAAATAGTAGATAAATGTTTTTCTTTTAAAACTAGATTATGAACATGGGAAAAATATGCGATATCTGTTTCTTAGTTGCCTATTTCAATTGACACATGATCTTCAGTTTCCTTTATTTACCCACAAGGAGTAGTATATGTGGATCACGTGTGAATTATACTTTCAATTTTCATAAGGACCGCCATACTGATATCCATAGCTGCTATACTATGTTCTTAACAGCGGTCATAACACTCATCCCATCTCTGCTTTTATTTGTGTTTGTTTATTTTCTTAATGATTCTCATTCAGACTGCACTGACATACAATCTCAATATGGTTTTAACAAGCATTGATCTCTAAAGGCCCTGGGTTTGAGTCCAGACCTGAAAATTATTATTTAAATATTATTATTATAACTAAACATTTTTAAAGCCCCTTAAGTATGGGAACTATAAATACATTTCTGCCATACATGCCTAAACAATATTTGGTACTTCCATTTCAATTTTTCATACTTTATTCTCAACATCTTTCTAGCTATGTTAATTCAAATATACTAAGTAAAAAAAAAAACAACATTTTTTTTTATAAAACATTTCACTACTTTAAAATACAGCTTGACTTTTTTTGCAGTTCAATTCATTAAATTCCTAGAAGGGTGAGATTACATAGTTAATTATGGTAATTGTCATATCTATTATTTTCATTTTCTCTTTAAACTCAGGGAGAAATAAGAATGACTGAATATTTTACTAATTTAAAAGAAAGATAGAAAAGGAAGTATTGCTATATGGAATTGCTCTGTTCTCATCAGCTTCATTTATTGGCACAGAGTAGTGATGAACATAGAATCAAGAACACTTAAAGCATTACAAGATCAATTGGTTTCTTTGGAGAGTTGAGAGCTGTGTTCTTAGGTAACACGTGGCCAACACTGAACAATATTGCTCAGTCATAGGACAAACAGCTTGCTCTATTTATTTAGCCTCTGGCATAGACTGCACCTCTGCATTGGTGAAACTCACAACTTATATAACTATACATCAGAACTTCCATGATATGAAATATATTCCTAGTTAGAACCATTGATATATTTCATGTTTGCATGTTTTATAGTCTGTTGGAAATTTTTTCATTAGTAATAACAAATTACAAAATAGCATATTAAAATCTGCAATTATATAACATATCATAAAATACAATTTTGCACAATGTCCACTTTATTCATACCAAATCTCTTGCCCATAATTATTTGAGAAAAGTTACGATTAGGTGGATATATATGTAGACTGATTAACATGCACATTTAAACTTACTCATAATTTATATGAAACATGACATACCAGTACATTTTAGGAGTAAATTATATTAATAAAGAAAAATATACCAATAATATTGTCTAGTAACGCGACTATGGCAGATAACATATGTTCTTCTCAATTAAAAAAATAAAAGGAAGGAAGCCAAAATTTGCAAAATAAGTTTAGTTCAAAAAGTGGAGAAACAATTAGATAGTTTACTAAGCAATTAACTCTAAAGTAAATTGCTCACATGAATTTTCATTTGATACTTAGAATGCATGTTGCAGAACTGTGTATGTTAATGAATGAGCACATTTTAATAGCAAATATGAAAACACTTTTATACTGATATTTATTCTAGCATGCAGAGTTATGCTGCAGAATTGGTGCCTTATGAGGTAATCTCACACATGAATTACATGTAAGTGACTTAGGTAAGGAATGTGTTTTTAAAATATTATAAAGAGAATAAGTTAGAAAACAATACCAATAGTACATTATTTAAAATATTTTGACTTTTTGAGCAGAATATCAAATAATTCGATGGTATATTTCATCTTGGAAATGAAGATTTATGACTATATCACAAGTGAGGAGAAATAATCTGTATGTTTCTGGAATTGCATAAACTAGGGATAAATGGGGAGTTCAAGTGGTTAAGGGCACTTGCTGTTCCTGCAGAGGACTGTGATTTAGTTCCAGTACCAATATTGTAGTTCATAACTGCTTTGTAATACAAGTTACAGGGAATCTAAAGCCACCTTACGGTTTCTGCAGAAACAAGACATATATGTGGCTTACACAGACATTTAAGAAAAACATGTAGGAACATAAAAGAAAAATAAATCTTAAAATATAAAATAAAATTATATGAGCTTAGTAGAGTCTGAAATTTGTTCTGAAACTGGAAATCAGCAGTGGATTTTTCTGTGCTGAGGTGAACAGTCTCGTGATCTCCACATCGATGGAATTACCAATGTTCCCTAAAAAAATTACTTTGCCTCCTTTTTTTTTCTTTGTTAAAACCTCACATATTTGATTTTATTTCAGCATATGAACCAGAAGTGAACAAAATCCTGAAGGTTAGCTCTAGAAAAGGAAGCTGTTTTCATCACAAAACAATAGCAGGGGGATGTTCCAAAATATCATCCCATTCTCTGAAATTAGTGCTTTTTATGATAAGTGAAATAAACCAGGTACAGAAAAAATGGTATGTTCTCACTGAAATGTGGAACTGGGAAGTTAAAACAGCTGAACTTCAAAGTAGAATGGTGATTAGCAGAATACAGCGTGGACTGAATTACGATGAGCAACTCTCTTGGTTCTCTCCTGTTTGCCATGATGAAATCGTTAACACGATCAAGAAAAGGAAGAAAGGGTTGGCTTCAGCTCACAGCTCTAGGCATAGTCCATGGTGAGATTGAATTCCTGGTGGCAAGAGCTGTAGGCAACGGGGCACATCTAATCCACAATCAAAAGGGAGACCAATTTATCTTCCATCAAGCACTCTTTCTCCATGTCCATCAGGGAGTGCTCTACTGGAAGCATCCAAGGCATCCCACCTCAGTTAAAGCATCAAGATAATCCAGGACAGGGATGCCAAAGGCCTTGTCTTGTTTTGAGGGAATAAAGTTTCTCTTTTTCACTGTCCCTTGACCTTTGATTAGAAGAGAAATACATTATTAACAAAAGCACAGGCTCTTTTCTCCTCAATAAAATAAGCATTTGGATCTATCTATCTGTAAGCATTCAGTTTCCATTAACAGTATAATAGAAGATAAAATACAAAATCTGAAACTATATATTGTTCTAACCTATGCCGCTCTTCATTTATACCATAAGAGTACAAGATGAACTTATCATAAAATATTGGCGTGATTGTTCGAACAAAATAAGGGCAGCATAAATCCTACCGAGGAAATACCAAAAAAAAAAAAAAACAAAAAAAAAAAACGCTCCTTTTTGTTCCTTCTGAAAATGGAGGAGGTTACTCTTTGATTCGATTGATGTGAAGGGACTGGATGTAAGGTGCTAATTAATGATTTGCTGTGCACCACGCTAAACTGTCCCCCCGCTGTTCTTTCTGTCCTTCCTTACAAAAACTGGCAGGCATGGGCTTCCATTGTCCACATGTAGGACAGCATTTCTACTTCTGCCTGCCAATAATGCTTTGTGATCTGATATGTGAGCAAGCCTTTCTCAAATGGCTTTTGAAGAAACTCTTAGAAGTTTGAACATCATAAAATTTCTTAAAAAGCTAATAAGGCCCTTGAACCAACTCACCTTCATCATCTGAGCTTTTCAGACATGGCTGGTGTCCTTTGAAGACAAAGAAAGAGAATAATAGGCAAAAATTCTCATCCATCGTGGGGAAAGTACAGAATAATCAAATTGGAAATTTAAATAAATTTAAGCATTTATATTACTCACATGAATATATACATATATATATTAAGTTTAATGTCATATGTAGATTTGACTGGATGACTCCTTTTTGGTTACTTATGATTGATTACAAAAAATATAAGACCATGAAAAAAAAGGATTACCTACTTATGGTATATTTGCTTATTTCTTATACTAGTGCCTATTCACAGACATTTTATATATTATACTTTATCATATATACTCATACAAAAAATATGTTATAGAGCTCTGTTTCCACTAATACATAGTTTATAGATGAGGAAGATAAATTCCAGGATGAAAAATGACTTGTTCAATATCCAGGACTATTACGCAAACAGTGGACCATCCCCCACTGTAAGTTTTGAACTGCTGTACTGCCAAGTAGATAAGTACTTTCAAACAACGAGAAAAATTCAAAGCTTTAAATTCCCTTCACACAAATCAAAGGTATTTGGAAATGATGCATATCTGTAGATGCAATTTGAATGACTGAATAATAATGCAGAGGGCTTTGAGAAGAAGCCTTGATGAAAAATGGTGAGATGCAGATCTATCCTAAAATAGCAGTGGTCCAACAAAAAAATAATGAGTTTAATAAACTGGAAGAGACAAATTTGCTCCGCCCAGAGAGTCCATAGTTTACCCCTCTGACTCTAGCCATGCTAATGCTTCCAGCTTAACTGTCTCTCATCGTTATGAATATATCCTTTAAGTAAAATGAGTATTTCTGAGACATTATCTTGAAATATAATTCTGTAAGGCAATAAATATTATAATACCTAGACCAGCGATAGCTGACAAATTAGTTGATTCAAGGAAAGATTCAAGAATTCTTTAGAGAAAAGTTCCCAGTTATATGGGCCTTGGCAACATATATTTTAGACACTATGAGCAGCTATTCATAATTGTGTTCTAGGATTCCTTCTCTATAAACAAGAAGACAAAACAAACAACAACAACAATGTCCACTTCCTCAAATAGTTTCTTCTAACATGTTCTTCTCTCCAAATTTCCACAATATCTGTTGTAACACTGGAACGGGAGACAATTCTGATAAATGAGTTGAAGAAATCAGGGAGACACAAGCTGATGCAGAACTGGGCATGATGTGGGATTCCCTTCTGCATGTTACGAATATGTTTTATTACTATTGGTTAATAAAGAAGCTTCTTTGGCCTATGGCAGGGCAGAATATAGCTAGGCAGGATCCAAGCAGAGATAGAGGAGAAAAGAAGGCAGAGTCAGGGAGATTCCATGTAGTTCCTCAAGAAGCAGAATGTGAGTTAACAAACCACGAGCCTTGTGGTAGAATATAAAATAATAAAAAATGGGTTAATGTTGTAATATGAGCGGCGGGGCTGTGTCCCCAATACCCCGGCCGCTTGGCTAGTTCATGCCCGAAATAACAACACACAAACTGTATTAATTTAAAGACTGCTTGGCCCATAAACTCTAGCCCTTACAGGCTAATTCTCGCACCTGGACTAGCTCATTTCTAATCATCTGTGTAAGCACCCCAAGGTGCACTTACCGGAAAGATTCTCGCCTCCGTCCATGCTGTCCGGGAGCAGAGCAGAGTCTGACCTCACTTCCTCTTCCGCCCAGCATCCTATTCTGTTTATTCCACCCACCTATGTTCTAAGCTATGAGGCCAAGCAGTTGGTTTATTACTTAACCAATGAAATCAACAGATTGATATATGACACTCCCACATCACTTCCTCTTTTTCTGTTTAAACAAAAAAAAAAAGGAAGGCTTTAACTTTAACATAGCAAAATTACATATAACAAAACAGTTATCAAGTAAAAATTACAATAATCTATATCATAACTAAGGAAAACTATAACTAACTATTCTTTAACTCCATCAAAGACTCCAGAAAGATACACTATTACCTAAGCAAACAAGAAATCCAAAGGTCTAGAAATGACAGAGACATCTCACTGCCTGGACAGTCACCCAAAGTTCCTCTGTACCGTTGGGGCATCCATCTTCGGGCCTACAGGCCCATAGTTTCCAGCAGACATTTCCACAAAGCAGGAAATTTCAAAGGCAGTCACTATCTGCTTGTCCTGAAGAATGTCTTGCAGACTCTTTCATGAATCAGGAA
>NW_026067950.1:6877940-6988539 GCF_014885135.2 Alexandromys fortis | reverse complement strand
CGAAAAGCATGTGTTCAGCTTTTCATCAACACCATTTAAGTGTTTCCTGGCAGGACCTCTTAATGAGCTGCAGGGTTTTGCAGCTGAAGCTGAGTCAGGAAACCTCTCTTAGATGAGAGCGCTTGCTTGCCTCTAGCAAGCAGAGTAGACCCGAAAAATTGTTGCTACCAAGAAAACATGCTTCACTCCATTCTTTCCCAAGCTTTCTCAGGCTTTTTGTGGATTCAGTTGTCGTCACGTTGGGCAGCCACCTGTTGTAATATGAGCGGCGGGGCTGCGTCCCCAATACCCCGGCCGCTTGGCTAGCTTATGTCCGAAATAACAACACACAAGCTGTATTCATTTAAAGACTGCTTGGCCCATGAACTCTAGCCCTTACAGGCTAATTCTCACACCTGGACTAGCCCATTTCTAATCATCTGTGTAAGCACCCCAAGGTGCACTTACCGGGAAGATTCTCGCCTCCATCCATGCTGTCTGAGAGCAGAGCAGAGTCTGACCTCACTTCCTCTTCTCCCAAGCATCCTATTCTGTTTATTCTACCCACCTATGTTCTAAGCTATGAGGCCAATCAGTTGGTTTATTACTTAACCAATGAAATCAACAGATTGATATATGACACTCCCACATCAGATTAATTTAAGATGTAAGAGCTAGCTAGAAATATGCCTAGCCATTGAACAAACAGTGTTGTAATTAATCCAGTTTCTGTGTGATTATCTGGGTCTGGGTGTCTGGGAAACAAATGCACAGTCTCCGCTTACATGGGCAAGGCTTTGTGTTCGTCTGGAAGAAAAGAGAAAACTGCAAGAAAAGAGAGATAAGCAATAAAAAGATTTCCGCATAGGAAAATGCTGTGTATGGCAGTCCCTTCATTTTCTTCCTCCTTGGACAAAAGCCAATAGTAGGTTTCTCATTTAGATCAGTCTTGTATCTCATTTTAAAAAAATGAATATTATCCTTATTTCTGTAGGTCTGAGAGCCAATGTAATTTAAACTTCGAAGTGCGGGGATAGCACAATATTAACATGGCTGTGTAAATATTATTCTCCTTTGTTCAGAACAAAGTTGGGGGCACTTAGTCTGGCTCTCTGAGATTGCAGGATTGGCTGGGTGAGGCATTCTTATATCAACTATTAGAGAACTACTTACTAATCATGTGGTAGAGGTAGGAAGTTTCATAAAGAGATGTTAAAATGGGCATGTACATATTTGCAAATAGAATGGTTCTCAGAAGTCTTAAGGGTAGAAACCACCACCCCTCAGCAATGAGGAAGTCTATGAGCTCCTCCCCACAGTTGTCTCATCACCACATGCTCCACAGTCACCAATTCCTGTTGTAGTCAGAGAGAAGCACACATTCTCCACCAGAATGTGGAAAGGGGGATTCAGAAATGACACCCAGAAGTTCTGCAGGGATTGTGTGAATTCATACCTGATTTAGCCTGAGAGCAAGAATACCTACATGAATAACACCCAGGGCTATCTGGCTTTCAGAAAATTAGTAATTGTGGTTTCAGTGTTGCAGATGGTAGCAAATCATTTTCCAGGGACTGTAAATCAGTTTCATGAATATATGTTTATCTAAATCAATTCTTGTCGATATTTTTATACTTATCCCTATGTGTTAGTGAAGAAGCACAGACATTAAAATATACCTGATACATAGTAAGACTGCAGAGAATGGAGCTGGAGGTCAAATCACACGTGCTCCCCTGGTCTCACTATCATCTCAATGGTTCTAAAAGAAAAAAAAGTAAACAATGAAGACATGTCTTAATGGCACATCTGTTCAATATTTCTTTTCCATTTAAGTTCTGAGTAATAGCAATCCCTTTATCTTGTGGCCATCCTACCTGTAATCATACATAGCAATTTGAATAACCAAATGACGGTAGTACCTATTGTGATTAACACCACTAAATTTAGAAAGACCCAGGAGACTAACAAAACTTCTCTCTGGGTATGTTTGTGGTGGGGTTTTCAGGGATGGGTAACCAAAGAGGGAGAGATGTACCCTTACCAAGAGTAGCTCCATCCCGTAGGCACATAACCTGTATATAATTTTAAAAGTACAAAGGATGCAATCTTCTTTTTGCTATCTTACATTTTATCAATAATATAGCAACAAATAAAAGACTGGAAGACAAGAATTAGACATGTGTTTAAAAAAAAAGCCCCTTTCAAATCGAATAATGTTACCATAGTGAACATACTGATCTGGACTCTGGTTCTTGGGCCTTTTCATTTTCTTTTTCTCTACACATTCATGGAGAGTTAATAGAAAGCCAGGTTTTCCTGGCCACTGTGATGTGACTCATGTCACTTCACTGCCTACATTTCAGCTATGGGGTTCAGGCCCTATCAACACAGACCCAGAGGAACTGTAGCCAGGTACCAAGGAGTGAGTCGTCCGAAACAGTGAAACTAAATATTTTTTTCTGAAAGTTTTCTGTCAGATTTCATGTTAGAGCAATCAGAAAGCTAACTAACCACAAGTGCAAAAGAAAATATGTTTCTTTCAGATTTTCATTTTGTTTTTGTTTGTTTGTTTGTTTTTTAAGAGGATTTTAATTCTGAGCCTGTGTCATTTCTTCTTTCTGTATTCTTGGGGTGTGCATGTAATTTTTCTTATGAATTTTTCATGCTTAAAATGAGGTTAATGGCATTGTCTTTGCTTTATCTTTTACTTATAAAGTCTTGCTTTCCTAGGATTATTTATCAAGACTTATTCTATTTCAGAGCCTCTTGCTTACAGACTTAAGATACAATTCTGAGCAAAATCAATCATGCCTTTAGTATGCAGGAATATTTAGGCAGATCGAGTATAAGGATAAAATAACATATATGAATGAGTTCGTCTCTAGCAAATAAAAATAGATATCATTCTTTCTCATAATACACCAAAGAATGTCATTGTGGGACATTTTAAATGAAAAGTTCTAGGACCCCTTAACAGTATTACAAATGGCACAACTGCTTCAAAATCTAGGGTTTTTTTTTTTTTTTGGTAGTGTCAAGAGTAATATTAAACTCACAAGAGACATGGCAGTAGTAACCCTAAACGCATGGGAGATATACAACTGTTCATCTTCTACTTTACACTACTTTACACTACTGAGGAAATGTATGCAACACTGAACAGAATCCCTTCCTTGCACTAGAGTAAAATAAGTCTTTTGCACAGAATCATTTCAGGCACTACCAAGTTGGTATTAATTGTGGCACGGGCCACTGGGCTGTGTCTGAGGGGTCTCCAATTTTGTTAATGGCATTCTTAATTAACAATATAGCCATGACTCTGAAAGGTGTGAAATTAAAATCCTGAGGAGCATGTAAAATAGCATAACTCCTAAACTCCATGTTAACAAAGGAATTTAATTGGATAGCATCTTACTTATGATTGGCTTTTTACACCTCAGTAGTTTCAGTTGATTTTAAATGAGAAAACTTGATCTCAAGCATTAGTTGATATTTTTCCAACACATAAAAAAAACCCGATCAAAAATAGTGATAAAGTTTCTAAAAAATCCTGAAATGTAGTACACCAACATTTGGTATTTAGATTTGAAGCATTTGTAACGTGGAAAGCATATATTTTCCTCCTATCTAAATATCTATTATTTCACAGATTCTTATGGTAATTTTGAAAGCTTATATGTTCAATTATCACTAATATTTCAATGCATTGCAAAGAGATATTATGTTATTACTGAGCAATTATTTTGAGGTTTATGTTTCAAGTATGGTGTGTTGTACTATTTGACTTAAATACTGTCATATGGCCTCTCCACAGGCCTAGAGTTGTTAGTTGAGTGTAATATTCGTCATAGGATAAGATAACTAATTCATATTGTGTGTACCATTCAAGAAAAAAGAGGGGACACTGTGCCTTTATGCTGGTGACATGGTAGTTGTGCAAATAAATATCTAGGGAATTGTTAATATCTGTGTTTCTGCATATTCCACTAGTAGATTAGTGGTGGCTTTTATGAAAAAGCTAGCTGATTTAACTCAAACAAAAATGACCTTTTTTTCTTTTCATTTAGAACATATATTAAGTTTAGAAAAAGCAAATATTTTCAGATTTAAAATGTAGCTTAAAGCAGCAGTTAGGTACAGACACTGGGGATAGAAGTCTGCAAATGAAGCTTCTAATTTCATTTGTTTTCCACAGTATCATCAAAATATAATAAATTACATTTCTGTTAAACTTTAAAATTACATACTTCTTAGCAAAATTGTCAGAAAAATATTCATGTACACAGGAAGAAATTAACAACATATTTTGCCCATGTCTCTCTATCATTTGAACTTCCTTTGAACTCTGTTCAGTTCCTGCTGTTTATGACAGAGAGTCATTGCTTAGAAAGCATTCAGTTTGCCTGTGAAGCAGTACCAGGAGACCACTGACAAAGGGCAGAGCTGCTGTTAGATGCTTAGGGTTATTGTCTTGCTAAAGTCCCAAAGCTGTGTGAAATGTCAACTAATTGAAAATGGTAATTATCCTACATAACAACATAAACTGTTTCATTCCAGGATATGTGTTCCTTTTAAATTAATAGTCATTGATCTTTTGATTTTTCACAATTCTTCTATGTCCTTTTGTCAAATTATCGAGCCATCAGTCCTTGGAACAATCCCATTTCACCATTTTTTATTGACTGTGGTTTAATGAGTGACCTGGCCTTCCTGTTTGGAGAGGTTGTAATAGGTCCATCCATCTAAGGATTTGTCAGGCAGAGTGAGCTTTGTAACCTTTATTGTTTGTTGGGCTTCTAATAGAAAAAAATGGAACTTCAAATAATTGTATTACTGTGGCTATTTGAAATTATTTCAGATATTATTTGGGAGGAGTCATGTTAAAAACAAAAGCAACAGATCTTCAAATTATGACCCACTGAGCAAAGCCATCTCTCATAAAAAATGAATCGCAGGCAGTCAAAATGCTTGGCTTGCTTCTAATGGTCAATATTTCACATCAGTGGCTTTGAGAGAAATGCATATAGCATAGTTTTTCAGATAAAGAATTAATATCTTCTTTTGGGAAGGGAAAAATCCGTCAAGTGAAAATTAGAAATGAGAATTCCTGCAGCTATTCAATGAACTACAAGTACACTTTAACCTTATGAAACTGAGCTACTTCAGAAAGTGTTTCACAGTAACCTAATCCCAAATCAAAGGTTCCTCTTGCAAGGGGTAAACAACCCAACTGTATGTTTGGTATGACCTGTTATAAAACAGCAAAGCAGGAAGGATAAGTGTATGTATAATGTGACTCATGTGTTCAGGGATTGGTCTTATGATATTAGGAGGCCAAAGTATGGTGATTACTGGAAAGTTTTATTCTGCCTTCAGATCACCACAACATCATAAAAACAAGTTTGCCGTTGAATGTGATCAAATTAGTGCAATGTTTTCCTAATTGTGCTGGTAATATGAAACAGTGCTGCCTTTAATTCAGTTCTGACTTGTCTATGATAACAATTCTGTATCTTGAATTAACCTATAGTTGTTTCATACAAAGTCCACAGCTGCACTAATGCATTGTGGGAATTAAACAGATGAATGATTTAATGACATATGTGTGTGTGTGTGTGTGAGTGATTTGTGAGGGCATGTAAGTGAGATATTTATATGATATAAATGATGTGTGAGGGCATGTAAGTGGTATAGGTAGACAGACAGACAGTTACGATGTGTGAGCGTATTTAAGTGATACATATCATATATATTCATTTATATATACATACATATGATTAGATGTGTGGGTATATGTAAGTGTGTTTATGTTTTGGCTCTTGTGTATGGGTGCCATCAGAGGGCAATCTGGGTGTTGCCCTTCCCTCTCTACCTCATTTGAAACATGATCGCTCTAGCACTGCATAGAGCAGTATAGTGGGCCAATGGTACTTCTGAGGTTTTACCGTCTCCATTTCCCACTTCCCGTATTCTTTTGGGGTGTACTGTGGTGCCATAGGGTCCAACTTTTATGTTCATTCTGGGGAATCCAATCTTGGGCCATCACACTTGTTTATCTTCACTTTTACTCACTGAGCCTTATCCCCCATTCCCCAATCTAAGGCATCTAATAAATACACCATCTTACTCCTCTCTATGTAAACACACATGCTTTGAAAATGTTCTACATACTGAGATTCCACAGGTGGGAATGAGGAGCAACTTAGTCATCCTGCTTTGCTTTAAAAAAAAAAAAATAGCACAGTCCCGGAAACCTTATTCTATTTGATGCCGAAAGTGTTTAAAATACATAAGTGAAAGTATTTGTCTGAAGAAATAAGCGAAATACTGTAGGAATCCAAGACAAAAATGTCTGTGAAAAGAAGGTATTTTGGGAAAACACAGGCATGCATTTGAGACCTTGGTAAACTTTTCCTGCACAACTTTCTGCTTCCTTTCAAATTTACTGTTAGGTTGAAAAGGGTGGCATTTTCTCCCCTCCCTGCAGTGAAAGAAATGCACTGAATTTAGTTTTCATTTCGCTCTCAAACTCACAATATAATTTTTTCTATTGTTTTGTAAGTAACATTCTAGCCAAACCTTGGCCTGCATAAAATTTTCATTAGCAAAAACCCACAAAGACGAGTGTGCATCTCCTCTGCACACACGATGAAACTGTGAAACAAGTCTTTTCAGCTTTCTGACTCCCTGGAGTGAAGGCTCCCTAGAGATTACTAGAACAAAAGGGAATAGAGAGTTAGCACAGCTGTATGTGGTTATCAGAGAAAGCAAACCAGCAGTCAGTCACAAGGAAAGGCAATTGGTGAACTATTTGACATGCAAATTGCTAAGTATCCCTACCACCTAGCCTTTGTAATCACTTCAGTAGTAAACCCTGGCATTTGATTGGCTTCCCTGCGCCAGGCCATTTTGTACTACTCTTAAGGATTTTAGTGCTGGAGCATTGTTTTGGATACAGATAATTTCTCTTGTTATTTCCTGGTTTCCCTTCCCGCTGCCCTGCATTTATCTCTAAATTGCTCTAATTGAGTCATCCCCATGATCATGGGAGAATTTCAATTTTTAGCTGGAATCTCATTTTGAATTGTTTATTCTGATAATTACCATTGCCGCATGAAGGCTCAGTAGAGACAGCTGTTATGTTCAGAATTCATTCTTTAATTTTAATATAAGCTTTCAGATGCTGGGTGTCAAACGCAGCAGTGTCTTTTGGATCCTTAAAAGCACCTCGATAAAGACCATTCAGACTGAGGAGCTATACAGGTAAAGACAAACATTACAGGAAATCACCTTTGAGTTTTGAGGGTTAAAATTTGCATAAGTGATCTGAATCTCAGCAGGCACTAAGTACACAGCAATGATTTGATGGGGTAATTTAAGTATGTCCTTCATTAGAATGACAGTTCTTTGCAGAAGCCATAGCTGCAAAGATACTGAACTGATATTGGCACTGTGTAACATCATGGCAATAATTTGTGATCAATAAACTAGAATAAAAACAGATTGGTGAGTAGTAAACCTGAATCAGTCCATTGAAAACTATCATAAGAGAGAAAAATAAAAATATAAAAATCTGACTGAACTATTAAAGACATCTTTATGTTGAGGCTTTCTTAATTCTCTGCTTGGAGTAGAATAAGTCCCACCACATCACTTAGATGTGCATGACTCCTTCAAGCCGAGTACTGAACAAGCTCCCTGCATTCTTGCTTGTCAATTCTCGATGCATGCATCATCCATGCTTTTTCTATACTGTCATAAAGAGTAGTTGATAATGGTAGCCTTCAAAAATCTCTATTTAAAGTTGGACTAGAAGTGAAAATCTGGGCAAGACATTCAGCCTCCAATTTGGAAGTTAAATGGACTGAGATCAGATTTAGCCATTTATACCTCTAAAGTTCTATGCTAAATATGTCAATTATTATATATGTCACAATTCCAAAGAGAGATAAACAGGAATGGTATGGACCTACAAGTGCCATAACTGTGTAAGGTGGCCAAAACTCATAATCAGATCATTTTATGAAGCAACCGTCACACATAGAAAAGAACTGAAAACTCAAAGAGTCCAGTATGTGACAAAACTAAGAGTCAGATCCCACAAGTAAGGTTGATAAAGTAACAGGGACTAGAAGAAACATAAGAAAAGAAAGGATGTGTGGAGTTGAGAGAACATGAAATTTTTAACAGAGGCAAGAGCTATTGATCACATCTAATGTACAGGGGCTGAAAGCAGAAGCCTTTGATGTTTGAGCAGTTAGGGTTAGCTTATGAAAGAAGTGAAAATTGAAGGCCAGTTCAAGTGGTCTCAGGCACAAGCTGAGGGGATAGGTGTGGTCCATGGTTAGAGATGATTTTCATAAACTCTATTCTTAGGCATCACAGAACAAGGTAGAACTGGAGAAGTCTTGTGTTGTGTTCTCCTGATCCTCCTTTGTCACTTCACAGACATCATAGAATTTACTCTTAGAACATAGTCCCGTAGAAAGAAACAGATTTATGGTAAAAAAAAAAAAAAAAGTGGAGGATGGGCAATTGTCTAAGATAAGTACATCACCAAACTGTAATGTGTTTTGGATCTGCTGAGAATAGAGGTACTCTTTCTAGCTAGCACTTGGCTTTCCATGGAAAAATATAGTGTTGGTATTAACAGCTATGAATTGAAACATACACACTCACTAATACCCCCATGTGTGTTCACACACATGCACACACATGTGAGTCATTGCCATCATAGGAGAAGTATCAGTTTCTGTGTAAAGTGCCTTCTCATTATAGATCCTGCTCAAAGATTTTAAAATTAAGGTACCCCGAGGATGTACAGTTAGAGAGAGAGCGTACTCGTCAGAATGAATGCAAACTGACGAAGCGCAGAGCAGAGCCTTGTCTTCGATGCAGAGAATGGGGAAATTACAGCAGTGACATCTGATTGACATCACCAGATGCTACTAAGAATTTTATGGGGTTCATCACAATAGGTATTTCTTAAGTGTTTGCAGTGTGAAGATTGCTTTGTTTGCATAGTTCCAATACAATGTAGTTTAAGGTGGAGAATATAAAAACAAACAAGACTTGAACATCTTTATTTATAGAAAGTACTTTTCAAAATAAGGATTCCAGACCTGATAGTAGGTGGTAGCATAATACATATTTCTTGCCGTAAAATGGTGGTGACCCATGGTAAAAACCTGGCGATTACCAGCTCTTGCATCTTGGAATGCTTTTTCTGTCCTAGGATGAAAAACTATTCAACTCATTGTGTTCATAGTCTACTAAAGGAAAACAATGAGGGAGAACAACAAAAGCCTAACTCAAAACATGTTCATTCCCTAATCACCCGAACCTGTGATAGTGAGGTCAAAGAAAGTTAGAGGAGGTGATTGGAGAAGGGGACATTAGCTGGCTTGGGATCTCAAAGAGATCTTATATGTAAAAGAGAGAGGAGATTTGGAGGAGGAGCTATGAATATGGAGAGTGATCTGGACTTAGTGATGTGCTCACATTAAGGAGTTGCGGAACCAGGCAGAACTAGGAGACAGATGGAATCCAGAAGATCAGAATGACAAAATAAAGCTCTCTTCTCTGAAGCCTGGAGATGAATCCTCTGAATTTTCCCTCACACTCCTGACTTTTGATCTGCTTGATAATTACGTGTTGTGTTTGTGTCATCAACTGTGTGGTAATTTCTCGTAGCAATAACAAGAAACTAAGTCAAGCATAAGCAAAACCAGCAATGGCAGGATTCATGAAACCCTAACCAGAAAAAACAACTGCCTTTTCAGGAGCCTTAGCCTGGCATTCCCTTTTGTTTTATTTAAATAAGGGCACTTGACTCAAAGCTATCAAAATTAGATAATCATAGACTATCTCCTGGGATTGAGATGGGAAATCCTTTCTAAAATCCACTGATATCCATTATTAAGAAAAGGGAAAAGAAAATGCATATTGGACGAGAGTGGAATGGACATTTGCACCTGATGTCAAGGCTATAAAACCAAGGGTGTGAGGTACATGGTGGACAGTGTGTGAAGAGCCTCTGTATCCTATCATCAAGTTTCAGAGTTCCATTCAGAATCTATTTCAACATGCCCTACTATCCTGTCTGCAACGCCCACCCTGTTCCCATCCAGCATGCTCTCCCTAGGATTACTATGGTAACCAGTTCATTCTCCTCCTAGACTCTATTTTACTTCCCATTCCTGCTACTTTTTTTCCTACAAGAAGCAGAACTTATTTATTATTCATTTATTATATTGGCTGCTTGACTTTTACTTATCTAACAATTCATGCAGAGGTTAGGGTTAAGATCCCAAGACTTTATTTGGTCAATTCTTCTCAATCATGTTATTTAAGGAGGAAGGTGCTTTAATGATGTTCACCTTTCCCGTTTGAGCAATGTTTATGTTTCTTTCTCTTAAGCCCATTTTTTTTCATTATACTGCAAGCTTGCTTTGTAATCATGCACTCATTTATTCTAGTATATGATTAATGTTACAAGTTCTGTCATCATGAAAATTAGATCCACCTTTACCCACTATTGTGTTGTATTTAAACCATAACTTCTGAGAGGATAAATAATGAATCAATAGAGCAGCAACAAATAGCAGTTCTCCTCCTTAGGAGCTTTTTGATCTGGTGGAGAGGAGGGGAAAAACGACTGTAATCAAAATGCTAACAGCTGCCCTCGCTCTTCAGACAGACTTCAGTGTGACCACCGTAGGGCAGATGCACTTTGAATATTGATTTGAAGATGCAGCTAAGGACACTTTATGTTGGCATAAAAGCATCAGCTTTCAGACTCCAGATTCACAGTTAATGTGGAAGAGGACAGAGGGCCAGAAGAGGATATTACTTGTGGAGTTTCATGAATATAGTTGGAATCTGTTATGCATTCTGCCTGGTCCTGCAGTCACTTATAAGGTAATCACTCTGAGGTTTAATATTAATTATAATTGTTTGACCAGTGGCTTAGACATATTACTCAAGAGCTATCACAATTAAATTAACCCTTTTCTACTAATCTGTGTATCACCACAAGGCAGTGGCTTACCAGCGATGTGATGTCCTGGCATGTTACTCCTTCTGTGATGGCAAGGCATCTCCCTGACTCTACCTTCTTTCTTTCCATATTTCTGTTTGGATTTCCCAGCCAGCTATATTCTGCCAGGCCATTGGCCAAAGCAGCTTTATTCATAAACCAATAAAAAGCAACCCATATTTGCAGCAGCCAAAAGGATATCCCACATCTCCCTTTTAATGTCAAATTAAAAACAAAGGTTTTAACTTTAATATAGGAAAATTGCATAAAACAAAGCAGGTATCAAGTAAGAATTGCAGTTACAGTATTTGGTCTATTTGTATGTGACAAAACTAAAGAAAATACTCTATCATCTACCTTATATTTGTGAGTCCAAAGATTTATACCTAAAATACCTTTTAACTAAGGAAAACTATAATTCTAACTACTTAGTCTTCAATTCTACCAAAGAACTCAGAAGGATATAATATTATGTAAGTGAGTGAAAGCACATTGTAAGCAAGTTTAAAATTCTAGATATGACAGTCACCCAGTTTTTCTGTAACATTGGGACATCCACATTTCAACCTATAGGCCTAGAGTGTCTGACAGACTTCTCAGTGAATCAGGAAATTTGAAAATGTCCCATCTATATTGGCAGTTTTTCAGTCATTTTCCTTTGTGTCCTGAAGAATATCTAGCAGACTCTTCCATGAAGCAGGAATCCTGAACGACTGTCCCATCTTGTTTGGTAAGTTCAGCAGTCACTTTCCTGTGGGTCCTGCATGTCCAATTTGTTTAACATACAGTCAATAGTCCAGGCAAGAGAAGCTTCCCTCCCAAATGAGTAGCTTTGCCACACTGATGGCAAACTCCACAGTGAGTTTGTTTGATGCCCATCATCTTCAATGAAGTAATCGGTGCTGCCAGAAGCAGACGTCTCCTGTCCAAAGAGTTCTAAGTTATTAAAGCATTTAAATCCACAAAACAACTTTATTCAAAAACCAATAAGAGCAACACATATTCACAGCATACAGAATGATATCCCATATCAGACAGAGGCAGAACGGTGGAAAACCTATGCCCACATCAGCATAACAAAAGACCGAAATCATTTTTAGACTTTTTGGTATTGTTTTCTTTTTAGCAATGAGGAGAGGACAAAATTATGACTAGATGAATGATAACTTTAATGGTAATGAATGATAAATTTAAAAGTTAATATATTAAGCCAATGTAGCAATGAAATGCTACATATATAATTTCTATTCTATAAATATATTTGAGTGTTTATTGCTAGAGGCCAACTAGGCACTAGAGGAAATACAATGAGAAAAATAGTGGTGCAGCTTTTACTCTCACTGCTAAGTTCCTTTTCTCTAAGTTTTAAAGCATATTTTGTTTCCAAGACAATATCACGAGTTCATTCAGGGCATGAAAACCACTCCTTGTGTTTCTTCTAATTCAGATCTGATATATACAGAAGAAGTATGCAAACAGCAGTTAACTAGCATTGCTATTAATGAGGTAATCAGAAATTTTTTGATGGTGAGAATACACATAATACTATGATATTAGCCTGAATTTCTATAGGTCTGCTTTATAGCAAATGAGTAAAGGAAAAAGATAAATTGAGAATGTATGTAATAAGGATGACAAGTGTGGAATCATTCAGGAAGAGAGATACACTTGGCGGTTTGAGTGATCCAGACTCTCCTATCAAAGGGGGCACTTGTCATGTTATTTTTCATTCAGTGCTGTCTCTCCACATCTTGAATAACTTTATATGTTAGAACTTACCAAAACAACTGAAGCATGTAACATTGATTTCATGTTGGTTGCTTTATGGAATTATATGGGCTATCAAAGGAAACTAATAAGCTTCAGTGAGAATAAATTTTACTCCAGTGTGTGTGTGTGTGTGTGGGTGTGTGTGGGTGGGTGTGTGGGTGTGGGTGTGGGTGAGTGTGTATTGCCTGTAGGGAGATCAGAAGACACTATAACTGACGTCAATTCTTTCCTTACAATGTGAGACCCATGGATCTAGCTCGAGTCACCAGACAAGGGATGAAGAACTTTGGTCACTGAGTCATAGTACCTACCAGCAGGCGTCTTGTTCCAACCTGACTTTTAACAGAAAACTTACCAAAAGCCATTTCTAGTCTATTAATGTCAGTTACAGCCTTTAAAAAATAAGTATCAGGTTAATTATAGTTATATATGTTATTAAATTACCACTTACAATTTATATTTTATACAGCCATAAAATCTGCTTTTACAGTATTATACATTTTACACTGAGAAGACAAAATGACACAATTCTAAGCTCTATGTTTGCTTTGTTGGTTGACAATGAGAAAAGTAGAGTAGAATTCAATGAAGCTTTAGTCCCCAACACCTCAAACCAGGTAACTTTCATTTTATTTTTTTACAACTAAGAAATGTTTAATTGTATTCATATAAAGGAAAATCTTAAAAATGAAGAGATAAGTGCCCCCACTTAATTCCTGATACAGTTAGTACTGTGCTGTCCCAAATGACAGCCACTTAGTCACCTGTGGTCCTTTAATTTAAAAACTTTTCACTTTAAGTGAAATTAAAACTTCACCACATAATCGTCATTCGGTGCATTTCATATGCTAGGTGTTCAGATGCAGCTAACGGATATCCCCATCCATAGAGGAAGGTTGTCCTGACCATCATGCAGCATTCTGTACGGAGCTCTCACGTGTTACCAGTATTTAGTATTAGCTCCTGAGTTTGTCATTTCTTCACAGGCAACAGAATGTTTTAGGGAGGAAGACACATTTTCCCTCCTGAACGGCAAATTTCTTATGAGATGATCGGCACAGGAAATAACCAAGTGATTTCAAGAAACTGGTGTAATGAGTTCCGTTTGTAACTGAGATCAGCACGGTTAGTAATAGGACATTCACAAGAAGACGAAGTACTTACTTCTGCGCTTGCATTTCATGACTGCCCAAGGTTTGCTTGGATGCAGTATGTGTGTCTTTGGTCGCCATATCCACAATACACCATGTTACTTTGTGATAGCGTAGCTCACGTGGAAGGTGATGAAAGACTGCCCGAGATTCCTAAAATTAACCAAGTCAACATGTTTCAGAGTAAAGAACATTCTGTTTTTCAGAAAGTCATATTACTCATCAGGGGGAAGTGGAGTCCATTACTTTTAAAGCAGTTTTATGTGTTGCCTACATGCCCAAAGTTTACAAGATAGTATTCCAATGTGACTAACTGAAAGTATTTTTTAAATATTTATAATCATTGTAAAAAGGGGAACTAAATACATTTTGAGTAATTTCAGAATAAAGTATGTTGCTAATAATCCATAAAAATGTCACTTACCAATAGGTTAACTTATTCTTTTCAGAAGAGGCATGAAATCAAGTCAGGTCCTGGTAACCAAAGTTTGTGTAAGTGAGTAAGTTAGATCTTGCAAAATGCAGGAAGTTTATTATAAATGATTGTTTTGCTTTCTTTCAATTGCCCAGTCTTTATTATTACTTTGAAATAATTTTCTATGTCTGACTGTTTTCTGGTACTATTTCATGTCCATAACACGTCACCAGTATCACCAATCTAATCAGCAGCCCAGGAAAAGTCAAGCGGAGAGTGCCTTAGCAGATGTAACCGCACAGCACAGTTATTGCTAACTTTGGTGTCTAATCCTTTGGTGCCCTGCCTCCAAGTGCTTTCAGTTTATTATTTTTGTGGAAGAGACAAATCATTTCATAAAACCTACTTGATATATGATATAGTTTGGAAGAAATATTAATTAAATCTTTATGGTTGTGGTCAGTAAAGTAACCTTTAAATATAATTTGGAAACTTGTCATTTATTCATACCAACATCATCAGCTTTACCTTCTCCCTCCTTGAGCGTAATACTATGTGTATGTTTATGAAGAATATTTGTTAGAAGTTTGTAAGCCAAGTTGTCAGGATGGATCCTGTAGCCACTGTTTGACCCTTGTGTACCCTTAATAACTTTGTGAAATATTGTATATTTTGTATAATAGAGGTGATAATAAAATCATATTTTCTTTAGATATATTTATTTTTACTTTATGAATATTAATATTTGTCTGCTTGTATTTACATTACATGAGTGTTGGGCACCTGGAGAGGCCAGAAGAAAAACATCAGATGCCCAGGAACTGGAGTTACAGATGGTTATGAGTTAGACTATGGCTTCTGAAAATAATCTCAGATTCTGTAAGAGCACCCATTACTCTTAACCATTAAGGCACTAGTCCTCCAGCTTCAAAGATTATTTTATGAGTTTATTAAGATGACAAAATAAGGTAGTACCAGGCCATGAAGAATGAGTTGATTGAATGTGAAGTCAGTTCCCTCCTTCTGTTGAACATGCAAGGGACCTTAGCTCACCTCTGCTGTTCTAGTAGCGCTTCCATGTCCACTAAGGTCTTACAATTTTATTGTATATCTGTGTCTTTAATGTTATTGTGTATTAACTACTGGAAAACTCAAAGATAAGAAAGTATACTTAATTATCTCTGAGAGTCCATAATTTAGTATGACTCTATCTCTTACATATTTGCTTATGCTGTTATACAGATGCTGCATGACATTTGCTGCATCCCAATACATTCATCATGACTTGACAATGTCATAAACAAAAATGCACCGAATATATCTGACCTTCTGAACACCCTAATTTAACTGAAACATACACTAAAAATGCTGGCTATTCATACTTGTAATTATGTGGCTTAGTATGGGCTATGACAATCTACTCTGCCCAGTACATGACTGGACACATTGTATAGCATGTCAAAGCACAGCTTTTTTTCTGTCTAAATATTGTAAAGTCATATATCATAAATTATATTTGGGACCATAATAAGCACAAGATTAAGGACTATAAACATGGTAATGTTTATCATGAGTGAAGAGATAAGGAAGAAACACACCACAATGATTCCTTTTATTAAATTACTTCTAAAGCTTATTTATATATATTTTTTTTAGTTTGGATTTTTGGTTTGCAATCCTGAGGAATGAATCCAGGGTTTGGCATCTTAAACATCCACATTCTGACAAGTTGCATCAATTAATTTCCATAAGTCTCAGTTGACTTTTATTATTAAATCTTAGGCCAAGGATATTGGTAGGCTTGGCATTTGTTTTCCATACTAAAATTTATAATTTTCATTTGACAGGGGTAGCTCAAGACCATCAGAAAACACAGATATTCACATTATGATTTATAACAGCAGCAGAATCACAGTTATGAAGTAACAGTAAAAATAACTATGCTTGAGAGTTACCACAGTATGAGGAACTGTATCAAAGGGCCACTGAATTAGTAAGGTTGAGATTCACTGTCCTAAACCAAATAGTTTATTTTGCTTGCCTTCAATTTTCTTCTCTCTTAGTTCGAGAGAGGCTCTTCTTCCCTGAATTCAGTAAAGACCCCTAGTCTTCAGAAATGAGAACCCTTCCTTTTTCAAACCTCACATTTTTTTATTTTTTATTTTTAGTGTCTTAGTCTGCAGTCTGCATCATTTAAGTCTGTCTCCAAAGGCAGACTCCTGTCTCTTTGATGTTTTCTGCATGCTGTGATCTAGACCTAAAAGTTTTTTCACTTTATCCTTCATGATATGCAATAAAAGTATATACAAGAAACAACTTTAAGTTCAATACTTTGCACACAAGGAGAATTTTGATTGTGCTTCCTTTGCTTTTCAGTAACATCAAGTATGTTTGCACTCATGCATGAGTGCATGTTTAAGTCCAAAAACACTAGCACATTAATTTCTTCAAGCAAGTAATTCATCAAACCTTGAGTGTGTCTAGCTGAATATTTGATCACAGAGATACTATGCTAGGCAACAAAGCATGTAAGTAAACCCTAGCAATCAAATAAAGACAAGACCAGGGCAAACTTCCTTGGGAAAAGCAGGTGGATAACAATGAATATTCATGAACTCGTTGAGCATTGAATCTCAGGTCTTCACATCTCAGGAAGAAACAGAACTGACTTCTTCTTAAGGCTGTCATGCTCCTCTCCCACACTGTTCTCCAGCATTTTATTTGTACCCAGGGGTGTCTAGCTGAAAGCTCTCTTGCTTGCCCATCAGGACAATGAAGAATGTTATTTTCTGCCTAATCATTGCTGAACAAAGTTGCCTCACCCTGAGGCTGACTTCAGTGTGTCAAACAAATGCCTCTTCTCTCCCAAATAAATGACAGCGGCCTGTTGGTTGCCTTCTGGATTCACACTAACTGGGCCCCCTTCCAGGGCCACCCTTGTGCAGCTGTTTCTTAGCACACATTGGACATGTTCAACTTGGTAGAATTTCTGTAGAAAATACATTTTTAAAAATTCTCTTCAGGATGAGAGATGCATAAAATTCACTGCAGCACAACTAATAAAAATCTAAAATCAGATACCGGGGTTCGACCTGAAAACCAGAAAAGCAAAGCAGTCAAATCATGAGAAAAGTCTCACCTCTATCAAGGTGGAGTGAAAGCAGACTAAGCAGGCTAAGCAGAGAGAGCCTCTTTGTCCTTTTATTTTATATTCCCTCTCATGCTTGGATGAAATGTCTATGACTTCATAGTATAGGGATTGAAATGCAGAGGCACCACTACCTGGGTTTGTTTCTGTGTTGATCTTGTGTAGCCCAGGGTGGCCTTGAATTCACAAAGCTCCATCTGCCTCTGCCTCCCAAGTGCTGAGATTAAAAGTGTGTGCCACCACTGCCTGACCTCTAGTGGCTTATCTTTGCCCTTCTGATCTTTACACTTTGGGGTATAAGTTTTGACTAAAGTTGTCTTTTGTTTTATTCAAAATTTTCCTGAAGTAATGAGTCTCGAAAATAGTGACATCCTTCCAAAATCCTGAAAATACCAAACAATGGACAATAGCTCACCTCCTTTCTGAATGATAATCCCTTGCAGATGATTTTCCCCTTCTCTTTGACTTCATTTGGATGTTGTCTATCTCTCTGATTTTCTTTGGGGTTTCTAACTTGGATCAGCTGTGCGAGTGCGGATGCTCCCCCACCTTCCTGTTCTTGGGGAATTTCAGTTACTGTGGTGTTTGTCCCATGTTCACAGAAGCAGATTATGAGTTCATATTATTAGAACATTGTCTCAAATTCTAGATATAGCATGTTAAGTTTATTTATATATTTTAAAAATATATATTAGTTATATAGACCCACTAATATATCAATAACCATTAGGGTATGCAACCAATCTAGAATGGCTTTAATCTCCTACCTCCAAATTGAGGTAGCAGAACTAACAAGGGAACTACAAATCTATAAGCAAGATGATAACAAATGACTTATGGCCTTGTATATTTTATGTCACAGAGAGAAGGGGCCAAATCTAGGAGGCAGTATACATTCTATGAAACTGTGGCACTTAAGTGTGGCTTGTCCTTACTCATGGATCTGAACATTAGATCCATTTATACACATGTTAATTTTAGTTTTCCACTTTTTTTTTGTTTTGTTTTTCGTTTTTCGAGACAGGGTTTCTCTGTGGTTTTGGAGCCTGTCCTGGAACTAGCTCTGTAGACCAGGCTGGTCTCGAACTCACAGAGATCCGTCTGCCTCTGCCTCCCGAGTGCTGGGATTAAAGGCATGCGCCACCATCGCCTAGCTAGTTTTCCACTTCTGAAGGCTGTGCTCAGCCCAGTCATGCTAACTTTTTTAACACTTGGTTATTATGGTGCATTAGCTCTAAGAGTTCTTTTACAAGTTATTTTTGTTTTTCAAGTTTTTGCCTTACCTTAATCTCCTTGATACCTCCTAATCTGTGTATTTTGCATCTAGACATAGCAGTCAATTACTATGTATTTTATTGTGGCTTTCTGTCATTGACTAGTACATCAAAATCCCCCATTTGCCATATTTCACAAGATGTGGTACACGGTATTTTTGAAATTACGAAGTTTTTTCAATTAATTTCATTGGAATTATTAGTAAATCATGTTTGAAATGTTAAAGGGAATGAATTATTATCTATCCCAAAGACTACCTACCATTAGATCAATCTTCAACAATCTATAACATGAATAAATAATAAGTAAACATGCAGCTCATGTATTGATGGTATAGAATGACAAGTGATTGTAACATGAAATTCTTTAGCTAGAATTTACAGTGCTCATTGACAATCTTTGAAACACAGATTGACAGCATCATTTAAGGCAGATCTATAAAATTACCATGCCTATGACATTTTGAGTAAAAATCTTTGATAGAAATGCGCACATATTTTTGAAACTTGGAAGGAAAACCAAGTGTTGACAAACAACCTTTATCACAAAATAAAGATTTTCTAAAGAATCAATTGTATAGAAATTTAAATAAATCACTAACTTGTCCAGTATCTGTCCATGAAGGTGAAAGGAGATAAATGTAAAGTGAGGAGAAGCAGTCCCAGCAGGAAAGATAACATACTTTTATATAGTCCTTCTGTGTTACACTAACAGCACGCCTTTCATTTGGAATGATGACCACACTAACAAAACTCAATCCACTTCAGCCAGAGCCATGCTTATAAAGTTTTAAGTCCAAGAAGTAGAAGTACAGAGCTTGTGGGTACACAGAATAGAAACCTCCTAAGTTTCTTCTCATGTATGCCATCAATACATGAGCTGCATGTTTACTTATTATTTATTCATGTTATAGATTGTTGAAGATTGATCTAATGGTAGGTAGTCTTTGGGATAGATAATAATTCATTCCCTTTAACATTTCAAACATGATTTACTAATAATTCCAATGAAATTATTTGAAAAACTTCGTAATTTCAAAAATACCGTGTACCACATCTTGTGAAATATGGCAAATGGGGGATTTTGATGTACTAGTCAATGACAGTGGTCTGGTCATTGTGAAATCAGGACATGCCTTACACAGGAGGACATGTGAGGATGAATACACCAGTGATACTTCTCCTTTATCCCAGTCACCAAACTGTATTGTTTCAGCTGTTCAGTCTAAGTACTACCCTATTAACAATGTGAGCAAGTTAGTCTCGGTATTTTATATAATCCTTAAGAGACCCCCCAACACAAACACATATGTGCACGCATGCACACACACACACACACAAACACACAATCTAACATGTAAAAATGTGTAAGAGTTCTCCAAGTTAACATTGCAAAGGGAGAAAACAAGCCATAAAGCTTTAGCTTTCCTTTAATCTAGATACTAACCCTATCCTTTCCCATGAATGTGGCAGTAAATGATTATGTGCTAGTAGATTATAGCATTGGGTAGGTTTGGGTCTACAGGACAACATCCAGATAATTTGAAATGCCCCTAACAAAGGAGAGTGAGGGCAGGACAACATACCATGAGGTGTCTTCAGACCTCAGACAATAACAAAACCAATCCATACTTGGCACCAAAGCTGGAACCTTCTTGGAATAAAATAGCTCTAACCATGTTAATAACAACAGCACATATTTTGAGAAAAATGTTTCATTGGTAAACAATTTTGGCAGATATAACCATAAAAATTACTGTGAAAAATATCAATTTGACATTCATCTTGAGTTTGTTCAATGAGAAAATAATTTTTATGGCTGTATAAATGTAATCAAATAGCTTACATGGGAATACTGCAAATACCTTCATAAATTAAATGAATGGTTTTCAGACTTCCTAGATGAAAACCACATATAAAGAGCTCAAAAGACTTGATGAAGACTGTAGCTTTTTGAATCCACCAAAAATGTGTTAATTTGTTTCATAGACATGTCAGGTAGGGGTGATATCATAAGTAGATACAAGAAGATATAAAATGATGGAACTAATATTAAAGAAAAATTTCATGTCATGCTCATATTTATATCCCAGGTAACCTGCTCAGCAAATCTTTTCCTATTTATAAAGGGAATCTTTCCACTGAATAACTCTACCTAGGTATGTTTCAATAGAACAAATATTTCTTGCATGAGGAACGGGACCTAGCTTTGAGTCCATTGTCATCTTTATGTAACTTCAGTCCAAGATGAAATTAACTACTACACTTGGACATAATGAGTAAAACATCTCTTTAGAGACACGAAAGAATAAATGTAGAACTGAGCGTCATTGTGGCTAGAGAGACCACCAGAGGTGAATTCCAGCTTAGAACTAAAGAGAAAGAGAGCAGATTCTGATTAGCAGACGCAGAGGTAGAGATTGCAAATCCCAGAATTTTGAAGGGAAGAATTTCAGTCCCTGGTGGATATGGCTGTGGCTTCAAGACGGGAAGCGAACTGCCGTTGGTGTCATTTTTGAGGTCCTCCTACCCCTTTCTCAGAATTAAGTTCAACTTCAGAAGTGACACTAGACTGAGGTAATCAAGCCTCAGCTGACTGTCTACAGATGAGAGAAATCCTAGGAAACTGGGAAATACTGAGAATGTCAGGTCAGAGAGGGGCGCAGAAAAGCTGTCCTTCTTCCCGTTCATTCTCCAGGGTGTCCCCGGGGTGGTTGCACTCGACTTTATGGCCTAACCTACAATCTGTAGCTCTCATTCTTTGATTCTGGGGAAATGTCAGATCATGTAATTGCAAGTCCTGTTCCCTTTGTTTTGTGTTCTTCACATCACTAAAGAAAAACTTGTCTGTGTCAAGGTTTCTGAGTGATGTTTTGGGGTGACTCTCCTCACTTTATTCTTCCTCATTTGGTTACCTCACTTCATGCTTTAGCCAGTGGATAGTAGAATCAAATTCTTAGAAGACAGAAATAAAAACAATTGCCAGGGTCTAGCCTTAGCTTGGGTTTAGGTCTTGAGACTAGGAAGGGGCGAAGGCAATAGAAAAATATTTGAACCACCAGGTGGATTGCTCTCAAATGACCCTGAATAGCTTGAGTCATATTTATATATATTTTAACAGAGTTTTTTCTACCAGAATTACATGAACTTTCATTATTGTCTCCCTATTTTTGACTTTTAAGAAATACATCATATTTTAAGAAATATGATCATCATAAAGCCCCCATGTTCCCTTTTATGCTTCCCCAAATACACTTTCCCACTCTCTACCTTATTCTAGTCATAGAGTTCAGCATATTTTCAGGCTTAACTAAATATCGAGCCAGACACACCCTGCTCTTGTAGAACTTATGCCAGCTGACAGCTACTTATGGGTTACAATAGACATGGGTGCAATGTTTTAAGGACAATATTGAAACCCAACCCATTCATGTTTGCAAGATATGCTTTTATAGTTTCCTTGCCTCAAGTGGGTCCCAAGTCTCAATCTCTCTATACGGCAGACTTCAATAATGCACTCTTTTCCCATAATAATCTGCTTCTTTCACAAATATAGGTTGCCGCATATGGTTAAGATGGATCTTTTCTTCTCATACTTTGCATTGCATTTTTTTCCTCTTGGGCATGCTAGATCCTACCATTGATTTTCTATGTGGTTTCCAAGGAGCTTACTCTCAACAATTGGCCCTCTGTGTATTCTCGAGGCTTTCCCTTTATTCTGTGTATGCATACCTTAACTCTCTTTTCCAGAACTGTGATACATGGTTAATGTTCCACATGCTGTTTGCTCATATGTACCCATTGATTCCTGCCACTACCATTCCATGAGTCTCCTCCACAGACTGCTTCTATCTACCTTTTCCACAGTATGATTATAAAACCAAGATACATTCATTTTAACAGCCTCTATGGAGTCAGAAAAGTTCCCAAGGTTAGGAGTTGCAGTTAATAACTCCAGATAAGAAATTTAAGAAGCATTAATTCTCTACTGATTCTAAAGTGGTAATATTTGAGAAAAAAAAGTATTTATGGGGGGGGGAATTGTTGCATGCATAATGGACAAAGTGAAACTACGAAACCGCCAAAAGGAATCAACAATATAATGAAAGAGAAAGGAGCCTAAAAGCTGCATAAATTCAGCAAAGTACTGCACTGCCCTGTGGTCCACTGGTCCTTGCCAAGTGAGGGACCATCTTCCATGGTGGTTGTCTTGTGAAGACTCGTTGGACAGGCATTCATACACTGATCCGATCATAGGCTGCATGGCTCTCAACAAACTCTGTATTGTGAAATAAAAATAAATAATAAATAACGACTCTAAGACTCACAAGACTACTCGCTGGTCTCATATGTTCACCCACACATCACAGAAATAAGGATATTTCACCATAACCTTGGTTTCTGCGGCGCTTCTCTGCCTGTTTATTCCAAAAGCGAAACCTCGTCAATCCACTCTGTGTCACATGCTTTGTGCATGCTGCTCGCCCTGCCTAGACTATCACTGTGTCGTTATTCACCCTAACAGATCCTACCCTTTCCACTAGACACCATTAGGAACTCATTCCTCTGATAACCTGTCCTAATCATCCTCCTTCCTCACACAGCAGACCCACCACCTCCTCAGGCACACACCCACACCATTTATCTTCACAGAACATTGAGATCACCGCCATTGTGTTACCCATAAAGGATATTTTAACTTCGCTTATTACAGCACTAATCATTTTGTGTACTTTTAAGCATTTTTTTCTCTTTTCAGCAGCAGCCATAGTTTGATGGTTAAGTATAAAATGAATGTAAGAATGAATGAAAGTAGCATTCACTAGCTTTAGCCTATTCTTAATAAAATATCCTTAAAGAATTCTCTATGAAATATTTTTCATTCTTATGTGAAACGCTTGAAAATGTGTTATTTACCAAAGCTGGCGGAATTGATGAAATGCCTTCTCACATGAGAATGTGCAATTGTTTTCATAACCGGTTTGGACAACACTGAATAAACTCACACCCACTCTACCTATATCATCTCGGCTATGATGTTAGCAGAATCTCTAAAAGCAAAGTGAAGTTATTTACAAGTTACGCCACTGAGAATTGAAAATGTTATAACCGCTGCACTGTTTTCAAAGAAAAAATGTTGAGGTACTTTTATTTAGAATTAAATGGAAATGGGCTTTGTATTTCATGGAATAAAATACACCATGTAAAAGTGAAAGTCTTTGACAATCAAGAGAAAGAAAACTTCATGCATTTGACAGCTTAGCTTATTATTTTAAGATTCTATTTGAAATGGTTGTGTATTTGAAATCTATGAAACCATTTCATGTATATTGAATGAACTGTTGCTGAATAGAAAGTCCTACTTGGGAGGTTCAGTGCATAAAATGAACATTCTTTATAATTCAGACAGATACATGTGTATAAGTGTATATATACTTATATACTTGTAGGTGTGTATATGTGTAAATGCGCATAGGTATATAGATGAAGAAATGACATAGATGTAGATAGATAGAGAGATAGATAGATAGATGGATAGATAGGTAGATAGATAGATATACAGATAGATAGAGATAATTGGAAGATATATCATTTTCCAATGAGAAATTTTTGCAGTCTTAATCATTTTTTTCAGAGTGGGTACCATAATAAGGTACACGGGCAAACATATGTTACTATCGAATCAATTGATCCTACAATGCATTGTTTTTTCTCATCTATTGATAGATTTCATAAAACCCTGTGTTCAATAAACAGCGATAGACAATGTTTTTTTCATATATTTAGAAACACATGCAGAGAGGTTAAGTAAATTGCCTAAAGACATGGGGTTAATAGAGAAGTTATTACAAGCCTGAATCTCTAGTTTAAGTTCCTAAAGCCTCTGCTTCACAGATGGCTAATGCTTATTTGAATGTTTATGACTTTCCAGAAAACCAGCATTGTAGCTGTAGCTGCATTAAAAAAAATCCTTTTGAAGATAATGATAGGAAATCCTTAGAGATGAATTGACACAAGGAAAGAAAAAAAAAAGAAAGATGTGACTGATAGTGTTAAGAATGTGAAAGTAATTTAGATGAAATTATGCAAGGTTTGTAGGGTGGGATCTTTAGAAGACAAGTTATTCATTCATTAAGTCGTTCCTGAATGAAGAATTGGAGAGTCCATGCTCTGGAAATCTAGATGGAAAAATCTGAGGCAAGAGTAGTGGCAAAAGCAAATAAACCAGTAAACCCATTCACATGGAAATCGGACTCCAAAGACATTAATAAAAGAGATAATGCATTATGATGGGCCAGAGACTACTGAACATTCTGATTTATATGCAGAGGAACTTGCAGATACACACTCTGTCTTGACCTAGTCCTGTCTCAAAATTGCATCAGGAATTGATTAATCATTTTCCTGACTGATGTCATTATCTCCTCAATTTCTCCATTCATTCTGTCTTTCCTAATGGGAATCACCTTCTCCAGACACTGTGGACATCTTATTTTTCATCAGCTTCACCTGCAAACCTTGCTCTGGTTAGTGAATATCTGATGTTGTCTCCTGACTTTTGAGTGATTGGCCCCTGTAGTGTATTTAGCTTCACAGAGCATGTGTCATCTCTCCTTCCCCCTTTCATTCTCTTACTTCTATGTGTGTCTAGCATCATACCTTATGCAGACATTCCATGGATATTTGAGGAGGGAAAAACAGATGGAAATATGAGGAGAGGCGAAGAGAAGTAGCAGTGGAATTTCTCCTTGAGGGTCCAAGTTCACAAAGTGTTGCTCTGATGCCCAACCAAGTGA
Source organism: Alexandromys fortis (assembly GCF_014885135.2). Lineage (NCBI taxonomy): Eukaryota > Metazoa > Chordata > Mammalia > Rodentia > Cricetidae > Alexandromys > Alexandromys fortis. The sequence continues at coordinate 6,962,964 of NW_026067950.1, read as the reverse complement.
CAGGTTATGAAAGAGGCCAAACACCTGCAATATGCCTGATACAGAGAGCAGCGAGACAACACAGCCTTCTCCATCTCTGTCAGTGTATAGAAGCATTTTAATTGGTGCTTTTCATAGGATATAGAAAAGATAAAAGATGAAAGACACAGAGAAATGATCTTTATCAATGAACATTTTAGGAAAAAAATAAAAAGACCAAAGGTTTATAGGAGAGAGATCCCTGAATCCTAACACTTGAAGGAAGCAGTCACACTTAAACAACTGATATGACAGGCAGTTATCAAAATACTCTAACTATATGTTAACTACTTAACAAGCCAGCATGTACAAGGGAATTTGACGCATGATATATTTTATTCAAATAATTTAAAAGGTGTCCTGTCATAAAAAAATCAATATAATTCTTGAAATATAATTAAAGCAATGCTTTCTGAAAGCACCTCAAAAGTAATTTCTAGAAACATATAATGTTTTAATTTAGTTGTGATTTTTATTGCTTCATCATTTAAAGAATCCATGTCTATTTGGATAATTAGTCGTGTACTTAAATATTACTTAATCTTCAAGCACAACCTCATCTACAATTTAAAAAATGTCATTTGAAAGATGTCAAAATGCTCACAACCCCAGTATGTATAGGACCTAAGTTAAGATGGTGATGCCATCAAACAAAAGATTTAAGTTAAAAGTGATGGGTTCAGATATGGTTTAAAGGAGATTCTGTAGACCTGGGTTTCTTGAGATCATCTCATCTATATTGTAAAGTCACTTTAATAGCTACAATTAAGTTTTTAGATTAGCAGATTTATATAAATTTTAAAAATGTTGTCTTTTAAAAGAAATCAAGCAAAAAGAGAGAGAGAGATGATAGATAGATAGATGATAGATAGATGATAGATAGATAGATAGATAGATGATAGATAGATAGATAGATAGATAGATAGATAGATAGATAGATAGATAGATAGACAGACAGGCAGGCAGGCAGACAGACAGAGAAACAGAGAGGAGAAACAGGAGGAAGAAAGGAAGTAAAACACTACAGGATCACAAGTATCCAGGTTTCCCAGAGTAGACCTAACTCAATGTAGTCAAGGATAGCCTTGAACTTCTGGTCCCTCCTGCCTCTGCTTTTGTAGGACTGAAATTATAGTCCATTACCATAGACTATAGTCCATTATATTCATTAACATACCCTCTTTATGCAGTGTTATGGGTAAATCCATGGCTTCCTACCTGCTGAGTAAACAGTCTACCAACTATCTACATCATTTGATTTTGCAGCTCAGGCTATATTGAACTCATGATCCTAAAGCATTGGCCCTGGAGGACTGGGATTAAGGTATGAACTATCACATATGACATCAGAAATTTGATGAAATGTAACTACTTCAGAAATGAGTAGGGTGCTGAAAATTATAGAAATAGCCTAAAATGGTTATTAGTAGTGTACAGTGTAGTAAGGAGGTTGCTTGTTTTATTCCTGGCTGTTCAGCCACAAAATAATCACACAGAAATTGTATTAATTAAATCACTGTTTGGCCCATTAGCTCTAGCATCTTATTGGCTAACTCTTATATATATTTTTAACTCATTTCTATTAATCTGTGTATCACCATGTGGCAATGGCTTATGGGCAAATTTCAGCATTTCTGACTCTGGCAGTGGCTCCATGGCGTCTCTCTGACTCTGCCCTTCTTTCTCCCAGCATTCAGTCTAGCTTTCCCTGCCTACCTACGTTCTGCCTTGCTATAGGACCAAAGCAGTTTTTTATTCATTCATGGTAATTACATCACACAGAGGGGACACCCACAACAGTACAGTGTATTCAGATTCAGTGTTATCAAAAATGGGCATCTTACTAAAAAGAATATGGGCAAAATTGCAAACACAGGTCATCTATGAACCACTGGCATCAGAGATCGGCCTAGAGCTTGCTGAAAAAGTATTGTTTACTTGTAATGTTTAGTGTACATATAACTCTAGTTTCTTTTCAGTTTGCATCTATCTTTTGCCTTTTTTATGATACATAGACTTGACATGAAATCTTTGGGATATTCAGTTTTCTGTCACTGATCTTATGTAGTACAAACATCTTGCTGTGAGTCAGTGCTTTTTGTAGCAGCTCCTGCTAATGAATCTGGGCTGTATTGTGTGGAACTAAGGGGGTTTGGTCTTCTAGATCGCAGTAGGATCAGTGGCATATGTTGAAATTCCACCTATAATGGACTATGAAAATTCATTTATCCTAACTAGGAAGTTAGCTACAATAAGGAGGGCAAGCTAATCCATCCCCATTGTCGTATCTCTCAGCCCATGACATCTTGGCACTCCTCCGAAGACATCCATTCTGGCTGCACCTCAATGCTTTCCACTATGGAATGGAATGAAGTAGGGAGGAAAAGGTCATCTGAAGATGTGTGAGCCTTTCTGAGCATTGATGTGTGCTGCTCCTATCATTTTAATTCAATTTTATGACTGTAATTAGCACCTTCGATAAGTTCTAGATTGATAACTTCTATAAGAGACATCAAACGGAAAGGAAAAGCTCTTTCAACTGAAAGCTCGGGAGTGTATTTTTATTTTATTCATTTAGGTTTTTTTGAAATTCCTAAGTACTTTGCTTAATTTTCATAATATACATTTCTATTTAAGTTATTCTGCCTCATTTTTCTGTGAATCTGCTAGTTTTAGAATTATTTTTTATCCTTCATGTCCTATAGTCCTATAGTTTTAAATTTTACTTAGTTATTATTTTTGAATTCTGGGAAATGTTGAATGTCTGTCCTTTATATTTCAGTTGGATTTATTGTAAAACCTTTTATTTATATATAACCACAAATATATTTTAATTATACTTTCATTTTCTGTTATGATGTTTGTGCATTTAGCATTTCACATTTAAATATTTTCTGTTATTTCTCCACTTGGGCATCTTTCTGTTAACAGAATTTTATTATTATTTCAGATAAGCCAACATTTATACTCCCTACTAATGTACACATTCTTGCTTAGCTTTATTATTCTAGGGTGCATCACTGAGCATTTTTTCTATGTTATTTTTTTCTTTCTTTTTTGTTCTAAAACGTTCTTCCATAACCTGTATGTATCTGTTCAATAGTTAGCTCTCTAATCCAAAGAAACTTAGATTTTTATAAACATGTTATATCACTACCTAAGTTTGCTTTCTCTCTCACCTTAGGTATTTAGTACATTAACAATTTCTATTAAGAGAGAAAGCAAAAAAATCTCACCTCACCACCTGCACAGCTTCTGGTGCCTTCTCAACCCTATTGTTTTCTGAAAGAGTGGAGGAATAGTGAGTACAAACACTCTGTAAACACAGCATTCCTTTAATTAATCTCTAGGAGGAAACCTGAGTTTGCTTACTTTCTGTTGCCATGATAAATACCACAACTAAAAGTAACTTCAAGAGAAAAGGTCTTATTTTATAGTACAGGTTATAGTCCATCATAGCAATGCATCAACTCAAGGCAGAAACTTGGAGCCCAGATGAACAGAGCAACATTGCTTACTGATCTTCAGCTCAGCTGTCTTTCTTACATAGCCCAGCTGCTCTGGGAGCACATTCCACTCCTTCAGTCAACAGCATTTAAGATACCAGCCCACTTGAGCATGGTCTCTTATACTGTAAATGCAGATGTAAAGCCTGTGCTCACTCTCTTGCTCCTGGATCTCGCTTCCAACTGCTAGACTCTGTTCCTGTTCGTGCAAAGAACTGTTATCTAGGACAGTGATCTGTAATTTTCTCCTAAATAAATAACCCTCTATTGTTCATCATTCTGAACTGGTGTAGGATTACTTTGTGACTTCTGCATTCACCCAGCCCCATCTATTGAGGGATGGCATCACTTGCAGCAGTCAGCTCTCCAACGTCTATTAGTAATTAAGAAAATGCCCCACAGAAAATAACAGGTCAGTTGGATCAGGGAATTCTTTCACTGAAGGCGTCTCCAGGTTGTGTCAAATTCACAGCTAAGCCTAAGATGAAATGTTATTCCTAGTCATCATTGGCACATAAATACAGCACCTTAAATCATTTTCTTTCGTGTTTGTCTCAGAGATTTCATGTTAATATAATGATATAAAATGTAGCACAACTTAGAAGCCTCATGGTCTTTAAATAACCAGCAATTTTAGAGTTCAATTCCATTTTAAAAGTTCAGGATGAACCAGGCCTGGTGGCACACGCCTTTAATCACAGTATTCAGGAGGCAGAAGCAGGAAGATCTCTGTGAGTTCAAGACCAATCTGGTCTACATAGAGAGTCTCAGGGATAATCCTATTTCTTTTCTTTCCCATTCTTTACCAGTGTTTCTGTAAGTGTGCATGTGTGTGTATATGTGTGTGCGGGCATGTGTGTATACATGTAATTTAATCACACATTGTGATAATATGTGCATTTAGTATTACAACATAACATTAAATGTTTTAATATCGTGTAGGGTAATGCTACATTAGGAAAAGCCAGTATAAAAGTGAGAAATTAAACAATAAATAAATGAGTTTTCATAGATGATTGCCTGCTAATTTTCAGTAGATAAAACAATTTTACAATTTAGAAGAATAAAAGCTCCTATATAAATGTCACAGTAAATGCTTTATCCAGTTGGCATTCACTGTAAGCCTTGTGAGAAAGTCATCAATTTAAGAATGTCCTGCATTCTAGTAATGCAGTTGTTGATTATTACTATTCAACCCCACTTCTGCATCTTTGCTTCCTCTATTCAATATCCAGTGATGTCTTATGTATTTTCCATAATCATTAAGAGGAGAAGGGGGTTCATATTATTCATGCTTCGGAGGTAAACGATATAGTCAATCATCTCACATTCGCATGGATCATTACAGCATTCACATTAATTTATGCTCAATTAACGTGCTCAGAAACAGTTTTCTGTGGAGTTTCGCCAATTGGCCTTATAGCTCTGGCTCTGCAAGGTTCATTTTTGCTGTGATCGTGGGTAATATGATGAGCTACAGTCTTCTTTCCTATCATTAGTCTTAGGGTTTCGGTTTTGTTCCTAAATTGAACAGGGCCAGCATGCAGTGACAAGTCCTGGCTCAGAGCCTCATTGCTACATCTTGGCAACTGTCTTCTGCACAGATGTGCTGATCAGCCAACCAGCAGGTCACAGGTGTACCTCTGTGCTGGTGTATGGAAAGGTCACTGAGTGGAAGGCCACATTTAACTTGGAGGAATGAAGAGAGACTTCGTCTGCACTAGAATCTGCCCGTTCCTCTGCTATAAGGAATGAGGCAATCCACAGGCCACCTATTCCCACACTATAGGTTTTTTCTTGTTATACCTCCTAGAGATAACACTTGAGGAAGCATGGACAGTGTTATGTTAAATATATATGGACAGAAAATCATTGTTGTTTATTGCTTGGTGTAAAGTAAGTATATTAATGATTAAAATGAACATATTGTATGTTACTATATATTCACACTGTCATATTTAAAGAACTAAGTAATTTCAAGTCGATTCCTTTTTATTTTTCAGTTGCATGTTTTAAATCAAAAGGCATCCTTAAAATATTCCTTATTTATTTTTTTTGGCTATGTCATAATAAAAAGGGCTTCAATGATTGGTTTTATTAACACCTATATTCTTGGAACATGAAACACATACTGAGGGTACATTACTTAGAATAAGATGTGAAAATTGTAAAGTTATAGGCTTTATCAGGTGTCTAAAACTCTTCCCATTTTTCTCATAAGTCACATCTATCTATTAGCAGTCTGAATCAGCTTTAAAGCAAAATATATACTTGTCTAATGCACCATCCTCTCATGGAAAACATGCAATTCTTAGATTGGCAGCCTGAGAAATAGGGACTATTCCACAGTGTTGTGGATATCTATATTAAGTTATGGGAGAACATTAATATGTAGAGAACAGTGAAGATTTATCAGAAGAATACATGAAAAGTAGGGTCTGGAGAGATGGCTCGGTGATGAATAACATTTGCATCTCTTCAAAGGACCATAGTTAGGTCTCCAGAACTCAAGTCTGGCACTCAAGAATCTTAGGCCCACTTCTAGTCTTTACAGCTATTCCCATACGTGTGCAATATTCTCTATCTTTCTCGCTCTTCAGATTTTAAAAATGGTATTTCAAAATTCTTTTTAATATTAAAGTAGAACTCCTTCCCTCAAGTTCCATGCTCCTACCCAGTTTAGCAATACGAAGAGAAGTTGGTAGGAAGAAAACAGCAGAAAGAACCGCCACTCGTCCCTAGATCAGTTTGCTGCAGGGCTGCTGTAGAAGACTGCTTGTTCCTTCCTGGCAGGTCAGCCCCAAAATAATCACCCAGAAACTATATTATTTGCAAAACTGTTTAGACAATAGCTTATTCATATTTATATCTCATTCTTACCTCTTTTTGTTTGTTTGTTTGTTTGTTTTCGAGACAGGGTTTCTCTGTGGCTTTTGAGCCTGTCCTGGAACTAGCTCTGTAGACCAGGCTGGTCTCGAACTAACAGAGATCCGCCTGCCTCTGCCTCCTGAGTTCTGGGATTAAAGGCGTGCGCCACCATTTCCCGGCTCACTCTTACCTCTTAAATTAACCCATTTCTATTATTTTATATTTTACCATGAACCTCCTTGCCTACCAACAAGGTTCAGGCTGGCGGCTTGCATCTTTCTCCTCTGGCGGCTGCTACATGAAGCCTGTCTCCCAACTCTGCCTGCTTTCTCTCAACATTCAGTTTAGTTTTCCTTGTCTAACTATATTCTCCTAAGCCACTGGCCAAAACAGCTTCTTTATTCATTAACCAATAAAAGCAACACATATACAGAAAGATTTCCCACACCACAGGGTGATGTTTTAAACTTAATTTTGTCTTCATTAAACACATGGTGTTTCCATATTATCTGTCCTTCATGGATGTGTAAGAGATGCCATAGGAAGGAAGCAAGCATACCCCAGATTACAGTGACAAGGCATCCAAAGGCGTCTACATGGTCAGTTCATTGTTATATGAACTTCATAAGAAATCAGGTAGAAGTTTTAGTGCATGGTAGAATTACTAGTGGTGTGTCAGCATGCCTTTCAATCCTGACCAGTGTGCATGAAGTGAGGTCGGGATTAACTCCAAACAATCCATTCATCTTTCGCAAATAAAAGTTCTAAAAAGTCTATTGGATCAATCATGATTGTTGTCCCTGTCAGCAAGCAACTGGAGAGGCTGTGATAAGAAATATGCAGGAAAAGCAAATTCTATGTAAGTTTAAGAAATAAGTAATTAAGGATGATTGGAGAATAACAATGACCAGGACCTGGGTATGGGTTTTGTTCATAAATTGAACAAGGCCAGTATGTGGTGGGGTGAGTGACAAGCCCGGACTCAGTGACCATTTTTCCATACCAGCACCTGTCTTCTGCATGTAATTTGGGGAGGACACATATCTAACTATTCTTCGATTTAATATATGAAAAGACATAAATGGCATTATTGGTGTGGCATAAAGTTTTTTTTTCCTTTTTATTTTTTTATTTACTTTTCATAACTTTGAACCTTCCTGGTTCATGCAATCCTTCCTTTCTCTCCTCAACAGGACTCCTAGGGGTCGGCCCAATGCTTGGCAATGGATCTCTGTTTTTGCTTAAATCAGTTAAATCTGATGACAATTAGGGTAGTCATTATTATGATTACAGAACATAGTCAGTTGAGGCACCCTTTCCTCTATTGCTAGAGTCATCCTTGTGGATTCCTAGGGGTTTTCCCGGCATCAGTTTTTCCCTAATCCCAGAATTCCCTCCTCAATCAAGACATTCTTTCATTACTCTTCCCCTCCATCCCTCCTGCACCTTGCCCAACCTGATCCCTGTTTCTGATCTTAGCCATTCTGACAGGTGGAAGATGAAATCACAGCATTGTTTTGATTTGCATTGCCCTGACAGATACAAATGTTGAACAATTCTTTCATTCAAATGGCTTGGCCATTTGAGATTCTTATGTTGGTAATTCTCTGTTTAAATCTATATCCCATTTCTTAATTTGATTAGTTGGTATTTTGATATCTAGTTTTTTAAATTGATTTTTGTTGAGCTCTACATTTTTCTCTGCACCCCTCACTGCCTCTCCCCTCTCCTTCAACTCTCTCCCAAGGTCCCTATGCTCCCAATTTACTCAGGAGATCTTGTCTTTTACTACTTCCCATGTAGATTAGATCCATGTATGTCTCTCTTAGGGTCCTCATTGCTGTCTAGGTTCTCTGGAATTGTGATTTGTAGGCCAGGTTTCTTTGCTTTATGGTTTAAAAATCACTTATGAGTGAGTACATGTGATAATGCCTTTCTGGGTTTGGGATACCTCACTCAAAATTATGCTTTCTAGCTCCATCCATTTGCCTGCAAGATTCAAGGTTTTTTTTTTTTTTTTTTTTTTCTGCCGTGTAGAACTCTATTTTTCAGTCAGTAGGCATTTAGGTTGTTTCCAAGTTCTGGCTATGACAAACAATGCTGCTATGAACATAGTTAAGCACATGTCTTTCTGGCACAATTGAATATCTTTTGGATATATACCCAAAAGTGGTATTACTAGATCTTGAGATAGGTTGTTTCCTAATTTTCTGAGAAATCGCCACACTGACATACAAAGGGGCTGTAAGAACTAACCTGTATTTAATTCATGATTAGATAAGGATACAAGACACAAATAAATCATTGAAAAAATTTGCATACTTCATTTTTATATAGCCCTTTAAGATTTTTTAACTTCATGTAATATTTCAAATATACTTGATGCTTAAAAAATATTTTATATAATTTGAAAATAAATAAACATTGATTTTATTAACAAAAATTATATTTTATGACCTAGGTAAAATGTGTAGACATATACACTTTTGAGATGTGACTGCCGTATGCCACTTTAGCTATTTAAAACTGTTTCACTCATAAACACACTACAATTTGAATGTCATTATGACATTAGTCATGGTTTGTAGAGGAAAATATTTAGCCAAAGGACTCCAGTGTTAATGTTTTGTTTCCAGGCTGGTGCTGATACTGAGATGGAATTATATAGTTACAATTAACTTCCTCAGTCAGTCATCAGTGGAACTGGTACCTACCATTCTTAACCATTAAAGTTTATGAACTAAACACAAAATCCAGAAGAAGGGTTGGGACCAGTGATTCACCACCAGGTGCTATAAAGGATGTAATCAAATTGAAAACCTTCTTAATCCCGTTGTTACTACAGTATTTTTTTTTATTTTTAAAAGAAAACTATCTTTTTCCATTTTACATACCTATCCCAGTTTCTATCCCTTCCTCTCCCATTCCCTCCATCTACCCCCACCCCACCCACATCCACTCCTCAGAGAGGGTAAGGCACATTGCTTTTAGGAAGGTCCAAGGCCTCCCTACTATATCTAGACTGAGCAAGGTATTCATCCAAAGAGAATAGGTTCCAAAAAGCCAGTACAAGCAGTAGGGATAAATCCTGGTCCCACTGACGGCGGCCCCCACAGTCTGCCCAGCCATGCAACTGTTATATACATTCAGAGGGAGTAATTTGGAACTATGCTGGTTCCTTCCCTGTCCAGCTGGAGTTAGCAATCTACCATTAGCTCAGTTGGACTGTTTCAGTGGGCGTTCCCATCATGGTCTTGACTTCAACACTCATATTCTCACTCCTCCAACTCTTCAACTGGACCTTGGGAGCTCAGTCCTTTGCTCCATTGCAGGTCTCTGCCTCTGTTTCCCATCAGTTGCTCGATGAAGGTTCTATGGTGATATTTAAGATATTCACCACTCTGACTACAGGACAAGCATTGTTACTACAGTTAATGATCAATGTTCAGTTTCTGGTTGCATGGGGAAGGCAGAGAAATGTTCACATGAGTTCGTGCTGCAACAAATGTTTTCTGGCATTCCATCTTGTTTTAACTTTTGTTATGGAAGTTTCAGAACCTAGACCTGGAATTTTGTCAACTTTACAGAAGGCATAGTTTCCATCTGGAAACCTGATTGCTAAATACAGATTAATACCCCCCTTACACTAGAGCTGGCCTGTTGAAGTACTAGATGTGCGATATAATGGAAAGTCAAGAATGAAGTAAAACCTGTAAGCATTCAGTTAGAAGAACCGATGCTTGGATCCATTTATGCTAAGATACAAAGGAAATATATGTTAGGAAAATAAACCATGAGATGTGTTTAGTCTTGATAAGCTGAAGGTAATTACGTATATAATTCTGTAGTTAAATTGAATTGTCTGTAAAAGACATGAATTTATAGTAAATATCCCAACTTATTGCATTTTAAAATATTAACAGAAAAAATAAAAGTTTTTCAAAGAAGTTATAGTAGTTAATACTATAAGTCCAATAACAAGGAAAACCTAGTAAAATGAGGAAAACACTAGCAAACACATGTCCTAGAAGAGTACATGTTAATAAAATGAAGGTGTACAGTCAATCGTGTAAGATACAATGGAGAAGAATGGAACTTAGACTTAGCCTGTGCACATGGGAAAAGAGAAATAAATAATAGACCAGAGACAAAGTCCCTACTGTGCTGAATGGAAAATGACAAAGCAAAGTGTGTGCCAGAAAATGGGAGGAAACAGAAGATAGTAATGACCAAGAAAACTCTTTTATCACTTCCTTGTGTCTTAGCGTTTCAATTGCTCTGTCTTAAAAAGAAACAAGACCATTTCCAAAAATGACTTAGGGAGAATAGGATTCGTTCTGCTTACAATTCCAGACCACAGTCATGATCCAAGAACTCAAAGAAGAGACTCAAGCAGGGTGGGAAAGTGAAGGTAGGAGTTGGCAGGAACGGATGTAGCATCGAGAGAAGGGTGCTGGCTTTTGCTCCCTGTGTGGCTCAGCCTGCTGTTTTACATCCTCCAAGATCACCTGCCTCGGGTTAACACTGTCCACAGTGAGCTAGCTCCTCCCTCATCAATCATTGCTCAGATTTGCCCACAGCCATGTGTGGAGGCATTTTTCTCAATTGCAATGTGTCTTCTAAAAAGACGGCAGCCTCTGTCAAGTAGACAAACTGGTAGCCAGCAACACCTCGGAAAGGAGAGTGAGTAGCTAGGCTTGTAAACGTGCTTTCTTAATATGAGTATTATTAGAATGCATTGTAAAGCTGTGAAATGCGTTAACAGTCTTCAAATGCATTCTTTCATGTAGCTAAACATCAGAATCTTTGTCAAGCTGTTTCATAGGACTTAATTTAACTTATTTAATAAGGAAAAAACTGCTAGTTCTAAGACAAAGGGAATTTCTAAAATTTGACTTGAATCGTTTCAATATCAATTAGTTGTGATATACAAGCTATTTTCATCTGCACTTAATGGATATGCTGTTGCAGGTAGTAAACGCTTATTTCAATGCCAGTTCATACAATTCTGTGACTATTTTGAGCCTCCCAAAAGTAAGAAATCTTATTCATGATGATTGTAATTCTAAATTTAGAAACGAGAAGCTGTCTAAAAGTTTCAGTGTATTCCAAGAATGTTGAGTCATGCAGAATCGAAGCATAAGGTGATATCCCGCACAGACAGTATTTGTGTTCAGGGTGCTAACTTGAGGGTCTGTAGAAAATCTAGCCTGTAGTTTAGAACAAGAACACTGTATTAAATCTGACAGCTGTGTAGGAATGCTTAACCCTTGACTATGCGTTTGTGAAAGTTTGAGAGAAAATGGTGGCTTTCCATCTCCTACAGAGTGAGTCATAGTCAACTTGGAGTAAACAGTTGGGTTTACTGTCACAGGTCCTTTGATAATGGACAGTGTAGAACACTAGGAAACGTCATCTTTTATGTCAGTCATTCCAGAATTTCAACATATTTATTTTAGTTTGGAGGTGAAATTTACATTATGTTTTAGTGGTGCTATATCCATATCATTAAATAAATGTTGAAATTAAGTGGGCATTTCAGAACTAATGAAATCTTAATGTGTTTATGTAAATAACATACTTCTCATTAAATTTTATATAACACTGGTTTAACTCATAATCTTCAGAAATGCTTAATATGTATTATATAAAGAGAAACCTTTTGGACTGTAACATGAATTTTCAATTTAATTTAATAAAATGATAAGTATTCATTTGCTAGAAGCAGTTTAAAAATTGAAAGTATTTTAAAGTGTTTCAAGTATATCATTAAAATAATCTGTTCTTAATAGGGTACCCATACTTTATAAAATTTTTATAAAGTAGGAACAGGTTACCTGTTGTCTTGGAAGCAATGGGCACTTATTAGTCATCTTGAAGCTTGCAAATCATGCTTTTGACACAGAGCTAACCATGAAAACTTAAAAATGGCAACATTAGTCTAAGTAGGGTGTACCAAATTATTACTTAATCCTTTTTACACTGGAAAGGAATTCAAATTATCCTGAACCCATTACAGCTGCATGTTCTCTTTCAAGTGAGACCAAAGAAATCTTGCTTTCAGAATATTTGGTAAGTGGACATAACTACAAAATATTAGATTATTGATTTAAAATATTTACAATGTATATTTAATGAATGTGGAATTTTTCGTTTTACTCAATAGTTCCAATCATTGGTTCAAAGGATTTCTAATCAATCATTAGCATGAATTTAGTAAGGCAATTAGGGTAACTCCTAAAGAAAGCAGAGCAATACAAATAAAATGACCTTTAATTCAATGTTAACCAAATATCTTAAATTGTTCATAGCAAGAAAATTACACTCAAGGGTCAACATACAAACCAAAATTCACACAATGCAATATTACTACTATCTTAATATTTTATTAGAATATTTTTAATGCTAACATTTACAAATGATATAATAATTAACCATGAAAACTTTGGTTTCATGGGAGGTGGACTACATTACTTTGTCACATATTACATTGCCCTAAGGAGAGGTGGTAATCTGTTTATCACTCCCTGCAGCTCAATTGAGACCAGCTTGACATTTTTCATTTAAAAATAATAAAATGTGAGGCATCAGATAGTAGAGGGTGGTAAATTATGTGTCAGCCCTGCTCCTCCCCAGATCCGCCTTGGAGAATTTCATGTTACCGCTTCTTCCATTCACTCTCAGATGGCCTCCAATTAAAGGCGGGTGGGTCATCGCTTACACCCCTTGCTCCAGCCTTCAAGTAAAAGTACATTCCTGATTTCCCAAGAGAGAGTAGGTTCCTATTGCCAGTTTCATCAGCCCTGGTTTAATTCCTCAGATGGACACACTTCCACTTCCCAACGTGATGCTTTACTTGACTTTAGGAAAACCCTGACCTAGAGTGCTGTGGATTCACAGGGCTTTGACTTCAATAAAACACGCATGTAGAACCCACTTGTTTGTACATGTATCTGTTAGTCCCATATGTATTTTACATAACTGTGAACAAGATGCTGGGACTTATCAAAACGACACAGCGAAGTCTGTGCTCTAACAGAACAAATTTGCAAGAGAAGGTGCCTGTGAAGCCTCAATTTGTCAAACTGAAATTTTCCTCTCTTAACTTTTTTTTGATTGGTATTTATTGAGCCCTACATTTTTCTCTGCATCCCTCCCTGACTCTCCTTTCCCCACTTCAATCCTCCCCCAAGGTCCCTATGCTCCCAATTTACTCAGGAGAGCTTGTCTTTTTCTACTTTCTACTTCCAATGTAAGATCATATTTATGTAAGTCTCTCTTAGTGTCTGCATTATTATCTAGGTTCTCTGTGTTTTGTAGGGTGGCTTTCTTTGCTTTATGTTTAAAAACCATATTTTAGGTGGTTTTTAAACATGTCCTCTCTCAACTTTATTTCTGACTTAGGACTACTGTAACCCTCCCTGTTTGAAATTCCCATTAGATGCCAAATCTCAAGAAAATTGTTACCATTTAACCTTGAAAATATATGCCTTGCTGTAAGTACAGTATGAAGAATCTGCCCATGCCGTACTGATACACATTATGGTATGATAATTTATTTTCACCATTACTAATGTCTGGGCTGGCGAAATAATGAAGTGCACAAAAGACTCTACCATGAAAGTTTGAAAATTACAGGGTCATAGAAAGGTTGAAGGAAAAACCCAAACCCACAACGTTGTCTTCTGACCTTGACACATGTACACATGTGACCTGACACACACACACACACACACACACACGCACACACACACACACAGAGTCATAATACACCAAAATGGAATAATAAAACAGTACTATAGTAAAATGAGAAAAAAAATGAATCTTTATTTAAATTAAAATTGACTTCCTATTTTTGTGAAATAAATAAGCTAAATAAGCATATAAATTGTTATGAATTAAATTAAACATCATTTTCTTATATCACAATGTCCATTATTACAGAGTTTGAAAGTTCAGTGTGTTTGTGTCTGTGTGCACATGCACACTCCTGCATGTGTGGGTGTGGTGTGCTGTGTGCACATGAAGACCGCAAGTTGATATTGGATATCTTCCTTAATCAGTCACCACTTTGGTTTCTTGTGGGGTCTCAAACTGAATCTGGAGCTTCCTGCCTGGCTTTCTAGGACTACTTTAATACTTTATCTAATTCACCCGTTTTAGGTAGCAGGTGTGCACTGTTGATTTAACGTTTTGTTAACGTTGGTACTGTGGATCACACTCAGGTCCTGGTGCCACTACAAAAAGAATTCCTTCAACTGAGTCATCTCCTCAGCTCTCATTTTCCTTATAGCGGGGAGGAAAAATCTCATAATCACATCACAAATATGAGTCAATATTTTTCTCCTGTGTCTTCTCATTCTTCATCAGTGTTATTATCAAGACTTGTTCTATGCACTAGTTGAGTTATTTTCATTGATTATTGCTTTGTATCACATTGAATGGGCCAGAAAAAGCTAAGATATGTTGGAAGGATTTGGCATTGTGCTAGATGAGATGAGAAAATTACAGGATAGCTTTGCCACAGCTATCTCTTTATTACTAACCTTAGTTTTATACATAGTAAACTGAAGCCTGTCTCGCCATGTTCCCACAGGGTAGATGTCTTTTCTTCCTAAACTCTTCACTGAAGGGTTTCTCTCAGAAGAATACATGTGTCTGGTCTGAAAAGCATTGATTTGTTTAAACAAGAAACTGGAGTCTAAGTAATAGGAAGTCATGATAGGAGTCTGTCCTACCATTCTGGTTTGTGTTACAATAGAAAATGCATCCTTTTCAGAGTTTTTGGAGAATGCCTAAGATTGAAGCTGTCCAATTTATCAAAAAAATATTTTTCCCATAAATTTGTATGGAATTCAAATGTCTAAGTAAAGTAACATATTTTCTTCATGAAATACCATTTGCTTCCATTATTATGAAAGAAATGAAAATAAATGATGAAATTGGGTTCTTCTTGGAAGACAGTTTTCTGAGCCATTTTCTTCTTTTCTCTCAGAAGCAGGCAACTACAAATGTTGGCTGCTGGAGGACCATAGTAGGCTATTGTTTCTTTGAAATATTTTTGGCTGCAGAATACTAACTTCCTAGATTGTGATTTCTCAAATAACTTTCTAAACATGCATTTTCATTCTGAACATGTATTTTCATAGCCTTTCTTAAGAGGTAGAAATATTACTAGATTTCTTTTTGTAATGAAAAATAAAAACTTTTAGTGAAGGGAGAAAATTCCCTTGCTACTCTTGGCTACAAAAAATAGTTCCATTTTTTGAGTGAATATTTGATATATGGAAAATTTTGGAAGATATCACGTGAACCAATTACTCAGTAAGCCTTCAATTGATGAAGTAAACAAAACACAAATTATATACAAAATGAAACTATACACAATTACATTTCAAAAACCACTGTCTATCAGTATGTAAGAAAATTCACAAATAATATAAGACCACGCGGAAGTCAGATGTCAGAATAAGCACAAGAAAAATAACTTCTAGAGTGGGAAGGAAAAGAGAAATCAGAATTATGTAAAGATTAAAGCAAGAAACCAGATTGGTTTTTATATTTCTAAATCTTAGTCTTGATCCCCTGTGTTTATTGAATTAATCTAAATGTATAATATCATAAAATCACTATTTCTTTTTCTGAACTGGGATGTGAATTTAGTGCCGCACACATGTTAGGCAAGGGCTCTATTCCTGAGATTTATCTTGAGCCAAACTAATAGTTTTTGAAGGTTTGGATATTTAACAAAAACTATAAAGTTTTATATATTTTACCATAGTGTGATATGTTACTGAAAATGTTTCCAATAAAATGTCACATTTAATAAATATGTTTAAATAAACCAAAATTATTAGGTTTTATTTTTTTCTTTGCAAATTTCCTACTTGCCATTTTGCAAATATTCCAGCATTTGTAATATATTAGAGACAATATATGAGCAGTTGTGCTATAGGTGCTTGCCTAGAAGTCTTGGGTCACTCATTTAACATATAGTTTAGGGATATTCCAAAACTGCCTTTCACAATTCACAACCAATGCAGCGTGAACAGTCCTCTACATGCAAATATCTGCTCGCATTATCTCGAAGTTTCAGAGTAAGGCATTTCAAATGCATATTTTTGGTATTGCTGTTGGCCTATGTATCTGTGAGAGAAAATATGTCATGTCAGAAAATAATTGAAACTGCACCTGAAGTGATGCAAAGAACAACCTCTTTATCTGCTCCTTAAATAAACGCTTTCCATTTCTAAGACAATTCTAGCTGAACTGCAGAGCTCAAACCATCAGTTAAAGCAGACACCTGACTTCTTCAAGGAGTCCTGATTTTTATGTGATTTGATCAACTGAGAGGGTATAAATTCTAGTGCCAGAGCAAAACATATGCACAGGCTTATCTGAATCCTTGTGTTCCAGGCATCTGGTGAAATACGGTCCTGTCATTGTCTTCTTTCAAGCAGTGTTTATCATCATCTCCCTGATTGCCTAATATAAGTTTACAACCAGTCTCCTAGGTGTGCTAGGCATTACTGCTCTCCCACAGATATCATAAACAGTGACATCCTTGGTAATGAATGTCAGAATCATGGCAGCCTCAGAGTATATTACATATTGCCATGTCCCATGGCCTATACACCAAGCAAGGAACTCGTTCTCCACTCCTTAGTCAAACAGATCTTAGGTGCCAAGTTTTTACTAGTTGTAAAAGGAAGACATCTTATATGTCCGATCAATTATGAAGACTCTCAAAATGTCTTATCTAAATAAGCTTATCGCCTCAGCCAATTCTTATGTTTCTTAAAATTAATTTATCTCCTACTTTGGAAACTTTCAAAAAGATGGGATTTTTAGGCTGAAGGGGACTTAATTATACTTATGTATATAGCTAATTTTTCAAGTTAAGAAATGAAAAATAAAGATAGTTGTTTTTCGTTTTTGTTTTTAATATATTGGAAACTAATATATAAAAAGCACTGAAGCATTTAGCACCTAGTGTAGGACTCTTTTCCTTTGACTTAGTAAGTCTCCTGCAATGTTCTGAGGCATGAATGCCAGGGCTGTGATGTAGATGTATCTAAAGGGGCTGGGCTCCCAAGATCTCATGACCACTGCATTGTGCCCACTTCTGGTTTGTTTGTTTGTTTGTTTGTTTCCTGATGGTCTCCATTTGCCATAAGAGACACTTTTTTGATTAGGGTTTGTAGCCTTTTCTATGACTATAAGGATAAGATTTAGATTGTAGTAAGGAATTATTTCGGGCTAGCAGAGCATTGGTAGTAGAATTATCTCTAAGGTCCCTTGTTTAAGCCCTGGGAAGGTGGTTAGGTTTTCAGTACTGAGCATAGACAAATATAATCATAAAAAAGAGGCTGTCAACTTTGAATATGGAAGGCATGAAAGCAGTTTGAGGGAGAACAACTGAAAGGAACTGGGGGAAAGAAATGAAGACAATAGTGTAATTTTATTTCAATTAAAAACTTTTAAGGGAAAATAAAAAAGTAAAAGAAAAATGATGTGATAGTTTCTTAATGAGCAGGATACAGATTTTGTTTCTATGTACATCCTCTGGAAATAGCTACCTCTATTTCTGTCTGTGCATGTGGTTCAACCTGTATGTGTCATATTTCCAAAATGTTTGTTTGTCTCTGTGTTTCCTTAACACATTTTGAATGATACCTGGGATATTTGTCCCAGTTGTTTGGCCACATTATTAAAGTAGTCTTTGTTTCATTGGTTTTGAAGCAGAAATCATTTTTCTTTTTAACCTTTTCTTCTAGTTATTTTAATTTAATGGAGCCATCTGAGGAGGCCCCATTAAATGTGAGCTGAAATATGAGCTGAAATGACTAGTTTAAAAGTGAGGTTCAATCTCTTCTAATTGAGGGAATTTCTTTCCTAGTCTTGGAACGATCTTGGTAGGAAGACTGCTTTCTTATGTAAATGGGAATTAAAAAGTAAAAAAAAAAATCACTGAGAATTGAGAATTTCTTCATCAAGGGAGTGTAAGAGAATGTTGCAAAATAATTGTATTTGCATTGACATTTGGGTGGCAGGAACATTTGGTGTTTGTGTGTGTGTTTCAGAAAATAAAAAGGCATTAGTTTCCAAGTGAAAATGTGCTATGCTTTAAGAATCAATGAGTAGAGGAATCTTACCTAAACAATACTATATATAAGACAAAACCACAGGAGCGTGTTTGTGGAAGTGCTTTACTGGAACATTTGACTCTAGGGGAAAATTTTATCTTTGAAAGGCATTACCAATAATTGTCTGCAATTGATAGAAAGAATTCTCACGTTGATACTGACACTCAGGGAGTACTCAGCTGTTTATTCTCAGGCCGATGTGAAGGGAGACAGCATCAGGGGCTCACTGCTATCACCGGAGTAGAAAGGGAATGAAACCAAAAATTTCAGGAAGACTGTTCTTTCACATTGTGAATTCGCCAACCTCAGCTTGGATGAATTAATTATGCTCTGATAGGAGAGCCCAAGAGATTCAACCTTTGAAGATGTACTCTTCTCTGTAATCAATAAAACAGGTTAGCATTTAAGCCTGCCTCGGGGAAAAGGAGTGTAAAATTCACCATGTGGGGGGAGCCTTTATATTCTATTCATAATTTTATGGGTAATACAAAAGGGTCCACATTTAAAAATTGAGAGCAAAACAAAAATTGAGAGCAAAATTAATATTAAGAGAATTATATTCTTTAAATGAGACATGAAAATCAGTTTGTGTCAATGTATAGAAATTTCACAGGTAGGAAAAACAGATGAACTATCTTTTTGGAAAAGCACAAAAGACTGAAAGTGGGAAAATAATTTTAACTTGGTAGAGTGAAATATTAAAAAAGTATAGCAAATAAACTTTAGGCTAAAATTATAAAATGACATGAATAACATCTAACATTTTTCTAACTTCAAAAAATATATACATTATAGGATTTATAACAACTTAATATATAAAATGTATGAACAATATACTTCATATACCTCATTTAAACTACACTGGGGAAGGACCATGGTCTAGCAATGCTAAGTGCATTTTATCTTAACACCTGCCTTGGAATGAAGTTACCACAGGTCCCTTTCTGGCTTCTCAAATTTCACATTGCAGGAATACTTAAGAGTAATTAAGAGAAATTAAAATGCTTGTAAATACTAATTATGAATACAATGCACCCTCTTTTGGCTAAATATATGTGAGTGTTTATGACAAACATTACGGAGCAGTCCCTGTTCTCTATTACGAAAATTAAACCCACACTTTTGCACATTGCTTTTTAATCTTTTCTTTATGTAAAGCAACTTGTCATTCCAGCTGTTGGAGACTTTCCAGGAGTTCCAATCACTCCTATTTTCTCCCCATTTTGTATTTTATTAAGGTAACATCTTTTAGAAAATATCAAATAGTGAAAGCGACAGAATGAACAAAGACAAAATACCTTTAGTATGCAATCTTCTGCAATGCCCACTACTATTATAACTCTAATTGTATAATTATATATACTGATACTACCATCCTAGGCTTTACAAAGTGAAGCTGTTATTGCAGAGCTAAGAGGCCACGAGCTTAACTCTAGAATTTCCCTAAATGATGAGGGTCATTGATAAAGTATATTACAAAGCTGTGAGTATCCTACTTGATGATAGCCAATTTGGCCAACTTGACACAGCCTAGAGAGGAGAATCTCAATGAGGAAGGAACTGCCAACATTAGGCTAACCTGTGGGTGTGACTATGAAAGATTCTCTTGATTTGGTTAATTGAAGCATAATTATGCATTGAGGGCTGAATCATTCCATAGATAGGATACCCTGGACTGTGTAAGAGTAGAGAAAACTGACATTTAATATGGTCTTGTGTTATTTGATATGACCTGATTCAAATTCCTTCAATTCAAAACTATACCATGGAATTGAAAGTACATTCAGCCCTTTATCCTTTACATTGTTTTGTTTTAAGGAGTTTTGTATCAGGTGGATCTCTGTGAGTTCGAGACCAGCCTGGTCTACAAGAGCTAGTTCCAGGACAGGCTCCAAAACCACAGAGAAGTGCTGTCTCGGAAAAAAACAAAAAAGAAAAAAAAAAAAAAGGAAACTGAGACAAACTTGTTAACTGCCCAGCATTTTAGGCCAGTGAAAACTGAACATCCAGGACTATATAGAATACACTGCAGCACCTTTCTAGATGTCCTTGTTGCTTTTTAATATTGTAACCAAAATTATGATACTTTTATTTTTTTCAGACAGTTTATGAGACTTCATTTTACAAAAGCCTTCCTCTTTGTGTCTGAATAATACTCTCTGTTGTATATATACTACATCCATTCATTCTTCCATTGATTTCACAGTGTGTTTTTCTTCATACAGCTACCATCAACGTGGTGGGTCAGATGCCTCTCTGCTGTATATTACTCAGCATCAAGATAGCTAGATGATACAATACTTCCTATTATTTTGCATAATAGTCATATTAATTTTCTTTCTTTCCACGGTCCAGGATATAAGATGATCACATCCTTGCTTGCAATTTTACATTTTCTTTTTTATTATTATTACTACTAATCTGACCATAATGACAAAAAATTTCATTTATTTTTTTTTGTTTTCCTTTTTCTGTTTATTAGAAATGCTGAATGTTTTTCGTAAAGCCATTGTCTGCATGCACATCATCCTATATAATAGAGCTATTTTTCTTAGTTGTTTCTCTGCAGACTGGTTGTTATTTCTTGTTGAGCTATATGTGTTCCTGAAATGTTCTGTGTAATTATCATTTATTGAATGAAGAATTTTCATATATTTCCCCCTTCTAGGTAAGATTTCATTGCTATTGATTATTTCCCCTGAAGATTAATACAGCACTTCACATACTCAAATTGTTGGGCTTTTTCTAATTTTCATATTTTGGTTTCAAGTAGTTTATAACTCTTACCAACAAATCCGGTCCTTGACAAGAAGATCAGATCAGAGGCCACATAATGTTTTAACCAAACATGAAAGTGTTCCTGCTCTACACGTATCCTTGGAGATTTCATACCGCTATCTTTCAGTAACATCAAATCTTATTAACACTACAATGCTGTTATGTTAAATGCTTCCTAAAACATTTTGAAAAAGTAGCATTTTTTTCAAAATCATCATTTTGTTTTCTATCCTTGTCGATTTCTCATGTTTTAAACTTCAGGCTTTGTGTTTGAAATCTACCCAGAGTCATTTTCACTTCGTTTATTTTATTTGAATACAAATATCGACTCACATTTCATTTCACTCTGATGATATAATTATTTTTAAACACAGAGAAAGTAAGAATCTATAGGATTGATTTCTTTATTCCCGAGAAAAATACAGTCTTCCTTCAGTTTACATGTCTCTGATGCCCCTCTGACATTCTGAAAAGTAATAATGACCTTGTAGTAACTATTTTGTGTGTGGGGTGAAAGTCTTTGGTTAGTTTCTGGGATAACTGATTATTAAATGAGCGTTGTTTTCTCTTGTTTGGGGTGAAGACTTAGAGGCTTAAAGTGAAGAAGTGACGCCATCCCTCTGATCAGACTGAATATAATAATAAAAAAGACAAAATATTAAAAAAAAATGCAAGCCAGGAAGTCAGCCTCTTATACCGGAGTCTATCAGTGAGAACATAAATCAACACAGTCATTGTAAAGAATAATATGAGAATTTGTCCAAAAAAGTCAAGGAACATGTATAGCACGCTCTACTAAGTACAATGCAGCAAAGAGACACACGCACTCCCAGGCCAAAAAACATAGTCAATGGTTTGACATTAATCTGTACAGGACCCTAGCAAAAGACATTAATAACTTTGTGTGGTTTATATCTTGATTGGTATTTAGGTGGCAGTGTGGGTGCTTTTCAAAACTCAGTAAATGTAGACTTAAGATTTGTGTATTTCTTTTTGTGTGGAGAGAAATATATTTCTAAAACCTGAAGAGGAATATCAATAGGAAAGATCATTGTCAGCAGCTCCAACATAAGCACATAATTATAACCCTGGCAGTATTTGGCTCAGTGACGAAGAAGGGAACCATATGTCTACTCTGGCTTTTCTTCTTTATTTGTTTGCTTTCTTTTAAGTGTAAATAAATAAAGTCATGATTAATGTCTCCACAGATGTTACAGGCAGACATCCCACTCCTGATGAAATCTTCCACACAAGTTTTAATTCCATAACTGAACACAGTATGTAGAAACCCTGATATTGTTTTAGTTTAATATTATTATATCTGTATAATATTATGCAATAACATTATACTATTAATTATATTTACTGTATCATCTCTGGACCAATTACTCTATATAGAATACACTTTGCAATGATTCTAGAATTTCTTGTGTTCTGTAATGAAACAGTTTAAGAATAAAAATGTTGAAAGTAATGTATGAGAGAAGAATAAATTAAAATAAAAAGTGTTACATGTCTAAATGAAATATTACTCTTCTTTTAAATGAAAGACAGAGAGAGAAAGAAGAAAGAAAGAAAGAAAGAAAGAAAGAAAGAAAGAAAGAAAGAAAGAAAGAAAGAAAGGGAGGAAGGGGAAGGGAGGAGAAAGAAGGGAAGGAAGAAGGGAAGAAAGCACACAGTATTCTAGGTATACCAATAATCTAAATATAGACAGCCACAAAGAAACTAACAAAACAAACGGAAGTAAAAGGAATAATAAAAGAATTAAGTAAAATTAAAGTCTCCAGTGCTGCCACGATTTCTAAAAATTCCAAAATACTTTCAGATAAACAAATTTAAATGGAAAACAAGAAAGAAAAACAAAAGCTGGGGAATTCCAAACCAATATTATTTTTCAAAGCAACCCTCTTTGTAAAGAGCAAAGCTGCCATTTCCTCCATGCAGACAGAAGATAATTTTAACTGAAGAAGTCACCAAGAGCAAAACAGAAAGGTTTTGCATGTGGACAGGAAGTTATTTGCTTTCATTTTGATCTTTATTTGTCATGGCAGAGCATGAAAATTGCTTCTCCGGAGTGAGGCAGGAGGGATCCTGAGATAGTAAGCTTATTTGATATTGAGAGACAGTAGGAGACAGGAGGTGTAAGGAGAGATGCTACCTGTAGGAACAATGTGAGAACACATGAGAACTGTGCAGCCCTCTATGGAAAACAAAATTAATCAACATGTCGAGCTTAAGTGTTTCTCCAGACCGTAGATGTCAAATAACCTTTAACTGTTTAGAGAATGCAGCATTCTGTAGACATAACTGTGCGGTATCAATGGGATAGAGTGGGAAGGAGAGCATTTCTGAGAGTCTACGGTTTTCATGCACATTGCATGTTGCAGTAAGTAAATGCAAATACATTTCCAAAAGTTGTTCACTGGGAATGGTGTTTTATTTCATTCTCTCCTTTCCCTTTCCTCTATTCAATCCCTCCCATGTTTCTTTCATACTTCTGGTCTCCCTTTCTTTAATTTACATAAACACATACACATTTAAGTTACACACACACACACACTAAATGTATAAATTCAACCTTCTGAATCTGTTTTATTTAACTTATATGTATACGGGTTTTATTTTTAGAGGATAGCTTGTTGGAATTAATGTTTCACAAGACCTTTTCTAAGAATGTTCTCATGTGAAGTCTCTTCTCTCTGCAATCTCAAAATTCTCCTATGAACTTTGTTCTAACTTTGCTCCCTTTCTGTAACTGATAATCAGCCCACCTGATATATTTGACATTACTGTTATAGTTACATGTTTGTCTATTTTCTTTTCATTTAGCCAGGTTTTCACAAAGCTTGTACGTAAAGTTAACTTTATTCCTGAATATCAGGTGGCTCTTTTTTATATCGTTACCCTTTTCCCTCTTTCTGGGTAAGGTTTGTCTTTCCTTTTCAGGACTTTATGGTTGTCTCTGTTCTGATTTGGTCTGGTGATGCCCATATGGATGAGGTGATTGGTGACATTAAATTCAGTATCTTTATATTTTCCTATGTCATCTAGTCAATATTGGACACAGTCTTTCTTGTAAACTGGGCTTGCTTTGATATTCTGCTCATGTTTCCAGTGTTCCTACACAGTCTGTTCCTCCTCATTTTTTTGATGGGCTTAGGATGAATACTGTTCTTCCTTCAGCATTCTTAGGAAAGAAGGGAAGACCTAACCACCCTCTTAATATGTGATAGTACATTGAGATGAAGTTCTTGATTTGATCAGAGATCACAAGCAAATACAACTTGATTTTGGAAGCAGCTATGATGTGAGAGTCCCCTCTGTGTGCTGTAATTACCATTAATAAATAAAGAAACTGCCTTGGCCTGTTGATAGGGCAGAACTTATGGCAGGGAAAACAGAACTGAATTTGAGGAGAAAGAAGACAGAGTCAGGGGACGCCATGGATCCGCGGCCAGAGAAAGACGTGCTGAAACTTTGCTGGTAAGCCACAACCTCATGGTGATACACAGATTAATGGAGATGGGTTAAGTTAAGATGTAAGAGTTAGCCAATAAGAAGCTAGAGATAATGTGCCAAACAGGGATCTATATAGTTTTCTGTGTGGTTATTTTGGTTCTGGGTGGCCGGGATGAACAAGCGGCTCCTCTTTGTAACACAGCTACATCACAGATGACCATAGAAGGACCATTTAGCTAATATGAAAGTCAATGTTGTGAATATATACAATATAAAACTACATAATAAAAAAATTCAGAAGATTTCTAATAAATTCAGAAATTAATGAAAGATTTGCTTTTAAAATTTAATGTATTTTCAATTTCTAAATATATTATAGCACAGTTATATGAATATATAATATGAAATGAAAGTAAGTGTAATTTATTTTGATTTTTTAATATAATAGTGGGTATNAAGTATTTAATAATAAATATATAATTATATTTATTATATAGATGTTGGGCAACTTTCATATACTGACAAAACACCTGTGGGACTTGAGTCTTATCATTGAACTTAATGTCAATAATAGTAAATTACAATGAATCTAAAGGTAAAGAGACAATGTATGTAGTAGAGGAAAGTGGGAATATATTTTATATGCAAGACAGTATATAGTGGATATGATGAAGAAAATAAAAGTCAGACTGATGAATATCTTAAATATCACCATAAAACCTTCATCTAGAAACTGATGGAAACAGAGGCAGAGACCCACATTGGAGCACTGGACTGAGCTCCCAAAGACCAGCTGAAGAGTGGGAGGAGTGAGGATAGGGCCAAACTAGACCCTCTGAATGTGGATGACAGTTGTAGGGCTGGGGAAGACTGTGGGGCCACTGTGAAAGGCACCGAGATTTATCCCTACTGCTTGTACTGGCTTTTAAGGAACCTGTTCTCTTTGGAAGGATACCTTGTTCAGCCTAGATATAGTAGGGAGGGCCTTGAACCTTACCCAAATCAATGTGCCTTACCCGCTCTGAGGAGTGGATAGGGGTGTGGGGGAGGGTACATGGAGGGAATGGGGGTGTATGCGCCTTCTCTTTATTTCTTAAGCTTTTTTTTTGGCCCCAGATGGTGGGTGCCATTGTGTAAACAGAGATTATTAATTCATTCCCCAGGTGCCCAAACCCGAATAATTATACATAAACCATATTAATTACAACATTGTTTGGTCACTAGTTTATTATAGTCCTAGCTAGCTCTTATATCTTAAATTAACCCATTTCTATTATTCTGTTTGTTGCAATGAGATTGTGGCTTACCAGGTAAGATTCTGGGTGTCTGTCTCCTTCAGCAGCTATATGGAGTCTCCTTGACTCCACCCACACTCTCTATATGTTTCTTCCAGCCTGGCTATATTCTGCAATGCTATAGGCCAAAGCAGCTTTATTTACTAGCCAATAAAAGCAACGCATAAACAGAAGGGCATCCCACATCCATTGAAGCTTATCTAACTAATGAAAGCATCACCTGGTATCTTAATGGTTTTTCTGCTTTCAGAAGAGAGCAAGCCAGAAGCCCAGAGGCTGCCACAGTCCCTGCTGTGGCACAAGGCTCCTTTATATTTAGTGAGTAGAAGAGAAGGAGAATATAGAGTTATATTTCAGAGCCAGAGGAGAAGAGTCACAATCACCGTGAGAAGTTGCTTGTCTAAGAAAACAGCATATCAAAGGTGATAAGGGATGATGTATCTTCATCACCAAGGAGCAGGTAGCTGAGGGTGGAGAGATGGCTCAGCAGTTAAGAAGATCAAAAGCTTTTTGAGGACCCAAGTTCAGTTCCCATCACCAACATTAGGCTGCGTAATAATTCTGTGTAGCTCTAGCCCTTAGCAGTCAATGTACTCATCTGTCCTCTGTTAGCACTGTACTTACCTTCATGCATGCACACATACACACAACACTCACACACACATACACAACACTCACAGAGAGAGAGAGAGAGCAAACATTGGGGACTTCAATAATTCGGTCAAGGACAATTCTTTCTAACCAGTAAAACCATACTTTTACAATGCCAAACTGTTAATTACATATATAAGTTGTAATAATTGGCCTCGATAGCCCCCATTGTTTAAAGTTCTTAAAAAGTTAGTGTGTGCACATTCCAATATAAGATCAGTAGTTAGCTTAGATATTTTATTTCAGAATGGTTATTTTGGAATCTCCCTTGAAACAAGAACAAAGTTAAGGTAACAAGATTATGTGAACTTAGACTTGTTCTCATAAGTAATACAAAGTTCTGGCTGATTCTGTTGTACATTTCTTTGTAAGATCAACAATTCAAGATTTGTAAAGCAAAAACATACTGCTACTGACTCTTAGGTCACAGTGTAGAGCAATGTTATTGTTTACCAGTAGAGTAAAGGAAAATAGATAAAAACAAATGTCCAAATAAATATTGATATCCTTCCGCCACATGCAGGGTGCACTGAAATCATCCGAAGCTTCTGTGGGCTCACTGTGATCCTGGAACTGTGAAGTCAGTCTGCAGGTTCCCCCATCTGGTACATCTGATTTCTAGAACATGTTTGCCAAGTGTGAGCAGCAGGGGATTGGCTTCAAAAGGCTTGTGTGTAGCAGTGATGTTTTGGTCCACTGAACATTTTTCTCAAAAGACTGTGGACTTCCATCTTTAGTTCCTGCATGGCACCAGAAACTGAGGTCATTCTTGGTACCTAACTTCTCTGGTCATGGCCATGCTTACCAGGAAAATGAATAAAGAGGAAAGTGGTAACTTCAGCACCATTTCTTTAAAGACACTCAAGGAACTTTGGCGCTAAGAAGAAAAAGAAAAAAAAAATCAGTACAAACAGGAAGACAGAAAATGTTCATATTAGAAACAGTTCATCATTTGGATTGCCACAGAGGCCTCCCTCAGAGACTCCTTGCAGTGGATATTGTAATACTACACTTTAATGTCACATGTCTCTCACAAATTTCCTAGTTGGGATTAGGATGGACCCTTTCATATTCAACCCTATTTCTATTAACTTGTGCATAATTTTGTCTAAGGCAGCCTAAGGGACACTTTCAATGAGCAATAGAGCAATCAGAACTAGACCTCCTCCCTCTACTTAACTCATGCCTGTTTCAGGTATGAGAAAAGAAAACCATCCTACATTTGGATCCATTTAAATTAGCCAGTCGTAAATTGCTTGTCAGTCCTGTTTTCTCTGACCCTGCCCTTTTACACGGAAGAGGATTTCTAAAGAAATCTGTGAGCTGCATTCTCCTTAGCTCCCTTTTGTGCTGTTGCTGCTTCCATGTGGGGCCCTTCATGGCTTGTCATGTTGTCTGTGTTAAACAATAGATGCAGGATTGTTTTTGCAGATGAAAATTGTGGTTTATATGATGGGCCATTTTGTCTTTGACCCCAGTATGGAATTTGGCTTTAAGTGACACTTTGAAGTGTGAGATTTTGCTGACCACAAATTCATTACTGAACATTTTACTGCACAAGAACTAATAAAAGATCGTTAAATACAAATTTCTCCACTTCAGTCAAGATGGACATGAGCAGGTCAATATCATAATTTCCATTGTTTTCTTGAATTCTTACACCTGGAATGTAGCCAGTAATATTGAAAGGATTCTTGAACGGTTTGCTTGTGTCTCATTATGCGTTTTATCTATGAAGCCTACAGTAACTTGTAGGTTTTTAGAATTGATGTGTCCAGGTTAGTTTCTTTTGTAAAGTAAAATACAATCATGTTACATTAAATTGAATGCTACTTATAAAGACTCCCCCACACACACCTAGGAAAAAGTAATTTTTGTTTTGTTTTGAGTTTTCTCTCTAAACATCATAACTAAAAGAAAACGATAGATGCTTAAGCATAAAAAAGGCTATAGCAACAGCCATTTTTATTTGATGTTTACTGTTATTTAAACAGGGTACTCTTTATAATTAGCTTGTATGGGAATGAGAGAAAGTTGTTGAGTAGTTCATTCCCATCTACTAAACACATTGTCACTTAAAAACAAATACATGTGAAAGGATCCCACTGACAGAAAATGGTGTATTTTTAATAATATTTATAATTGTTTAAACATTCATTATTTTGCCTATTCCATGTGATTTAATGTCTGCCCATTTATTCTACCCTATGAATTCTCAGGTTTTGCCTGTTGAATGTACCCAGACATATTGGATTCTCCAAAGGACTGGAACTGATAGTGTGGGTATATAAACACACACACACATATGTGACTTATTAATTAGAATGTTTTTAAGGGCAAGTAATCCAACAATGGCTCTCTGCTGAAAGAAAAGGCAAGGATCCAGGAGTTGTTCCATCAATGAGACTGGATGTCTCAGGAGCCCTAAGGTGGTACTGGTGGCTTGGGGGATTCCTAAAGAGCTTTTGATCTTTATTCTATGCTGGAATCTCAAAGAAACAGTTTATAATACCAGTGAGGGCAACCAGATGGTGTCTAAATCTTGACCACAGGTGAGATTTGTGAATCAGGGGAAAGCTACCAAATGTCAATCATAACGTGGTCAGTGGATTATAAGGGTCTGTGACTGTATAAATGGTTATATAAAATCATTGGCCCAAGCTATCTTTTTGGGTCACAGTAGCATAGACTTCTGGTCATGTAGTGACCACTGAAAGTATAGAGATCAAACCCCATGTGCACATGGACCATGAAGATGCTAGTATAGCTTTGAGTTGTTTTTAGGAGTACAATAAAGTAGATTTTATATTTAAATTTTTAGGTTTTCCAAGAGTTAAGGGGTAAATTGTTTGAATATTGAAAAGAAAAGCTGATCTTAAATGTGATGTGGTTCTCAACATGTGAACAGTGAGGCACCATCCAGTCGTTGCTTAGTCAGAAGTTTTTTGTGGGGAACTAAACTCTATTTTGCAATGAAATAGAATTCACAGAAGCAAGTACTTGCTTGGGTCAGAGGCTTTGCTCACGTCTATCAGACACATGAGTCTCTCTAGCCTCCCGTAAGTGATTTACATAATACATTGTATAACAGGAGATATTTTAACTACTCAGCAATGAGTCTAGCAAAAATTCAGTCACTAAGTAGACTTAACTGAGTGTTTTACATACTTGCTTTTATATGGTAAGGCTACCCCTATTGTATGGAGACTAATTCAGGTCAAATTCAAAGTATTTTTCCATATATAAGTGTGTGCATGTGTGTGTGTATACATGTATGTATGTAATCAAATGAATGTATTCATATTCTTCAAATCAACAATATTTAGGCATAAAGGTATGACACTTCCATTAGTATTTTTTAATCTACTTATAAACAATAAGAGCAATTTTTTTTCAGACTGTAGAAATGTAGAAGGAGAGTTGCTTATTTCTGGTTGCTTAGTCCTGAAATAATCACACAGAAACTGTATTAATTAAATCACTGCTTAGCTCATTAGCTCCAGCTTCTTATTGGCTGACTCTTACATATTAATTTAACCCATTTCTATTAATCTGTGTATCGTCCCATGGCTGTGGCTTATGGACTAAATTTTCCACCAGCTGTTGTTTGTCTCTGGTGGCTCCATGGCCACCCTGACTCTGCCTTCTTCCTTCCAGCATTCAGTTTAGTTCTCCCCACCTACCTAAGTTATGCCTTGCTATAGGTCCAAAGCAGTTTCTTTATTAATCAGTAGTACAGAGGCAAATCCCATATCATAGAAAAACATTTGTTTGTTTTATAAGATTCATGAAAGATTATCTAAACATGATTAAGGCCTTTTTCAAATAATTTGAATTTTGCTTTCAATACCAGGTTATGAAAATAGTAATTAAAGGATAATGGGCATCAGACAAAAGTAAGATCTTGTAGCATGAGACTTCTAGAACAGGATATATCAGTCCATTTAAGGACAGGAAAATCACATCCGCGGGATGTCTTTACACTTTGTGCTTTCACCACAGTTGGCTTATTTAATATCTTCAAGATTGCTGAAATAAATCCTTTGTTTGTTGTTGCTTTTTTAATTGGTTGCTCTGTGTGGGCACTGCATCTCATTTAGCCCAGGCTGGACTAGAATTCTTTGTAGAACTAGGAGTGACCCTGAATTGCTAATCCTCCTTGCCTTTACTTGCCCACTGCTGTGAATATAGGTGTGTGTCAACACACTCAGCGACTTTCTGAAAATTCTGTGGCTTAGGACGAAGGAACTGATTCTGAGGGTTTCTGTTCTTTGTCAAGGCTCATGGAAGCGAGGAGAAAACTCCTTCCAAGACTCAACTTCTTTCCCTTAGATGATATTATCAAATACATAATTTTTTTTATATTGCAGAGAATAATGAGCCAATGCTCTTAGAGCTTTGAAAGAATGGTTACTATGGAAAGAAAAGGTTAATAGATTTGAATGAAATAATCATCATAAGCTAAGAGCATAGTTTCAAAAAACCTGAGAGAACAGAACTGTGAAACTATAAGAATTCATATTTACATATTATCTCAATAGCATATGCAAAGTGCACTTTCATTTATCAAATGACTGAGTAATTGAAGTTTTCATTTCTTTTTTTTCTTTTTAGAAAATTTGTATTTTCCATCAGATTAATTTAAAGTGGCTTAAAAGCAATATTGACACAGATTTTTACCATTAGGAGTGCATTGCCCAATTTTAATTTCACCTAAATACTTAGTGACTAAAAATGTGGTTGATTTTCCAAAGCTTTCAATAAAGTTTTATCATTGAATTTATTTCTACTCACAGTAATTTCAATAATTACTCTCATTTATATAATCGGAGCATTACAAACTGCCTCAGAAATATGCATGGCTGAACAAGTGGGAGCAGATGTCCACTTGAGTACACACAAGGTTGTCCCAATCTACATAGTCCATAGGTAGTCATGGAAAGGTTTAGGATACCATCAGGAAATTTCCTATTCAATCTTGAAAAATCAGTTTTCCCAAAAGATTTTAACAACAGTTTATGAGGAGGATATGATCACGTTCTGTGACACAGATAAGTCACTTTCAACTCTGAAATCAAGCCTCTCCCTTCTCGTGAGTAAAATTCAGTGTGTCTGTTCAGGACCCTGAACTTGGACTAGAAGAGCACTGCTTTCAGCTTCTCAAACATCCTTTCTTTGGTTCTGGTTTTATTTCATTTGCTTGGTTGTTTGGTTGATACCATCATTTTGTTACACGAAAAAAAAAAAAAAAAAAGAAAGAAATGCTGTCTGGTTGCTTGAATAGAAGAATATCACATAGAGGCTGATAGAGCCAATTTGTTGCATCATGGCCCCTGAGAGCTGAAAGTTTCAAAAGTATTGATTATAGCTCTAAAGAGACTAATGCATTATAAGCTAGTCTGGCCATTAACAAACAGATGGAATTGTACCTAAAAGCTTCGAATCTTTTCCATTATTTTTGTGATTGTCTGGCTGCTGTTAGTCAGTCTGGGATAGTAATGGCCTAAATGAAAATCCATCAGAGCTCTCATGTTCTCCATCTTCGAGACTTGCAAAGTCAGAGCTTATTCCTCAGTTGTGTTGATGAAATTTCCCTGGACTTCCATTCACAAAAGACAAAATTTTGAAAACTACATAGAAATAATGCTTTGAAATTCAAATGTGTAAGGAATATCTAAGCTGTTACTATTTGCCATATTTATTCTACCTGACTCAGAATTTATTTCTAAAGACTTTTTGTCCTTTTAGTATAGTATGAACAATAATAGTATTATCTAGACAGCCCAGAATATTATAATACATAACACCTGTTTGGTGAAATATTGAAGTTCTCCATGAATGATACTTAATATCTAATACATTAGCATATTTTTGTGGGAGTCTTTAATATTACCTATAAAGAATGCAGTCATATAAATTGATAAAATTTGGGTATTTGACCATTTCCTTCTTTTAAAGGATGAAGAATTATTTGGTCATATTCTATATTTGACATTGACATTGCCTCAGTTGCTGCATGAAAACAAACACCATACCATTTCTAAAACTTCAAATTTTCAAAGTCGAGTTTAGTCAAGGGGTGACGATGATGATTATTTTTTTATATTATCTGATTAAATTTGTGTAATGTAAGCCAATCATCATTAATTGCATGGCAGCATTTTAAGTCAATTTTATTTGTTGCTTCATTCATATAAGTAATCTAACTACATAAACAGGATTTCATTTTCTGAGGGTTGTTTTTGGCAATGAGGAGCAGAGTAATGCCCTTCCTGGTATATCAATCTTCTGTTTCTAGAAACTATGACTAGTTTTGGTTCTGTAACCAAAGCGGTTAAGTTGGCAGTGATGCTAACTCTCTGAATGATCTGATTATCACCAGTAGGAAGTGGATCCTGGCAGTGCAGACTTAATGCAGCTACAAAGGTCATTAGAAGGAAGGCAATGTGGGAGCCAATGTGAAAGGAAAAACTGTAAGAAATGAGGAACATCAGGGACTGGAAAGGGGTCTAGTGGCCAGGGACAGGGGAAAGCAAAAATGATGCTGGGTTGAGTTTTCCCAGCACCTCCATAAAATCACGCCTCTCTCGGTGTCTTGACTTTAGACTGGAGAGTACCATGTGTCAAGCTTGTAACCTACAAAACAATAAAGTATCAGTTAAGTGACTAAAATATCAAGTTATCACATTCTTGGTCATTTTTATGGCAGCAATACCAATCTCATGCCCTACATTTTTTACATTTAATTCAGCCCAACTAATGTAAATGAATGACGATGAAGGAAATTGATCAAGAAGTTGAAATAGAAATATTCACATTATTAATAAGAATTATTGTGAATGCAATGAATATTGTATCTAACACTGGTGAGATTGATAAAGAACTGATTTATTAGGAGTCATTTTAAAGTCATTTATATATTTTATTATCATCAGGGTTTTATATTTTCTTCATAGAAATCTTGGATTTTTAATTAAATTTATTCTAAGTATTTTATGATCATTTTTAAATACTATGAAAAAGTGTAAGTATTGATGCTTAACAGCCTCTGAGGTAGATTGAATGAAATATTAGGTTCACACATGAAAGCATACATGATTTAACCTACAAGCAGAGATCCACCACATCGTTTTAGTATACGTATGTCTCAGTTATGGTTTTTATTGCTCTGAAGAGTCACTGTGACCACGGCAACTCTTAATTGCATTTAATTGGTACTGGTCTGCACAGAGTTCAGAGATTTAGTCTCTTATCGTCACAGCAGGAAACATGGCCACACTCAGGCAGACACAGTTCTGGAAAGGTAGCGGAGAGTTCTCCATCTGCATCTTCATGTAACAAGAAGAGAGAGTAACACAGGGCCTGGCCAGAGCATTTGAAATCACAAAGCCCACCCCCAGTGACACGCTTCCTCCAACAAGGCCACACTGCTTAATATTGCTGCTCCCTATGAGCTTATGGGGGCTGTTATCTTCTTTCAAACCACTACAGCCTGGGGGTTTTGCTACCTTAATATGTTTAAAATACTTCTGTGCTAAGAAAGTCACTTAGTTTATTATATTTCATTTAGTTTTCTAAATGCCACAGTGCTTTAATAATAAGACATTTATTTTACCAAAACTTTCATTTGTTTTGAATAATTATAAAAAATGATTTTAACATCTATTTGTGTGCTGATGACAGTTTTATTGAATTAGCTAACATTGTCTAGCACTAAAGAGTTGTACCAGTGACAAATACTTCAAATCATTAATCCATTTAGTTATTAGAATAAATCTAGGGTGCTATTTGTAATATTATTTTATTTTATTGGTGAGACCATAAGAGTACAGAAAGGTTCCAGATTCTCCAGGAAGCAAAGAAAGTAGTTAGACTCTGTTAGGAAGCAAAGATTCTGTTTTCTTTGCAATCCTGTAAGTTCTAAGCATCTCATATGCATTGGCTAAGTACTGCTCAGAAGTGTTGGTGGGTCTATTATTAAGACCTTTTCAAAGGAAAAAATCAAGACTTACAGTTAGCAAGAGACTTGACGATTGAAACACTGTCTCTCATCATATCTTATTTCCCTACAGGGGTGCCTGCCTCTGCAGCACCTATTTTTGAACAGGCACTAGGGTACCATTTTACCACTGATGCAACGGTTACATAACATTATATTCCAAGCAGAGCCCATAGACACCCATTGTCTTTGTTCATCTTAGGGTGTGTTGTTTGGATGAAAGGAAACCACTAGTCACCAAACACAGAAACGGGATGATAGCAGAAGCCAACAGAAGCCTCTATACTCTGGTGAGGGCAGACAAGCAACAAGCCGGAGACAAAGCCAAACTCTAGATTTCTAAGCCTGGTTTGCTTTGATTACTGCATACCAAGTACCCAGAATTTTAATGCGACTGGACATCTGCAAGGAATTGGCCTTCTCTTTTAAAAGAATCTGAGGCATATTAATGCTTCAAAATGGATTTGTATTGCTTGCTTTGAGTATGGACTAATAAATTACAGAGCTATTAGAAGACTGACTCCCTGTAAACACAGGCTTTTACACTGTGTTCTTTCCTTCCTGTCATCTCTTTATGATCCAATACAGAATATTTCAGCCTGCAGTTCCCAATTTAATCCTGTTCCTCATTTCAGCTAGTACATTTATCTCTCTTTCAACCACAGTTGAACTGATTCTAGATTCTTGGTCCCTAGTGTCTCTGTGGAACAGTCAGCTGGGATGGTTTCCATCACATGTTTGAAGAGAGGCAGCGTTTAGTGCATGCTTCCTGTAGGTTTTACTTGGAAATGAGAAAAAAATAGGAGTAGGACTCAAAGGGTAAAGTAAAAATTAAAATCATAAAGCACATTTTAAGTCCCAAGATTTTGTAACATTACAGCAAATGTTTTTGACTCTGTATAAGGAAGTTGAGGTATAATTTGAAAACAATTTTAAGACATAAAGTTCAGCACAGATCATAATGAATTATGAACTAACACTTGCAGAAGTATTGCGATCAAGATAATTGTGATTTCAAAGGGGCACTTTTGTTTTTAGTTTACTAGCTTGATTGTTAAAAATAACTTATTTATGCAAGCAGAATTGTTTGCTTTCCCTAAGTAAACATTTTACTAACACATAAGAAAGAGAATTCAACTTAAAAGCATTTTGCTAATATTGTTCAGTGACCCAACTACATACAAATTATTTTACCTTAGATAAAAGATTTCTTTCAAATGTTTTTTTATAATCAACTGTTAGTTAAGTAACAGTCAATGAAAGACGTTTGAAAGAAAATTGAAGTTAAACAGTCAACCAGATACAGAAGACCCATGTTTCATCTACATAACAAGACACCAAATATT
This sequence comes from Alexandromys fortis, assembly GCF_014885135.2. Classification (NCBI taxonomy): domain Eukaryota; kingdom Metazoa; phylum Chordata; class Mammalia; order Rodentia; family Cricetidae; genus Alexandromys; species Alexandromys fortis. The sequence goes on along the minus strand of NW_026067950.1, from coordinate 6,926,898 downwards.
CAGAAAAAAACTGAATTGAAATTTGCCAATTTTTGTCAAGTTCATTTTTATTTGTATGTGGGGTGGGGTATTCGTGGCACAGTGTGTTGTTAGTGGAGTTTGGAAGAACCCTCTGTGAAGTCTGTTCTCTTCATCCCTCACTCTTGCTAATATAGAAATGGAAGTCGCCATCAGGGAGTTTCCAAAAAGCCGAAGAGCAGAGCTGCCTAGAGAGTGCTCCACCATCATGCTTTTCTGATTCCGTGTCACAGTCTCCAAAAAGATTCAGAACCACCTTCACTCACAAAAGTTTGGAGGCGTTGCTAGCCCAAAACCCCGAGTGAGGGTGCTCTCAGTCACTGGACATATAATTTGTGAAGGGGTAAACTTTGTGCACTTCTAAAAGTGCAGGTGGCAAGGCTTCTGAGAGCAATTAGATTATTGTCTCAGAGTTCACGAATCCCTGCCCATAAGATCCCAGCTCTATCTTTACACTAATCTTGGAAATGTGATATTTTACATTTCAGATAGAGCTACTGAGGCCTAGGACTTGAATAAGGTCACACAATCAGAACCACCAGGAGAACTAAGAGGGCCAGTAAGCGGCAGAGAAGAACACATCCTTTTTGGTATTCATTTTGGCCTTTTAGTAGGACAGTTTTCTCAAGCTTAACATAAATCCAAAATTCAAGTAGAAACATGAGACATCAGATTTCAAATCCAAATAAGAAACATTTATTTTGAAATACCCATTATTTTTGCTGCTTTGCTTGCAGTGTGAATGAAACATTGTGCTGATGGGAACATAAAATATTGGTATATAAGTCCATTTCATTGAGTTTTAAATAATGTTACTGAAAAACTGTTATATTTTATTGATTGGGATATTGGACAATAAACATGCATTCCAAAAGTCTATGCACATGTTGATTTTCATTTACAATGAAGTGTTTGGCCTCACTTAATAATCTACATTTTCATAGCAAAACATATTTAAACATAAGTTTTTCCCAAAAGATTTCTTACACCATGAGGCTACATTTTTCTAAATGTTCTTTCTTAAATGGGGTTGCCTTTTAACGGAACATTTTGCTCTTTTACCACAATCTGAGTCCCCTCACTCCCAGTCCCTTCAAGGAAGAGAAGGACTTTCCATGATGCCCATTGTTGGACAGGAACAGCAAAGAGGAGACCCCGGAGCATGAGCTATCATGGTGAAGAATGGACAGGGAAAGCAAAGAGGTGGTTCTGGAGCATGTAGAGGATTCTGTAGGCAGCAAGAAAGCTTTGACTTCCTTCCAGATTATAAGACAGTGAGTGAAATTTCTTTATTCCATCAATTCTTACTCTCAGGGTGATCTTAAATAAATTTATTTCAAAAATACAAATACAAAATCTTACCAACCCGTACCTTGTTTCAGCTCCATGATATACTTAAGTTACAGTAAAATTGATTTTATTCTGAGTTCTAGATCACATAACTGCAGTGATAAAAGCAAGAATTCAGTCACTATTCTGCAACAAAGAGAGACTTTTCTTCATCTATGCATCTTCCCAACCAAAACAGGGAAGCAATATACCAATCTTATCTTAGCAGGCATAAAGATTGATAGTCATCTCTTTGCAGTGGTAGAGATATTCAACGGTAGGGTTTTTCCACTACTGTAAGTAAAAGAAAATGTAATTGACCACCGCGTTTAAGATGGTTGGTTTGATTCACGGTTCCAACAACTGACCTTGTCTAATGTTTGCGTTCAACGGGACTCTTTATGCTGGAGGAATTTTCTGAAAGTTACCATTGTACTTGTGGAAGGAGAAAACCTTACCTCTCCCTCCTTATCTGTAACACTGAGCCTATTGGTGTAGACAAAATTGATAACCAATAAATTTATGTGGGGCATACTTTAATGGGAATACTATTAGTATTTAACTCAAAAGTTAGCTTAATTGACATTTAATTGACTCTTTCAGTTCGCATGCTACTGTGGGTACCTGGCAGTATACTAAATGTTAGTCAATATGCTAATAGTCCAACTTAACAAAGTAAAAAAGTATGCAGCATGTACTTCGTGGGATATTCCATGAAACAAAAACAGATGGTTTGCCACGATAATACAGTTTTGCGTGTGATTTCTTATCCTTTGTTACTAGTCCCCTACCTCTTCGCTTCAGATTTTCACTTTGGAATCTTTTCCTGAAATTGGGTAAGATTCCTTTAAGCTTTTCTCAACCCTGCACTGTTGTACATTCCCGGTAGAGGGCGCCGGCGTGACATTGCAGGAGAAGAGACCTTTCCAGCTGGCACCTGCTGCTGTAGCTGGTCAGTAGGGCAGGTGTGCAGAGGGCGTGTTAATTCCTGCCTTAGTCTCAAAGCTGCCCCCCCCCTCTACAGCCTCACAGTCCCCGTCCAGCCTGCCCACCCACTCCCACAGCTCTCCCAGTGAGGACACCACACATTTGTTTTGCCACCTCTTTGTACACCTGCAGTTGCAGACCATAGAACACCTTCTTGCCTGGAGACTGGATCAGTCAGATAGGTCTGTCTGGGCCACAGCCTTGTCTACTGCCTCCACTGTAAGGCACATCTGGAACGCAGGCACTGTAAGGTTCCCTTCCAACTGTAATCTTCCTGGTTACCCTCCTTGAGGCCAAGCGCACATTTTACCTTTTCTCTTGGTTTAAACCTGGTTCCCTTTCTTGCTTCACAGCTGTTTCTAAAACAATTTCTCCTGTTGAAAACACTAGCGCTTTTCTCCAGGTTGGCCTCTGGGCGATACAAATAACTGGAGAATCAACCAAGGAAATAAGTTTTATTAATAGGCCAAGTATGCTCTTTCACTACAACCAAACTCACTTTTTCTGAGTGTTTTCATCCATGGCTCCTTTTAATTCATGGGTAAAGAAACCTGAGGTGATAGTCTTTGGTATCTTGCTGGAGGCTGTGAATTGGTTTTGTTGTCATTGTTTGCTTTACGCTCACCTTAATAGCGCCTTCAGTATTCAATCAAAGTGATTGCTATGTAAGTATACCATGAATTTTCATAACTATCACTTATGATAAGAACACTTTTTTTGGCCATTCTCTTCCACATTGTTGGCGTTTCTGCTGTGTCCTATGATCCTTTGTTCAATTTTTCTCTTTGAATGTGAAAATCTTTTTTTTTTTTTTTTTTTTTTTTTGCTGAACACACACAGCTCGTGCAAAACTGTACCTGGCATCAGTCTAGAGAGATCTTCCTCCTGAGGAGACAGGCAAGCTCTAATCTCTGTGGCATGTCTAGACGTGGAGGGAGACAGAAGGCAAACAGCTGAGATTTCTCCTAAGACCAAGAATCTGAGTCACTTTAAGGACTGGCCCTCTTCAGGATGAATGCTGTTATCATTTCTGGTCTGAGCAGGAAGAGTAAAAGCCACAGTCCCTGGTGCCAAAGGAAGACTCAGGAGGCTAAAGGTGGAGTGTGGGTGTAGCTATTCATCCATCTGGTCTAACCAAGCAGGAAGAGGAAGAGCTATAGCTCCTGTGGCCAAAGGAAAACTTCATTTCCAATCCTTGCTCTATCAACCTTTTCAAACCTGTGAAAACACTACAGGGTCTATCCTTCTGCTTCTGTCTCCAGAGTCCTGGGGTGACAGATGTGTGTTGCCGTACTCAACACTGGACCCAGCATTCACTCTTCTCTATCCTATTACAGACATTTGTGACAGTTGGTTCATTTTATTTATTTATTTTAGGCTGTTTATTTATTTATTTTTTTGTTGTTGTTTTATCTTGTTTTACTGTTGAGTCATGTGTGGTCTCATGTAGCCCAGGCCTACCTTTAACTCTCAACCCTCCTGATTCTATCAGCCTTAATGGGATGGCAACCATGCCAGGCTCTGTTTTATCCCTACCATAGTGTAATAGCTACTTGAAAAGTCCAAAAAGAGGGACGGTCAACACTTAACCCCTGGCAACTGTAAACTTGGCCTTCCAGATGAATAAGGTCTGCATAGATCCAAGCCAGTCAAGGATCTCAGCAGGACACTATCCTGGATTTAAGACCCTAATTCTAATAGCAAGCACCTTTGTAGGATAAAGAAAGGGTAATTTTGGATGCAGTCAAATAAGGTAAGAAACCCATTTACACGTGAAGTTGGATGCAGAAATCAGAATTATTCAGCCACAGCCAAGAAACACCTGCAGCCTCCAGGACCTGGGAGAAACAGGGAAGGATTCTCTGTAGCCCTGTGAAGAGAACATATCCCTGCCAACACCTTGGTTTTGGACATCTGGCCTCCAGAACTGTGTGGGAATGCATTTCAGCTGTTTAAATTCACCAAGTGTGGGTAATTGGTTGTGGCAGTCCTAGGAAACTAATATAAATAGAATCCCATTAACTTCCTGTCTTTCAGAAGTCCTCCAAAGTCTCAGTACCACCCATAGACCCCGGCCCCATGTGAGTCTCAGCTCTGCAGCACACCCTTCTCATTGTGTTTCTTCTGACTGGGACAGACACACCACTCGCGGTCTGAACTAAAGTTTTTTTAAATAGTATTTAATATTTAACTTAGTCTTTCTTCAATCTTCCCTGGGCGTCCAGATTCAGTCTGGATTGAAGAGAAATCATTCAACTATGAGAAAAGAGATTTAATTTCAGTTCTTTGACACACACAGTGAACTTTCCCTGGATACAGCAGGGGAGAAGCAACTGCATTTTAAATGAAAGCCAATCAAGACCGATAGGTTTGACAGGGTACTCATTCAGGTTCAGCGATCCCCATACCATTTCATCCATAAAGGTGTGTATACGTGTATGTATATCTTAAGGTTCTAATTTCCCCACTGACATTGTTTCATAAAATCCCTCCAGAAATATCTGATATTCATTTTAATTTTACTTAGACTCAATTTTTTTTACTTAGACTCAGACCCACTTATAACATTAATTTTTAACTCTAAACCTTCAGAGACAGAAGTGTGCTTTACAAATGTCTTTTACTATTTCCTTCCTCCAGCAAAAGTCATGTGCTTCTGCTGAGGAAAAATTACATATGTAAATGGGAAGAGGGCATTTGAAGTCAGATGGCACCTTGGAATAGACTGGGCAGTCACATGGGTTTTTCTTCATTAAGACATTTTAAAGTTTAGTTCTCAGTGTGAAGATAATTTAAATTGAATGAATTTTTGTACCTTGCAACTGCTAAGACCTCTGTGCATGCATGAAGCTTTACAAATGAGAAGCTATGTGGCTCATCTGTGAGAGGAAGGTGCTTGGCTCCAAAGCAAGGAACACAGCTTAAGCATCTCCCTTTGATGTCACAGCCAGAAAATTGGGCATTAAAAATGAATAATGCTGCAACTATAAGAAAAATTAGATCAACTAAAATATAATTTAATGAATCCCTGTGTGATAAGAAATCATAGTTCAAATCATTTGGTATCAAAAGCTACCTTCTATCCCTTAACCTTAAAACAAAATTTAACCAGCTCAAATCATGTGATTTCTGCTAAAACTTTTCAGGTAATTCAAGCCCATGTTTATGTATTTCTCCAAGGAGTTCATCTATCCTTTCCCACGTCAATCATCAGCTAGTAATCTATACCTTTCCGTAGCAATGTCTAAACTCCTTAACCTGTGTATCCTACTTCCCTACTGAGATTCCAAGCTCAAGGAAGTTAAGACTCTACCTTAAGCTACTTCTGGAACCTTTCTTTTAACAAACACCCATTTTCTTTCTAAATTGAAGTTATGTAAACTAAAACAAATAGATCAGCTATATATAGTTTAGGATTTTTAACTGTCTGATTTGCTACAGAAAAGACAAAACCATACATCCGTGCTCTCAAAAGCTGCACGAGCTTGCCAGTGCTTAGACCTCAGGCATTAGATGTGTGGAGTCTGTAGGCAAGTGCACATCCTATCCGCTATACTTCCTTTCCAGCTCCCTCCTTGCTGGTGTTTGCCTTCCTTATTTAACAAAGCTGTGAAAGTATGTTTGAAAATGGTTGACAAGACCTGTCTTCAGCAGCCTATCTACTCAGTCATCACGTTTGTCTCAGCTCAGAACTGGCAAGCTGTGAGTAGCTACCACTCTGGGCACTAACGTGTGTTCCAAATACTGTTCTCCTGGATAAATACAGACATAGCATAGATCCAGGTGAATGTGAGCATATTTCCTATCAGTGGCCTTGAATTTTAATAATATTAGTCTTGTTAAGAGGATATTTAAATAAGTCTCTCATTGTCATAGAATAGCTATGTAAAGATTCAGATCTCAGAATGGTGACTTGCTCCCCAAATCCACATATTCTGCATCAAGTCAGAAGACTACCAAGTTTTTATATTTCAAAGGATAAAAAGGTATGATGGTACACACCTTTGATCCTTCTACTCCAGAAGCATAATCAGGTGGATATCTGTGAGTTCTAGGCCAGCTAGGGCTACCTAGTGGGACAGATTGTATGAGAAAGAGAGAGAGAGAGAGAGAGAGAGGGAGAGAAGGAAAGAGAGAGAGAGAGAGAGAGAGAGAGAGAGAGAGAGAGAGAGAGAGAGAGAGAGAGAGAGAGAGAGAGAGAAATTTAGAAAGATCAAACTAGACTGAACTAAGCTTAGACTCAATTATGTAAAAATATCACTTTTAATTAATCTAATTATTAATCTATAAATCACAGATTAAAGACTCTAACGTAAAGCAATAAGAGAAGGTTACCATGAACAATTGAAAGCAGGTTGTCAGGAAAACAGAAAGTCAGGACATAGGGGGATGTTCTGAGTAAGCATTGGGAGGATTGCATACATAGACAAGATGAGCAACTCATAGAAGTCAGCCTGCCTGTGCCTCGAGTGTGCTGTAATTAAATTATGTAAAACTTTGAAAAGAGACTTTGCAAAAGAACGTGGTTATCAGCCAATGATGTAAGATAGAAGGTGTAGTGATAGTCACTAGTGAGGATTTTGACTTTTTGCAATACGCCTACCAAACTATGAATATAACTGTAGTTACGCTAGCCAATCACTAGCCACTTCATTTCAGTATCCTGTGCAATAGACGTGGAAACATGTTTTTCTGTTTTGTTCATGATGGTGTGATAGAGCTTACAGAGGGAAAGGGACCAGTGAAGTGACAGACATCCCCCATGCCTCAAACCCCAATGAGCATCGAAAGAAGGTAGTGACACTCTTTCCAAGAGACAGAGTTATGGAAAATGACTCTTCTGCCCAGTCTTCCATCGCACAACACATCAGCCATGGAAGACTCTTGAAATCCTCTCCACTACACAGTCTCTAAATTGTTTCCAACTCTCCCAGACTGAGACCCTCCTCAGCACAAAGGAAAAGCTGAGCTTGGTAAGCTACGAGCCAGTGCTTACACTATGTGTTGGGCATGTGTGTGGTCTTCTCCCGATCACCTTATTAAACACTCAGTCACACATTTTAGGGGACTGAAAATTTAAAACTACACTTATCGGTTTTTTCTCTTAACTATGCTTTAAAAACTCTTCAAAGGGAATATATTGCAACACTAGTGGATAACACAAACATCAATCTCTCTGGTTAAAACTATCCACGGATCTTTTAAAGGACTGAAAAACTGACGACATCGTGGCTTGGTTAGGCTAGAAAATTTGAGGTGAAGCTCCAACATATTTATTCACTCAAATTAACTACAATACCTACTAAATTTAAGAAAGGCTGCTTTAATTGAATAGAAAGCTTTATTAGTCAAGATTCTTTGGGAAAACAGTACCAACAAGATACATAAATAGGTAGATGATAGATAGTTACTAAATTCATAGAAAGATAGTTGGTAGATACATAGGCAGATAAATGATGGAGAATATACCGATGGAGGAGTGAATGAGTGATCAACTATACATAAGATAAGCAGACAGAGGAAATTGAAATATGAAAGAGGAATCATTACTGGAATGGTTTCACATGGTTATGGAGGCCAAAAAATCAGTTCAAGACTTGATATCAATGTTTATAGTTTTCTCTCCCTCTCTTTGTCCCTCTCTCCTTCTAAATCTTCCTTACTTCCTGTTGGTATATTAAACTTGAAGATGAGAGTTGGTATGTGGAAAAAGTAGTCCAACAAACTCTATCTAGAAAAACATGAAACTTCTGCTGTGTTTTATATAATCAGACAAAGAAACCTTGCCAGAGAGAGCTTTTCTGGTTGGTTCAGTTCAGCTGGAAGAGGTTAATCTGCATTTTTCAAGCACATACAAGACAATATACTTGCTGTGGTCAGTGTATGATTATCATAGATGAGGAAGGAAAGAACTAGATTTAAAACTTTGTTCTGTCTAAACTTTTCTAGAAATATCTTCTGATTTTGTTCTACCATGTACTTCTGTTATTTTTTTTCTTTTTGTCAGGCATCTTAGTGGTGATCACATTGTCTTTTTTTTTTTTTTTTGGTTTGGTAACATCTTTTTTGAATTCTGCCTATGTATTGCAAGCGTCTTGCTTATTCAAGCCTATTCCAAACCCATGACATAAGATTTATCTCCCTCTCAAAAGCAACTATTTTCTGTGTCTACGCCTAACATTCTTATGTGATTTATCATTCCTGCTTATTTGTATTTTATAGCAGAATTTAATATTCTCAAAGAATAATGCACATACATACTGCAAAATCATTTACATATTTGAAGGAAGGGACTTTATTGTAGAGGTGAAAGAGACCTGTGCTGTTTTCATTACTCTCTTTAGATAGCCTTATACATTTTAAAGGAAAATATAACTGTTATGTGTAACCTTTGCACAAGACTGCTGTTCAAGAAAGAAATGCTGTAGGCAAATCAAAGAAATTCACATTGAAGAAAGGCAATGAGCTAAACATTAAAGCATGAAAACTACATCTCAAGAATGGAATGACCCAATTCCAACAAAATTTAAAGCTAAGCAAAAAGTCAAATAATGCACTTTGCAAAACCTGGCAGATCTAAATTGAAGGATAATTATCCATTGTAAGAGCTGTGGTCTCCAGTGTCTTCACTCCCTTCATCAATCACATATTGAAGGAGCATTTGGGTCATCAGAAACAGAGATATATGCTTTATTGTGTATATTAAGCATATTTATGAATGCAGTTAAATACATCATACCAAAACATTGATCAGAGATGGATAAATGCCTCAGTGGTTAAGAGCATTTCTTGCTTTGCCATGGGAGCAGAGTTTGTTTCTTAACACCCATTTTGGGTAGCTCACAACTGCCTATAACTCTAGTTTAAGGGAATCCTTTACTCAAAAGTGCCTACATATGGGATACATTTATATAAACACATATAAACACCAAACAAATACACTTAAATAAAAACAATAAATAAATATAAAAACACATTATTTTAGTTATCATATCCACACATATAGAAACAAGCAAACAAATACCTTTTATTTTTAATTGACAAGTAAAATCGTATAAAAATTTCAGTGTATAACAAAATTTAATATAATATACATGATAGGCTGAAAAATCAAGTTATTTAGCAGATACATTACTTTGTATATTTATTATGAATATGTGTGTATTTGATGAGAACTCTAAAATTTGCTTAACAGTTTTTATACATATAATATAGTATATTATTACTTATAATCAACGTGATGTGTTCCAGGTTTCTCAAAGCCAATTTCTCCTTTCCTCCCTTCCTTCCTTCCTTCCTTCCTTCCTTCCTTCCTTCCTTCCTTCCTTCCTTTCTTCCTTCCTTCTTCCTTTCTTTTTTTTTTTTAATTTTTTGATACAGGGTTTTTCTCTAGCTTTGGAGCCTGTCCTAGAACTGGCTCTTATAGAGCAGGCTGGCGTCCAACTCACAGAGATCAGCCTGTCTCTGCCTCCCGAGTGCTGGGATTAAAGGCGTGCGTGTGCGACCACCGCCCGGCCAATTTCTGTTTTCTAACTAGCATGTTATGTCCCTTTCACCAACACCTGTCTCTCCAATTTCTTTTCCTCCCATCTTTTGATAATCACTGTTTTAATCTCAATCTCTAAGAGATCAACTTGGGCAAAATTTAACTCTTTGTGCCTGCCTTATTTCACTTAACATGATGCTAGCATTCATTCATGTTGCCACAAAATGCCAGGAACTTTTTTTTATAAGGTCAAATCCTCCATTGTATAAATATATCATTTTCTCTTTTGTAATTGTGATAAATCGCCAGGACTAAAATCAATTTAGAGAAGAAAGAACTTATTTAGGCTTATGGTTCCAGAGGGACAAGAGTCCATCCAGGTAGAGAAGCATAAAAGAAAGCGTCAGGCTGATGAGAGGAGCAGGGAACTAAAAAAACTCTCCACCAAGAACTGCTTCTCCAAACAGTACCATCTATTGTAGACCAAATGTTCAATTATTTGTGCCTGTGGGGACATTCTTATACAAACTAAAGCTGTATACATGCATTTTTTTAATCCACTGATTCCTGTGATGGCTGGTCTTAGTTGTCCTTTTGATTTGTGGAATCAGCTTAAACCCAAGAAACTGGGCATAACTGTGAGGAATTTTATTAAATAAATTTGAGGTGAAACCCTATCATAAACATGGTACACACTTTTAGATAGCATCCCGCATAAAAGAACATGGAAATTTTATGCATCATTGTAGACATAGTTCTATTTACATTCTTCTACATGACGACATCCAGTTATGCCAGCACCATGTTTTGAAGATTCTTTCTTTATTCCATTTTATAATTTTAGATTCTTAGTCAAAAATCAGGTGTTCATAGGTGTCTGGATTAATATCAGGGTCTTCAACTCGATTCTATTGGTCTGCCTGTCTATATTTGTGCCAATACCAAGCTCTTTTCATTACTATAGCTCTAGAGTAGAGCTTAGTCAGTGATGGTGATGCCTTGGGAAGTTCCTTTTATGCACAGGATTGTTTTTTTTTTCCATAAGAAATTGAGTATTATTCTTTCAAGGTCTGTACCTTTCTAAGCCTAGATACAGTGTCTATATTTAATATGTTGTTATATTAATAAATAATGCATCAATATATTAATATATAATATAATTCATATTAATATGACATGTTTAATGATTTATATGTTTTATACTAATATATCAGATAATATGTCACATATATATGATATCTATGTTGGTGTTCATGCTCATTAAGTCATTCTATCAGTTCTGTTCCTAGAGAACTATGACTACTAATGTAATTCATTAATAGAACCTTAGACAGATTCTATAATCTGACTATTATGAATACTTAGAGAAAAACATGAAACACACATATATCTTGAGCAAATCCATGTGGGTGACATATACACAAGAGGAGGATAGCTCACTCATGTAGTGTTGCTTTTTGATTCTTTGAGAAATCATCATCCTGCTTCTTTAAATACCTATAGTCATCTGGGAATTTGGAATTCTTTTTTTTTTCTGATAACTTCTGAAGTATAAGGTATTTGTTGTGATTTTAGCACACATGCTCCTGATGGTTAGAGAAAATGATGTTCTCCAGGCTCTCTTTAGTTCAATGATTGTGTCCTCGGCCAGGGAAAGCATTTTAGTCATATGTAATCATATGTTTCACTTTGATTTTGTTTCTTGTGTTGGGGGGGGTCATGTCTAAAACACATTTGCCTAAACCACAATCTTTGACCTTCACCCATGTTACCTTCTTATAACTTCCTGGTTTCAGGTGTTACGTTTAATCTATCTTGGTTTATTTTTAATTTTTCCCATTGCTCCTCTTATTCGTTTGTTGTATGTGTGTATGTGAATGTGTCTTTATTCAAAGTTTGAAATAAATACTGTTTTTCAGTATATATATATTTATCCTCTTGATTTAACTTACTACTAAGTTATTTTGTATGCATTGTAAATGGGACCTTTAAAGGGGCTTATTTCACTTTAAGGTGTGTGTGTGTGTGTGTGTGTGTGTGTGTGTGTGTGTGTGTGTGTGTAATATGTGCATGTGAGAGAAGGTAGTTGCAGAAGAGGAAGCCAGGTCTCCTGGAGGTAGAGTGACCAGAGGTTACTATCAGTCTGCGTAAAAGTCTAATTCTCCCTAATGTGCAGTAGAAGCTTACTCATAGGGGAAGAACAGGAAGATAACTGAGAAGCCTGAGTTAAAAGAGAAATGCAGGGGAGGTCTGCCAGTGTCAAAACACGTGTCTGCATAGATTCCCAAGAGGATGACTCCTGCTACCAGAGTTCCTGCTCTGTGTGTTCTGAAGCTGCATGCTTGTGCAACTTTGCATTAGGTATAACAAGGCTCTATTCTGTGCCACTGTTTACAACCTTGTGGAGCACAAGAAAGGTCTCTCTCCAGCCTGTACCAAGACCTAGAAGAAGCAAAGAGACCAGTCCTTTCCCCCCGCCTTTCCAAATGAGGAGATTGGGCTGGGATCTTGAGAATTATTACTTACACATAGCAAAGAAGCTTCGTACATTTCCACATAATGCTTCAGGGTTTTTTTATATTTAAGGCCAAAAGAAATATTCCCTCACTCACAATGATCTATCTCCTTTCCCAACAATATTTGCACAATTGGAACCTAGTCCTGCTCTCTTTTCTTTCCCAACATAATATTTGTATTGATTATTTGAGAATTTCACATAATGCATCCTGATCACACTCACTTCTGAGTCCTCCTAGCCTCACCCCATATAATTGTCCAATCTGTGTTGCCCATAAACTCAATGGAGCATGGTAACACACCCAGTCACCAGTCTCTTAGAGAAAACTGAGTCCTTCCCCGCCCCTTCTGTACCAGAAGACATCTATTATAAAGAGCTACACTTCAGCATCCTTATCACAGTTTTTAACAGTTCTTTCCCATGGCTCCTAACCTCTTTCTTTGAGGGAGATAAGTGAGGTACAGTGGGGGAGAAGGGTTATCACAGAAGCATTCAATGTCTCTCATTCTCAACTGTGAATCTGTAGTCATTAACACCACTACCTGCAAAGGAAGCTTCCTTGCCTTTTGCAGTCAGCAGCAGCACAGATCATGGACTTTCCCATGGTTTCCAGTTACTGTACAGTAATGGAGACTATGGGGCTGGCATATGTGGTGCTTTTCCTTATAAAACCATTGAAAATAGTTTTGTATTCATAAACACTATGGAATTAGTACAGAGTTGCTGCGGGTGCACATTCTGCTCCTTCAGCTAATAGCCATTAAGATGCCAGCGCACTGGGTGTGGTCTCTTATACTTTAAAAAGGAGTGGAAACCGTGCACTCTCTCTCTTGCTTCCAGCTCCCATTCTGGCTGCTAGACTCTCTGTTTCCTGTTTGCGACTAGACGACTGTTGTTTGAGACAGTGACCTGTAAGTTTTCCCCCTCAAATAAATAACCATTTTTATTATCCATAATTCTTAACTGGTGTGGGATTGTTTTGCAGCTTCACCGAGTAGAGAATTAATTTGGAAGTTCTGTATGATAAAACACTACTATTCAATTATTTCAAGAAAGTTTTAAATATTTTCAGTCAAATCTATAAAGAATTTTACTCTTATAACAAATAACTACATCACAAAATAACTATTGTGAGTTGTATCTGTAATGGCACAATTTAGTTCTTTTTCTTCAACAACCTAACAGCCACAGAGTTAGAGGGAGAACTTTGAGTATTACAAAATACTGAACTCACAACTATTTTGAGTGTGTGAAATACTACAATTCTATTTCATTTTTAAATATTAATTTATTTATTTACATACATTTGTTTGCCTGAGTATATGTATGTGTACAACAGACACACATAGGAGCCAGCAGAGGTTAGTCAACAGATGACATTAGATCTCTTAGAACTGAAACTACAGGTGGCTATGAGCTGCAATGTGGGTGCTGAGAAAAGAAGTTGAGTCTTCTGCAAGGGCATTGGATGCTATTGCTAAAGAGTTATTTGGATTGTCCATGTACAGATGGCTCAGATCTCAATGATATTAAGTAGGTGTCTTTATTGTATTAGCACAGTGTGAGTCTCCTTTGAGGATCTGCCTCCACACTTTGCTGTGTGAATACATGAGTATTCAGAGCCAAAGCTGTCAGGTTAACACAAAAATATGAAATCAGTTTCAGAAGCCAAATAGCCAACTTGCACTAAAAATTCAAAGAATAAAAAATGAAATAATTCTTTTGCATAATTCTTTAGGATTATTTCATAATCCCCTAATAGTGATAAGGAAAAGCATATTGGAACATTTAAATCAGCTTAACTTACTTCAATAAGATATTCTAAGTATTCTTTCAGGAAAGTCTCATTCTCTCATCTGGAAAATATTCTTTTTTTCAAGATCACCTTCCATTTTGGGGGCCATTCTTGCTAACATGGCACTGCCTTGTAATGTTTGAGGAGCCTACATGCTCTTGGACCAGGGTCGATGGCTTTGGGCTTCTGTTGCCTCTAGTGTCTGTGAGTGCTGCTACCTGGCAGTCTCTAGGGACATGACTTCTGTCTGGCTGTTCATTCTCTTGCAGTTATCGTCTTAGTCTAATGACTGAAGCCAAGTTGAGGAGGAGTAACTGTGAAGTCCAGTCAGATCTGTCCTTTAAGGCCTGAGAACTGGCTCCTACCTCTTGCTCATGATCATTGTGCAAAAAGTACTTGTCTCAATTCCCAGCAACCACATGGTGGCTCACAGCCATCTATAATGAGACCTGGCGCCCTCTTCTGGCCTGCGGGCACACAAGGAAGGAATGCTGTACACATAATAAATAAATAAAATCTAAAAAAAAAAAAAGTACTTGTCTCTGTATTAAACCTACTGCACTACCTGTTCCACCTAAGAAGGGATGACTGGCATTTAAACCAGAACAAAGTCTTCAACTATGCAAATTTGTGTAATATTACACCAAGTATTACAGGCTATATTCCATTATTAATCCTCCACCAACCTATGTAGTCCTCATTTATAGTTTATGCATCCACATTCTCTCCTGGGCTAAGAAGAGAAAGAAGAGTTGCGGTAATAAATGTATGACTACATTCCTCTCATCTACTTTTTCTTCTCTCTTCATTTATTCTACAAAAGTTCTCATCTTGTTAGACCTATGTTCTATCTATTATGACTGGAGAGGTAAACCACAAAGAAAATTTCTGAGTAGTCATGAATCTTAATTACAGAAATGGAAAAAAAAACAAGTTCATCTGTACATGTCAAGAAATGAGTTGTTTGAAGAAAAATGGAGTACAAAATGACGAGAACAAAAGTGGGCTGATGCATGGAAGAGTTTTTTGATGAATACCATTTGCAAGTGTAAACCTGCATATTTTAAAGTTGGCTCCCTTTCTACAGAGTGCTTTGAGTCAGAGGGAACAGTGATTATTAGAGCCCCAGTGTAGACTGATGGGGAAAGAATAAGACAGACAGTACCTAGAGAGAGGGGGGGGGGGGCATGGATAGAGAGGTCAAGAGAAATCAGCTTGAGAAGTCCTAGCACCTCTGGATTATTTGAGTATTAGTGCCATGAATGACTTGAATGTGAGTCTAACAGAAAGTAACTAGAGAAGACAAAGCACTCAAATTTTCCAGAGTGCATGCCATGGACACTTACAGGGTTGGACGATATTGCATCTGGAATACATACTGATAGCAAGGACTAAAATGTCTGACAAAATCATGAATTTATAAATGTTAAAAGACTACTGACACCATGGACCCAGATAAAAGAGACTAGAGCTTGAAGCATGGGAATATCAATAGTTAAGTTTTTGAAAAACAAAAAGCACCATATATCCTTTAAGAAAACAGCACCTTATAGGTAATCTATCAAACCTGGAGATCTGCGTAGACACAGGAAATATCAGCATAGAGGATTGGATGGTGCTAGCTCTGGAGAAAGTATAGAATGTTCAGAAAAGAAGTCCTAGAGCTGGACCCAAACGTGCTCTGGGGTTCCTGAGAAGAAACCAAACAGACGAAGAGTGCCTAGGATGGAGCGTCTATGACGTCAGCGGAAGTAAGGAGCACAGTAGAGCGAGGCAGTCAAATCCATTAATGATGTCGGATGACCTGAGTAGGCAGGCAAGAAGTCACCTTGACAAAGGCATTTTTAGACTCATGAAGATTAAAGTCTGATTGGAGAGCATTAAAGAGAGATCTGGGAGAAAGTCTGCTTAAAGGCATTTATTTCCACATCCTCCCAGTACACTACTAAATGTGTGAGATGGAACTTTTGTAAAGGCATAAGCTACAAGGACAAAGGGTGTAGAAGAGGAGACGACAGCAGAAAAACCAAGTCAACAAAGTTTTATCATCCGGTGATAAATGCGCTGGTAGTAGCTGACTCATTAGACCGGATACGAGAAAATCTGTCCTTGAATTAGGATGCTAAAAAGATGAACCTGGGTTTTCTCTTAAACTCCCAGAAGCACACACTTGCTTGGCTCACAAAGGTGAGAGGGGGTGAAACAATAGAGCTAAGTGAAAGCTTGTTAAGTCTGCCATGAGCCAGGCTTTCCTTCCCAGTTCTGTGGAGAAAGGCAAGGGGCTGTCTAGTCTCGCCCAGGACTAGAAGATGGCTCTTTGGATAAGTTTGACAAATTAAAATGTTTTAAACATGGACATGTCAGACTCTAGTGAAGGAAAAGGTAGGGAAATTATGGATAACAAAGGTTTTAAGCACGTTTTAAAAAATAAAACACACCCCACACCCCATGTCCTTGTTTATTTCTCTTCTTTACCATCACAAAGATGGCTGGCCGGTTGCTACCTGTGTCTTTGTATGGGTTCTCACCTGGTGGGAGCACCCAAAGGCTATTGTAGTTTAGTTCTCTAGGTCTTTTTCAGCATCCTCTTTGCTGACGTCATTCAATTGTGTGACAAATAATAATAATTTATTCTCAGATTGTGTCTTCATTTCCTGTGTTTTGTAAAGTCCTCCTTTAACTTTACCCATGAGATCCGTCATATGTACAAAAAAATAAAGGAAGTCAGCAAGCACTTGAGATTAAAATTTCATATTCTTTCACACTTTGCCTTGAATAGAGCATTGTGTCAAACCGTGAAGACCATGACGATGATCATGCATTGAACCAAGCTTTGCCTTTGCTGTATCCAGAACAGCTCTGCTTTCTGTGCTTTGTTGTGCTGGGTGTGATGTTTAGCAAAGTAGGAATTTCTGACTTGAAACACATATGGTGCGCTATGATGGGAATGAGTTCTGACATCCCGGCACCCGCATCGAGGTGTTTAATGATGTTGGATGACATAAATTAACAAAACTTCAGATTTCAAAATCGTTACTTAGATTCAAGGTGGCAGAGTACCACCTGTTTATCACGTTTCCTACACATTGTTATCAGATTCACATATTAACTGTTCTTTCTAAACAAATTATCCTAGGACACCTTCAGAATGCACTGCACAACACTTTGGAAACCAATCACATAGACACTGGAGGCTGGCAAATCCAGACATCAGTGAATTGCAAGTGTTCTGTCTGCATTGCTACTTAAATTGTTCTATCCATAATCTGTACACAATTCTACTAACTTATAGTTAATACCATTTTTGTCTTAGATGCTGTTGTCTGTGTTATGAAAAGCAACAGCAGGAATGTCTATAGCATTTGCCTGTAAGTTAGGAAGTATTCACTCTGCTTTACAGAGTGCTCTTTGGAGGCCATTCATTCTTTCTCTTTGTAAAATGTAACCTTAACCTTGTGATATTTCAAAATATGCATAAAATGGAAGATGGCATCGCTAAAAATGCTTCTGGCAACTCCTTTTTAAACAATTATTTACCTGTCACTTTGTCTATCAGCTCTTCACACACAAAGGTATCCTGCTTACTTCAAGGCACATATATTCACTAACTCAGTCAAACAGGTATATTTTGAGAACCTCACATTAGCTTATCAGCCTTCAATTTTTTAGTTATAGAAATATTCCCCCAGCAAAGTCAAAGCACAAGCCAGGGGCTGTCATAGAACTGGTTATTCCTATCACTGATGCCATGTCTTGGGTTGAAACTCAGAAATCTTGTCTTCCCACTCAAATGCTTGCAAGTCTAAAAAGAGTGTGCTTATCTTTGAAAGGACTGAAATACTTCTCTTAAGCAAACACACAAGCCACACGCGCACACACATACACACACACATACACCACACACACATACACACACACACACACACACACAAAATGCTCAGAGTGTTC
Organism: Alexandromys fortis; assembly: GCF_014885135.2. Lineage (NCBI taxonomy): Eukaryota > Metazoa > Chordata > Mammalia > Rodentia > Cricetidae > Alexandromys > Alexandromys fortis. The sequence continues at coordinate 6,908,817 of NW_026067950.1, read as the reverse complement.
AGGGTGACATATAGTATATCTCCAGTTAATATAGGAAGAAACCTATATGCACGTTTTCTTCAAAATATACTTTTATTCAAAGTTTGGTAGCCACATATGTTTAGTATAACTTTAATATCAAAACTCAGATGAATGCTATAATCAAAAACAACCCATGAAAATCCTGGGTATATGTGATTACTTATGACATATAAGAATTAATCATTTAAATTGTGCTCATAGGACACAGAGATGAGTGCATAGGTCAAAATTTGTATGACGTGGAAGGCTCTCAGGAGCTCTGGAGTCTCACTACAAAAGCACCAGGATTCCATTGTCTGTCTTTTTCCTTTCCTCAGTCTATAGTGATGTAAGGTGCTCTGAGAACTCAGAATGTTACCTACAGCAGGAAAGAGTCTCCTCATACAGACTCTCTACTTTAAAAAATTAGCACCTGTCTTTATGTAACAATTCTGAAAGCATGTAACAGCCTTCCACATCCTTGTCTCCTGGGTTTCTGGATGTAAGGCCACAGAAGAGGAGGCTTTCAGTCTAGAAATGAAGAGGAAATACCACTCCTAATGCTCACTTGGATACTGGAGTTGTAAACAGGGAACTTATTTTCATGTTCAGAAGACATTCAGGAGCCAGACTGATACTTTATCTACATGATATCTGACTAACTGCATCCTCAGAAGGGACTATAAAACTCCATTTGAGTCTGACATCCTCCCAGCTAAAGTGTTGAGTTTATCAAATAAACAAGAAGAAATCAATTACACTCCCACAGATACTGTTGAGTGGTTCTGAAGGATGAGTGGGGGAATGAGGATCTGACTTTTTTCATCTCTCCTTTTCAAAGACAGTCTAGGACCGTGTCACCAGGAAGCAACGCACTACGTTTTATTTCTCTATAAAATACTTTTGTAAGAAAACTAGACTACATTTCCACTTGTGATTTCCTTTTTATTTGTTGTCATCCATTGTATGTAGGATCACAGGAAAAGGGGGGGGGAGTTAAAAAAATCAATAGAATGCTCAATTTATCTTCATATTAGATCTGTCCTCCTGAAATACCTTGTGACATAGGGATCATTCATTCATTTCTTCATGCATGTGTTCATTCACATTGGGTTCATCCAGTCATCTTTTTAATAATTGTATTCTTTCTGCACTGAAGAGCACCCTGTGTAGCTATCAAGGTGAAACCGAAACCATGGGATAATTTCCATTGGTTGCTGTATAGACTGAACCTTGGGAGGTTGTGACTATGACTTTGGGTCCTGGTTTACCTTCTGTGGATTTATTTGAATTAGACAAGCCATCAGTTCTTTTCAAGTCAAACCTAAGTGATAAGACCGGTAGGGATGCATTGTGTGCTTTTGGAGTTTCTGAGAGCAGGATATTTCAAACATGCACATTCAGACTGTGAAGCCTTCAGTCGCCCGGAGGTGCTGTGTGTATAATTGTTTTTAATTAAATTTCACAGTCAAGCTATGCAATGTGAAATGCATGTGGATGTGAATTCTTTGTTGCTAGGTGGGCTGGACTGCAGCAACTTGCTTTTTGGTTCAAATTTTTAATTTCCTCTTACCAATTTTACATGAGTTTTTAATGTCTGATCAAATATTTTTCTGTTGCTTCTAATTTGGATACCGTTGTTATTGATTTCATTTCCTTAGACGCTTTCCCAGTTCTTTTTCATGAATATTAGCTGCAGATTATGAATGGGTTTCTGTTGTTGCTGTAATTATTGTTTTCCTTTGTTTTTACTTCTGAGCCTCTGCTATTTAACCCACTGTTTTATCTAATGAATCACTGTGTAATTATTAAAAAAAACAATAAGTGCATTTTTAAGATAAGGGACTAGAGAGATGGCTCAGTAGTTAAGAGCACTGACTGCTGTTCCAGAGGAACGGGGTTCGATTCCCAGCATCCACATGGTAGCTCATATTTTAAAGATGATTTTTCCCTTAGCTTTTGTGTAGATGGTGTTTAAAGATTCAAGCTTTTGCTTGCCTCTCAAATTATTATCTTTGCAATTTTATGTTAGGAAGGAACAGGTCCATACAGGGACCTCTTGGGCTTTTTCTCTTTCCCTACTGTTTTTCATGTGTATGTGTGCATGCATGTAAGGAGGCATGCACATGTGCGCAAGGCCATGTGGAAGCCCAGTGGTCATGCCTGTGGGGAACCATTCTCAGTACATTTCACCCTCTTTCATTGAAGTGTATTTCTTCATCTAACCCAAGGCTCATATAAATGGCTAGTAGTTCATTTGATTCCCAATACACTAAACACATCGTTGGATCTTGCTACATGCAATATAGCAGGACACGCATCTTTGATGGTAGGTGGCTGCACAACTGAGCAGTTAGTGTAAATATATGTTCACTATGTGTCATAATCATTTGGAGGGATATAAAAGACTTTCAAGATTGACACAGAATATCACTTATAAAGGCAATGATATACATATTTTTCTTTACTCATATTTTTATTAAAAAATTACTTTTTATTTTATATACCAACCACAATTCCCCTTCACTCCCCTTCACCTGCCCCCCGCTACCTCCACTCCTTCACATCTTCCATCCACTCCTTAGAGGGGGTAAGGCCTTTCTTGGGGAGTCAACAAGGTCAGGCATACTAATTTGATACTAATTTGATACTCATCCAAGTATGAATGAGTATGGCCCAGATACATGAACGTGGGTTTTCCTTTGCACATTCTACCATGGATGCAGACATGCAAATTTTTAAAACTGAAAAACAAAAGAAAATCACATATTAAGTCATGTGTCAAACATTTTTGCAGTGACATTAGGCATGTATTTGTGTGTGTGAGTGTGTGGTGACATCAGGCAAGTTTTTGTTTGTTTGTTTTTGTAGTGAAATCACTCATGTAGTTTTAGCAAAGCAAAGGGAGTGACTTTATAGGTAGCCTCAGCTACCAAGATTTTTACCTCCTCATCAAATGGGTTGTAGATTAATTACATGGTGAGGCAATGAATGACTACCATGGCAGCTGACCAACTGTGATGAATGTTCATCTGGGCTGCCAGATTCTGAGTTCCCACAATCATGAAGTTCTATCCAGTCAGGGAGCCAGTCTGCGGGATCCCTAGAACACATAGCATCTTTCTGTGAAGTTCAATTCACATGGAAGAACAGCGGATGCTTATGCTAAAACACAACGATTAATCCAGGATCAGCTCAAGAAACTTGTTTAATAGATGGGGAAAGTGGGTTGCGGAGAGTAGAAATAGAAGGAGCAAGTGTTGTGGATAGAGGAGCCTGACTAAAGCCTTGCTTTCTATGACCACATGGTGCATTTGAGGAACTGGACAGAGGAGAACACTGACGTGGGTCAGTCTCCTAAAGATGAGTCTTCAAAGGCTGGCAAAGCCTCGGTGTGAAGGAGCCGGTAGTGAAGACATGAGGGGCTTTAACTTGCAGCCGAAGCGGAGCCCTGGTGGCTGAGGAGGGAAATTCAAATAGGTTAGCAGGACACAAGAATTACTCTGTGTCCATTGTGAGTAAATGGAATTAAGAACCTGGCCCTGAAAGTCAGTAGAGCAGTGAGAGAGGAACTACAGACGCCTCTGAAGAAGCCTGGAAGTCAGGGATCTTTATCGACTGTAATAGAAATTTGATGACTACTAAAACTACTAAAATTCAACATGGAGGAGGCCCACGTTACTGATGCTGAGGTTTCAGGCTGGAGAATTTAGAAAACAAGGAGCAAAGTTTTCATCCAAAAAGGATAAATATTACCTGTTGTTACTATTAGGGTTTCACACACACACACACACACACACACACACACACACACACACACACATAATTTATAACGTATATAAAATGCACATAAATATACATATGTATATAATTTGTTTGTTTAATTTCTGTTCTCTGTTGGTCAATGTGCAAGTCCATAAACTTTTGAAATATTTTGGGGAATTTCCATTTCACATGGAAAGATTTACTGTGTTTCCAGCACTGTGTTCTTAGTCAACAGCCCATCTACACTTTGAAAAGTACTGCTACGTTCGAACACATACCATAATCTTAGATGTGCTGTGATCTTATTTGAACTTCCTATTTTGTAACATTTTGTTTAGGTTTTCTTTTTTACTATCCAGAAATACATTTTAAATTATTTATTTCATACAACTTGCTACCTATTTGTAGTAACTTTGGACAAGATATTTGGAGGACATTTAGTAATGGTACAGAAAGTATTTGTATGTCTGTGTGTGTGTGTGTGTGTGTGTGTGTGTGTTACAGGAATTCACATGCCACAGAGTGCATGTGGAACTGTGAGGATGTCTTTGGGCATTAGTCCTAACCTTGGGTGTTGTTTTGAGATGGGGGTCTTTTATTAATCACTGCTCAAGGCCTGCTAGATGGACAATTGTCTTTTGTGGATCCTACTGTCTCTAGCTCCTATCTCCCCACAGGAGCATCTTTGATTGCTGAATGGGTCTACTGCATCCAGCTCTCCACAGTTTTCATATTCATGGCTCTGGGAATCTCAGCTCAGATTTTCCTATTTCCACAGCGTTGCTCAATGAATCTTCTCCTCAGCCCCCCCCCTCTCTCTCTTTTAGTATTTTTGCTTGTTGCTACTTTCTCTAGCTACATGCACATTAAAATTTGCCTAAATATGTATATAACATTCCTTTGACTCTGAACATCTCAGAAGCTAAAATCTTAAGATTGTATTTCCTCATTTGTTGAGATATTATGTGTGCTGATTTCTTTCTTAGATTTTTTTCCCATTATAATCTCTTCAAGGGTGGTCCTGGTTTATTGAAATAAAATGCTTTTGTCAGAAGTCAGGGATTCAGGTATAACCCCCACACTTAATGATATTTTAAATCTTCTGCTTTTTTCCTGAAAAATTTTCTATTGCATCTGGATGTTACTTACAGCATGAAAGTTATTTCACTGACTGTTTTTTGGCCATTCTAGAGTAGAGCAAGCTTCTGAAGAATCCGAGCAGCTACCACTCATTCATCTAACTTTATGAACTTTGCACAGTTCTTATAATGTAAGATTACAGTGTGTGCTTTAAATAATAATTATTTGCACCTTTTGACACAATTAAATGTTCATATTAATGAATTGATATATTAATAGCCTTATGTTGGTTGTTTTCTAATCTATACAGTCAGAAGAGGAATCTAGCTATAACTAAACTTAGAAGAGAGAAATCTATAAATCTATGGATCTGGGTAAAATATGTGAGCATACAAATATATCTTCTGACATTTTCCATAATTTAACTAAGCTATATTTATTAAAATAAATTTTTAACATGCTTTCTGCTTTATTACATCTATGATATGCAGACTTATGTCATAGATCATTTCTACATGTATCTCACTTCCATTTTACACTGGCAGAGTCATAATATTTATACACACACATATATATACTCTCCAGGGCTTAATATCTTAGAAAATAATTGTTACAATGTATTTATTGAACTTTTATGTATCATCATTACTTAAGCTATTATTTACTAAAGGGAGTGCACATGTCTGCATAAATATCATTACAGGTGCACTGCAGCAGATGATTTCTGGGACCTCTGTGGTACTCAAGGCATGCAACTCATCAACTTCACAGTCACTAACATTAATATAAGTTTACCCTGTCTCATCTCCAATACGTCAGGCTGCACTTGCATATTATAGTATTGATTGCGGTTACAGAGTAGTCAAAGATATAAAGCAGCTATTTATATTGTTTCCTCAAGTAGCTACTTCAGCTCCTACTGGTCACTAAAGAGCCATGTGGTGGATTTATGTCCAGAAGCTTGATTCCCTTTTACTAGTGTGATCTTTAGCTTTTGAGAACTGTAAAGCTCTTGCTGCTTGCCCGTTCCATCCCTCTGAGAGAATTCAGGTCATTCCAGACTGGATTGTGTCTCTAATTCAGATGGAGGCAGGGCAGGGTGTAGGGAATCAGATCAGTAAATGAATTCACTATGTCAAGGGCAAAACACTTTAAGGATACATAATTCTCTGATACATGTAATTCTGCCAACAATTCGTGACAGTATGTGCTGAGCATTGTCCAGAAGGGCATTAATCAGGGCCCTTTCTACACATCTGGCTGACCTCAGACTTTTCAGAAGGAAAAAAACTAATACCATAAATTCCGCACTTTATATAAACCATCTAGGCAAACTGGTTGTTACAGATTGGATATGGTGTGTCCTTTAAAAATGGTACATATACTGAAGACTTTATTTCCAGTGTAACACTAATCTAAGGTGCGAGCTTTGAGAAAAGACTTGATCATCAACCAATGACTTGTCAGTAATTAAATGTTGATGAGCTTATAGCTGAGTAGACTGTCGGGAGACAGGGAAATGATGCCAGCTGTGGGAACTAGGTCGTGTGAGGTGTGGCTATAATGGGTGTTTAGGAAACCACTCTGGTGCTCTTTATCTTTCTCTTTGGGCATCTCTGTTCTACCCACTGCTGGCTGTTACATTGTGTTGCCTTGCACAAGGCCAGAGTGATTTGAGCTACCATCTGAAATTGAAAGCCAAATGAAATCTTTCCTCCTTGTCTAAGCTGCTTTATAGCAGCAACAGAAATCTGACTAACATATTGCTGTAATATAGTATAAGGTCTCTGTTTAAACACTTCAATCACACGACTAGCCTAGATAGAGCCAGTCCTTAAAACAGGATGTATCCCTTCTTGAATGTGCAGAGTTTTGGCAAATCCTGGCAGCTGAGCTTCTATGTTTTCCATATCCTGTAGCCAAGGAGAAAGAACAACTTTTTCATCCCAGACTTGAGAACTCTATGAGCCTTCAAAATATCTCTGGGGCTTTGTTTGGGTTTGCTTTAGTTTTGCTTAGATTTCTCCAAAAGTTACTAAATCTAAATAAATTATATAATTTAGAAGTAAAATATGCTAAAGTAAAATCAGAAATTTTACTTCAAAAATAAAATATTCTGTAGAGAGATTTGAATTATATGTTATAAAATAGGGTATTCAAGATATCAAGAAATGTAGCACAGCTTACTTTTAAGATCAGTGAGGGTCAAGTCTTGGCTGTAGTGCTGATATAGCTGACTCTCCTAGACTAAAGGTAGACTTCTTTAACACAGAAGTTCAACACTATTTGGTTGCCTGAACAGGAGTATACACCTCTGTTGAAATCTGCAATGGACTGTTAGGTCTGTGAATGGCTTTGTCTTTGAAGCTGTTTAGGATGAAGCTGGCTGTCATCATTTGCTGTTGCCAATGCTATAGCAACATGAGTCATGAAGAACAGGAGGTAAGCATCTCTCTTGTAGACCAGGTCTAAAAGGAATGATTCCTATCTATTACCCCTGAAAAATATAGTTGAATAATCATACTCAATAACTTTAAGATTTAATTTTATTTATGTCTGTATGAGGGTGTCTCTATGTGTGTGCACACACGTGGGTGTAGGTACCTGAGAAGGCTGGTGTTTCTGAGTGTGTGTGTGTGTGTGTGTGTGTGTGCGCGTGTGTGTGTGTGTGTGTGTGTGTGTGTGTGTGTGTGTGTGTGTGCACGTGCGCCTTTGGAACCCAGAAGAAAGCCAGAGGAGGGTGGCAGATCTCCTGGAGTTATAGGCAACTGCGAGTCACTCAATATGGGTGTTGGGAAGTAAACTCAGCAAAAGCAGCCAACACCCAATACTACTGACCCTCTTTTTTTTGTCCAAATCTTAATCAGTTTGAGACCAATGTGCTTCATAGGTTAGCTATGTGCTCAAGGAAAAGAGAATAACTTTGCTATTTGAACTGTAAGCTCCTCCTGTGTTACTTTTGCTACAGTGAAAAAAAAAAGTGGAAGTAGCTGAAATATTGCGAAAAAAAATGTTAGCTTGGGCTTGGGGGCCTACTCTTCTAAGCCCAGCACTCCACACGTAGGGCATGCCGATCTCTGTCTCTTTGAGCCCAGCCTGAGCTACAAACAACTTCATGACAGCCAAGGCACACAGTGAGACCCTGTCTCGGAATAAAGAAAGCATCCACACACTTTGAAAGTATAAGTCACTGAACTGATGGAACTTACTTAGCAAAAATGAATTTCATTTCAACTCTTTGAAAAATATGGATTTGGGATAAAAAAATATTTAAAACTTTCTAAGTTTCTTTAAAATATGTTTAGGAAACTAGGTGAAATAAGTTATATTTACTTTATAAATAGATATATATTTAAGCTCTAAAGTAATATAATGCATATTTGAAAATTGTCAGTGTACGTGTTAACATATAAGATCCATAAGTTTTTATGAAAGACACAGATAACAAGTGCCCTCTGAGAATTATCATAATCATGTCTTCTAAAAGTGTGGTTTATCTATACTGGGGACATAGAACTTTCTAAATCATATTTTCTTCTAGAAATTAAACCATTTTGTGGCAGCTCATTCTCATATAACGCACACTGGATTATGCCTTTTCACTTCATATATAATTTTTTAGTCCTGTGCTAATTTTGCCAAGTTGAATGAAGCATTATGTGAACGAACATAGCTTGTTTTATTTTATTCAAGAAAGTTCATTTTTAATGAACACTTATAGCTTGTGCTTAAAGTTCAGCACTTCTCAGCAATTTTACTTTGCCTATAAAAGCTACAAAAATACTCATGGCTGTGGCCAACTTGTACTCAATTTTGACATTTCAAATATGGATTCGTCCAGACAATGCAAATAGCTCTCCTTCCGTGTCCAGTTACAAGGTTTTCTTATGGGCTGAAGAGTGTGGCAATAAGAACCTTGTGGGATTTTCCTGAATATTCTAGAAGGAATCTGAGTACAGTTCAGAGACAAAGCCTTCTAGTGTTTTAAGTAGCTCCTGAATGTCAACATAAACTCACGGGCACATTAAACTTTCCCGGGGGATCTCTAAATTATATAACATACATGAGCACCATGCAGCTTGATCCGTGAATTGTAAATCAACCCATGAAGAAATGTAGGTCTAAAGGCAATTAATACTCTCTGATTGGAATACTGCGATTAGGAAAAAAAATAGAAACAGTGCCAGCATTGTTGAGTTGTTTCTCTTGTCAGTATTCTATGAGAAATGCCCTTGCAACAACCGGCCCTCAGGTATTACCAGGCTTACATATTTTTAAAAGCTGGTTGGAAATTGTATTCATCTCCACACAAGCACTTTCCTTGTCCCCGCAGCTCATTTAAAACGCTATTGTTCCAGCTCTTGTCCTGGATTTTATTGTTTCCTTCTCCTACAATAAATTATGCATGATATCTTAGGGAGGCTTTGAAGTTCAATCAGTTTTGGCAAAAGAAAAAGTATTTCTTTGCAAATAGTTAAAATAGAATTCTGCCTCTAATTCATCCCTGTTGAACCTTTCCGCATCACAGATATCAGAAAGTAAACCACCAGGCATAGCAACTAGTTATGCAAAAATACCCTGTTAGGACAGAAAAGAGGAAACCGTTGGCTGGGATTTTTTTTTTTTTTCTTTTAAACGACCAAGGAAAAAATACTGAAAAACGGAAATGCAGTTTTATGTTTTAATCAATCATGCAAATGTCCTGGGAAATCAAGGAAAACTACCTGGTATCGTGTTAGAACAAATGTAACATGCATTTAAGTGTGTGTTGTTTTGAAGAGTGTAAAAGCAATGAAAGTTGCCCGTAGTTTCTGGAGATACTGCTTTGGTGGAGCACATCTCTGGCCATGGACTGGATGGATCTTGGTGCTCCCCTCTGTAGTGCTTGTGTTATTTCCCCATATCGTTGTGCTGGTTACGAGGTTAATGTGCCACAAGGAAGGAGTCCTGTTGTACTTTGGGAAGGGTACTTGGACAAAAGCTAGGCTCCCAGGCGAGGCCATCTGAGCATGCGCACATTAGGGAAGCAGGGAGCAGCTGTGGTGAATAACACTGAGGAATCATCTGCCCCCCTCCCCCCGGTACTTGATGAAAGATGGACTGAATGGACAGCCACACAGAAAAGAGGTCAATACACAGAGAGATATTAGTAAGCACAGCTCTCACCCATATGATGTGATTGTGAGACATCACACTGCATCATGGGAAAGCAACATTGAAACCTTGTATGTATGTCCGTGTGATTCAAAGGAACTGAAATGACTCCTAGAATGTCTCCATTATCTGTAGTTGATAACTTTAGTGTATGATAAATGCTTGTTTTAATTAAGGTCTTAAATGTTTTCTTATATCTTGAGAAAATACATCTTCAACCCTTTACCGAGATAGACTGAACTTGACAGAAAAAAAATAAAAGACAAGTAACCAAACTCTCTGTCAGATTTGCTTTTCATATAGTCTTATTGTAAGTTTTCTCTGTATTTTCTACCTCAAAAGCAATGCACTATATCTTACTTCCTCATTTAAAATTTGAATCCCATAAATATCTACCCCTTCTTTGACAGGCCCTAGCTATGAATTTGCTCAGCTGGTACTTAAATCAGTTACTTTATATTTTACCATTTTTTTTCTTGCTTAGAAGTACTTTATTTTCTCAAAAGACAATGTCATATAACAGAGGGACATTTTAAGACAAAATTCTGGTCATGTGAACTCAAAAATCCTGGCACTTATTTTTTCAAATGAGTCATCACCTCCTTTCCTTTGATTCTTTTCCCTAACAAAAAGATAACAGTGGTTTGTACTAAAAAGAGAAAGAAAAAAATGAGGAGAAATTGCCTGTTCTTTTGCTTCACAAGATAAAACTTTATCTAACTTGCATTTACGATTCAATGTGTAAGCAAAACTCTAGAGTGCTGTGTGATGATACCAGTTAAAGTAATGGGCCTGAACTAGAGCCGATAATGAGGTTTGTGCTCCTGCCGTGCTGCCCAGCTTTCAAGCATGAAAACTCCCTGAAACACAAGCATCTCACCCTGAAATGTGCTTTATTGACGCCTTTAAGTAAGGAAAACCTAAATTTCCCTGAATTATGATATACCAAGACATGAGTGGTAATAAAATTGAAATTTAATATGACGTTAGACGACATTTCACTAAGTAGTATTTTGTATTAAAAAAGAATGAAGTAAAGGTACCATGCCTACCGGACTTTGACTTTGACTGGAGTCAATATCAGGGAACATAAACTCACCATGTCCATCATTGTTGTTTATGCAGTCCTTTAAGTAAGAACAGGAGCCTTCAAAGGACATACCAGGATGCTGATAAATCTGGTGGTCTACATTATCCATTCAGGTGTATTATAAGAGAGATACCCTGTTGACTTATCTGCACATAGACTTTATAAGGATGCACATAGCAGATACAGCTTTATTTGTGATATATATGTAGTTTTGTCCGTGTACAAAGCCATTTTTCCTAAATAGAACTTTCATTTTTTTTTCTGGATCTTGTACAATGATGCTTTATCATAGCTTTTACCACACTGACTTTAGGGCAGGTTATAAGCTCTGAAGTCCGAGGCAAATTTTTGTGAAAGAAAATAGATAGCACTGCTGATTTCACCTTCACCAACATGTCCGCAGTTCATTCATTGTTTCTAGGCATCCTCACAAGGAAGGCTAACTCAGTGCTGTAATTGGATCTATAATGTTCCAAGAGGGCCATGTGTAAAAAAAAAACTTGGTCCTGGCTGGTGCTATTCCAATGTTTTGAAAATTTTAAGAGGTAAGGCCTCAGGTTACACCTTTAGGTGATTTTTGATGTGTTCTTTACTTTTTTTTTTTTCCTTCTGAGATAGGGTTTCTCTATGTAGCTCCAGCTGTCCTGGAACTCACTATGAAGACCCAGCTGGCCTCAATTCAGAGATCTGCTTGCCTCTGCTTGTGGAGTGCTGCGATTAAAGGCTGTCTGGTGAGTTCTTGAAGGAAATGACTTGGAAGAGAGTCGGGCTCCCGTCTATTCAGCTCCTCCCTTCCTCTCCCCCTTTCTCCTGTGTGTCTCTTTTCTTTCTGGCCACCAGGTCAGTAGTTTTGCTACTTTACATTATTCTAGTCGTAATACATAGTCACATGGTTGAACTAAGGACGACATGGCAGTTGGATACAGAATGGAACTTCTGAACCTGAGCATTTTCTTGTTATAACCTAATTATCTCTGGTATTTATTGTAAACATGGCTAATTAGTATACCCCATTTCTAATCTTATTCAACACTTTCCAATTTAAACTTCTTAATAATTTATGAAATATTTACATTGTGGTTAGGAAGAGCATAACAAAGAGCACTCTTGCTACATTTAAAACTCTCTTTCCAAAATGCTCAGCTTGCTCACTGAAGAAAGCACTGCGCTGCAGCAGCTTATCTGCATATTCCAGTTGGCGAATCTGTGAAGAGCATGCAGAATTCTGAGGGGGAATTAAAGTTAATAAGAGGCTACCTTGCTCACATAGTACATATAATCTACCTGGTAGTTGAGGCATCTGAGAGGTGACAGGAGATCCAAACTATTTTTTAGACTCATTAAACACCACAACAAATAGTGTAGATTCTCATATTGGAACAATTGGTGCAATTGTTCCAGGTTTCCCCTAGGAAGCAATCAAGGAAACTTGAACTTTACTTCCTTGTACATAAGAGGATGGGCTGTGACCTTCTGACTGTATCACTCTCTGAGAGTTACTCATCTTCCATCATTGCTCTTTCTCACTTTGTGTGGAAGTGATTGCTAAGACTGAAATTTACATCCAATATTTTCAAACTTAGCATCTCAGAAAATACACACCAAAGCCAAAGAAATGGTCCACATTTAAGTTATAGTGGTGCATCCAAAATATTTATTTTGTCAAAATTCATCTTTTAAAAATCCATAGCTTTATATTCAAACAGCTGTAAAGCAGACTGTTAGTTCTTAAAATCCCCAGTGTCATATTTATCAGCCGGATCTTCTTTCACTTTGCAGATGGATTTTAAAACTCATAAGGATGTTCTAGTTGTGGGATATATTCCAACATATCTCCCATAAATGTTGAAATGAAAATTCTAATTGTTATTAAGATAGTAGAGACATATCATATGTTCGTTCCTAAAATATTTGCCTCTCTCTCCAACTATAAAGCTAAGCACGTGTTTCCATGGGCCGAAAAGAACTCCTTTTTTCCTGTATTATGTCTAGGGTTTCAAGGTTGTTTTTAGAATATCCAGTGCCACATGAGCACAAATATTTTAGACTTTATGTTTATAAAACTTTCCAAGAATAAGCCAAGAAACTGTATGACAGGCTTATTTGCATGTGATACCTGTGAGAATATTTCTAGCTTAGAGCTATTTTAGACACGACTGGGTAATAGTGAACTCCTTATGACCCGAAGAGTGTGTATACATTTCTACAATAAATAATGAAGTATAAAAAGGCATGAAGAAGAGTAATGCATTTGGAATTGGGTTTTGTCCCTGAGCTCTTTGAAGGGAGGTTAATGTGTTAAAAGGTGTCGCTATTCGTGGAAATCTGAATGCTGATAAATAATACATAATGCTAGTGATTACCACCTAATTTCAATATTTATTGAAAACTGCCATTTCAAAGCAATCAACGCACATCAGGAATTGTGCTATTATCTACGTTTGTGCAAATTTCCTATAAATATTGAACTTCAGTCATTAACATTAGAATAATTTATTGTTAAATTCTTGGAGATTTGGAGATATATGGAAAACGATTTGGATCTTACACTGTAAAAGTTTTCTGCATATTATATTCCTCTTAAGTTTGATGCAAATAAGACTATGTTATTCAATGAGATTCTTAAAATCTATTCCCTGCAAGTCTACTTCAAATAATTATAAACTGTGAAACTTGGATCTAGTGCCATCACACAGGCCCCACTTAGTGTGGTTCATGGTGACTCTCCAACGAGGGGGAATGTCAATGGCTGCCTATGGAGTATCAGACTACCATGGTAACCTTATACTTCCCAAATTTTTCTCAAGATATTCTTATAGATAGGAAATTTGATCATTCTTTTGAATGAATTCACGCTTATCAATGACAAAATAGGCTGATTTCTGTCATACATTAATAGGCACATACAATATAGATGTCAGAATGATGTTTCATCATCCTTTTCTCATGGACAGTGGGAAATGTTGCTATGTTCTTAATGTGTGCTGTAACAGAAACAATGGAAACACATAACATACATTTGCCAGAAGTTATCTAAACTTTTTGTATGCATTCATCCTAATAACATTGGAATTGGAGCCGAGATGTTCTAGGGGGCAGAACAGCCTCCTTTTTGTTTGTATAAATATTTAAACTGGTTACTGACGACTGACGGTGGCTGAGTGGCAAGCTAGAGATCAACAGAGCCAGCACTCTGCTGGTTTCTGGACCTGTCAATACAACTCACTCCCCCTCCTTATTCTTCCCCACCTACAGCATTCTAAGGGGTGGGAGATGAACTTTTACAGCTCTGTCAATCTGAAAAATCCTTCCAGTTCATTACACCTTTGCTGCGTTCTTTCTTTTGTCAGCAGGCAGTGTTTCATTTTGATTCGCCCTTGGTTGCTCTGCTGTGGAGAGGGACAGGAAATGCACAGGATATAGAGATCTACTTCTTGTAGATTTCTCCCTCAGTCTTTTCCTCACCGTCTAGGGAGCGAAACACTTGCTGACAGAACTACACACAGAGGTTGGGTTTACCATAGGGTTTTAACTAAGTGCAGATTTGGTGTCTTTCCCTTTTGTCACCTTCCGGTCCAGCTTCTGTGGTCATTACTTCCTGTATCTCCCGATCCTTCCTCAGATGGCTGAATTGGAGTGCCTTTCCTAAGGAGTGTAGGGAACCACTGCTCTGTATTTGAGCACTGAGACCCAGCAGGACTTGGAGATCTTCTCTTCACCCACAGTGTCCTTTGATGGTAGCAGGTGGGGGTAGGGGTGGAATAGCCTCTAGTAACTGATCATGTTTGTGAGACTTGGAATTTGGAGAATGGCAGTCTTCATATATATATATTTGCATTTCCTAAAGACAATTCCCTGTCCTCCTAGCACTTCACTGCTAGATGTGGATGAAGTCCTAGTCTGAACTCACATTTCCTGATCATTCTAGCCACCAGTCTGGTTACAGCCCAGCCAGCTGCTGCTGCTGCTTCTGCTATTGTATCGGCCACTGTAGCTCTACATCCTTTTACCTGGAAGTTGAGCCAAAAGTCTTTTCCCCCTCCAAAAATCAAAACGACTTGACTGGAGAGAGAGGAGCTTGCAGAAGAACCACTTTCCTTAGGAATATGCTGAGGCTTTATTTTCAGTGGATTCTTGGGAGGAGACCACTATCATTCTGCCTGTAATTATCTCTAGAGTAGTAATCATCTCCAAAGCTCCGTGATTGTCCTGAGTCTCATGTCTTCACAGCAGTCCTCCCTATAATGCCCAGTACAAAATACTCATCCTGGAGTCATAGTCTGTAATAGACTCTGCTGCACCTATAATAGCTAGTGCCTGTCTCTTCTCCTGTAGTGATCTATATCCTTACATAAAGCACAGAGTAAATGCAGGGATGATATTGTTTTGACAGAGAAAAACAAAGAATCACCAATACAGACAATGACCAGGTTAGCCATCATTTCACAGATAACTCAGGACACTTAGAGGGAATCCCGGTCCTCAACCACAGCATAATCAAAACAGTCTGTCCTGTCTGTCTCCCAAGGTTTATGTGTTAAGGACAAAACATCGATGTGTATTCCACTAAATATTTCCTTAATGGAGTCTTTTGTCACATCGCAGGGCAAATCCTAAGAAAGCAGTGTAGATGGAAAGTTGAGATGGATCCAGTTGGTAATGGATTTCCTGGAGCAGCTGGTGGAGCACTGGGAAGAATCTTACAGTCCAAGGGAGGTGTCCTATCCACATCATTAGCATGCCGAGTTGGTGAGATCTCTCTCCACATCACCGTTTTACCAGCCCAGCTTATCGTTTGGGAAGTGTTTCACCCACCAGTGCCCCTGCCAGCCAGAGTCTCTTTAAGAAAAGACCCCCCATTATTTTGACTGTTTGTTGCTGTTCTTCTCTCCCCCCCCCCTCTTTCTCCTTCTTCTTCGTCTTATTCTTTTTCCTGAGGCCACTGTGTTGGAAAGGCAGACAGAATCCAAAGGATGTGGATAAGGCAAATGATTCCAATCTCATATAAAAAGCAATAAATTATTGCAGTATCTCTTGGTCAGGTAAGCTTTCTGTTTCACAGGTTTATCAGATACTTCTTTAACTGTCAAAAATAACATGACATGGCAGTAATAATAAAGCCATACCCCCATAAAGATGACATAATTAATTTGTCAAGTAGTCTTATTTATGTGATTACCTCCATCTCACGTTGAAAGAAACGCTCAGATAATTGCTATGACTTTCCAATCATCACACAACTCACCATCAAAGCAGGCAAAAGTAAATACTTTTTACCCAAGTAAAAAAATCCCAAGTCCAAGGTTCACTTGAGCATGCTGCCACTTTTGCCATGACAGTTTGAGGCCTACTACCCATGTTAATGTTATAACTGATAGGAGCATTGTAAGTGAAATAATTCTAGAATGGTGATAGCTACAAAACTGAATGTACTGATTATCCAAACTACAAAAGAAGTCTGTTTTTCTAGCATTGCGTGGAGGATGAGATAACAAGTAGGAATTGCCATTATGCTCCATCTTCACAGATGTTCAGCTAGCAAAGGCCCTGTGAAAAGATGAACACCTATGAGAGCTTGCCTTGATGTGATCCTGTTCCACTCCGATTCCTAGTAAGGCTGACCTTTCGTGGACTTCAACAAACTAAGTCTGCCCTGCTTTTAATTCAGCTGTGTCTAGGAAGCAATATTAAAGAATAGAGTCAGAGATGGTAAAATTACTCTTCAGAAAAATAATTTCTATTGATGGTTATAAGAATAGCACACATACACACATACATATACACACATAACATTTTATAGTCTTAATAATATCGGTAATTATTCCTTTTAATGCCCAAGAAAGAGTACAATACATGGAATACAAAACCTTTCCCAAACGTCTTTGGCCAAACTTCTCCAATAATACACGCATACTAAAGCATGTAAAACAGATGAAAAAAGTATAAAACCATAGATTTATTTTTGACCCCTGTAAAATAGGGTGGTTTAGAGCAATGATGATTGAAAAGTAAGAAGTAGGGATCTCAATAGGTAATTTTACTTGTTGATTTCTTGAACAATCTTTACTACAGTATATGTTAGAGGCATATAACGAAGCATAGAAAATTCTAGATGTGTAGAAAATTATGTAGGACAAAACTAGAAATATAAAAATACTGTGCCATAATTTATGGCTGCTGATACACAATAAGTGTTCAATTTAGAGTGAAGTATTGAGGAGGATATTATAGAACACTGCCAAGCCAATTTTCCTTTAATATATTTTAGCAAGCACAGTTTGAAACTTGTAAAAGTCAAAATTTATAATTTGTTGATAATGCTAAATGCTTTACATAGGAGATTGTATATGATTACTCGGGTGCTCAGCTCTGCTGTGTGCTTGTTTTGAGATATGTGGCAAAAGCCGATGATTCTAGGTCACAGGACGGCATTCTAAACTGTGTATTAAATGTCTTAACATCAAAATATGTAACAGAGTGATGCTGACGGCTACACACAGGAAAACAGTATACATGAGGTTATATTCAGAGAATAACTTTCCCAAAGGAAATGAAAGAGAAAATAGGCAAAATATTAGGAAATGTCATGAAAATAAAAATGAAATAATGTAAGCAATATGTGTACATAAATATACAATCCTATAGACTTTGGTATGTAATACCAGAGATGCTCTAATTTCCAAAGTTATAGAATATTTAAACAAATCAGACAACACATTTAAGAAAAGCATAAGAATACATAGAATGCTATAAAACTGCTGTAGCTGTTTCATAGAATGCGCCAGAGCATCCTCCAACATTGGTACCAAGAGGATGCTTTTTCTCATACTTGCTTTTGGGCTTTCTCACTGAGAAAGACTCAATTCCACTTGTAACTAAATAACCTAAATTTGAGCTCTGAGTTGTTGCTACATTTCTCATCTCAAGAAAGTCTCAAGTGTTCTACTTGAGCTCTCTCTCTCTCTCTCTCTCTCTCTCTCTCTCTCTCTCTCTCTCTCTCTCTCTCTCTCTTGTTCTCTCGCGCGCTCTCTCTCTTCACCAGCCATTTATTGCCACCTTTGCCTTAGTAATAATGAAAATATGAAATTTTGCTGTATATATGTTTTCACAGTATTTTTGAAGAATAGTGATTGTTAATAGCATGTTAATAACAACAATTATAATCAAGTCCCCTTTCTAGGATTTATAAAATTCCCATCCAAACTACAAGAATTACATACATATATGCAGTGAAATTAAAAATACATTACTATTTATGTATTTATGTATTTGGCTGTAGCTCAAGAGTGCATTTAAAGTGTTCCTGGAGAACTGAAGGGCACTATTTGTGGAATTAATAAAGACTTGTCATATTCATGTTACACTGTAGAGCTCTGGCAGTAGCACCACTCTTTTCAGCTGTGGCTTTGCTCTTTCCCAGTTCTTAAGTGTTTCAGCTAGAGGTTCTATTATGACCACAAAGCAAGTTGGGCAGGAAAGGGTTTATTAGGCCTACACTTCTCTATGATTGTTCATCTTCATTGTGGAAGTCAAGACATGAACTCAAACAGGGTAGAATCCTGGAGACAGGAGCTCAGGCAGAAGCCGTGGAGGAAAGCTGCTCACTGACTTGCTCCCCATGACTTGCCCCCACCTTTCTATAGAAAGCACGACCACTAGCCCAGGGGATAACACCACCCATAATGGGCTAGGACCTCCCCCATCAACCACTAATTAAAAGAAAGGCTTATAGCTTGATCTTGTGGAGGCATCTTCTCAATTAAGGTTTCCTCCTTTAGATAGTTATAACCTATGTCGTGTTCACAGGAAACTGTCCCACATGCCAAGTAACTTGTGTACTTAAGACAAAGTTTTCAAATGTCTTAAGACAGTTTTTAAACTGCATTTTAAATTCTAAACTAAGCATCATGTCATCATTTCCCCTTCCTTTTCTTCCTTCAACACTTCACATGCACACCCCTTGCTCCCTCTCAAATTCATAGTCTCTATTTTTAAGTTGCTGTTATACACACACCTGCACAATCATATATGTATTCCTAAATATATAAATATAATCTTCTTAGCCATATGAAGGTATTTGCATGTATATGATTTTTGGGCTAACACTCTGCTTTGGATAATCAGTTTGAGATCTCTTCCCTGGAGAAGTCATTTTTTGTGCTCTGAAAGGGAAAATTTTATGGGGCTTCAACTTTAGACAAAGAACTACAGGCAACTAAGGAAAATAATTTTTTTTTACATAAATGACTGTCTTCTTTTATTGTTATGCTTCTCTAGGCCAAGTTGATGTATTGTTCTTTCCCTTCCGTGATTACCACAATGTAAAGATAGATTTAAATGAGGAAAAGTATGAAGTGATGGTAAATATTCATGTAACTTTAAACCCCAGCCACCAAAGGTCTAATTTTGGTTGTGCTTTATTGCCACGCACCGTGTCCCTGGTCTGCGCTCTATGCGCTAGATCCCAGCTCACGAGCTTCGAGAAAGGGGCTGGAGGTTGAGAATACTCATGCAGAGACAGACCGACACACAGACCTTCAAACACTGGTACTAAAAGCCCCCCTTTATTAGCACCATGTAGGATTAAATACACTGCAGTCAATGGCCAACAGGTGAAAATCCCATCCCCTGATCCTCTAAGCTAGGCACAGCTTCTAGTAACTTTAATTAGAAGGTTCTAGGAGGGAAGAGCAGTTGAAGGCCAGGACTCATTAGTCCCAATACTTTATTATCTTAGAGACTGCAGAACACAGAGAATCAATTGATGCCTCCTAGTAGCAATAGTGTTAACAGGGCAGCACCTCCCACTCGAAATGATAAAAATAAATCAATGACAAAACCCTGTTCCTTCAAGTTTTCCTTCCTTGAATTTTTCCCAATAACTTTCACAAGATATCTTTCATGATTCATGTTACCAATATGTCTTGTTTGTTTTTTTGGGGGGGACCAGATCTCATGGGGGTCAAGATGTTCTCCAACTCAGATACCACTTACTATTACCTCCCAGTTGCTGAGACTACAAGCTGAAACTACAAAAATCAGCTGGTGTTTGATGATTTTAGTGATTAATACAGATGAGGCTGAGGTATTGAATAGCTCTAAAATCAAGAAATTTTTTTAAAAAAATATAAAGAAAGTATTGTTTCTAAATGGAGTTGAATGTCCCTGGGTTTTATGATGATAAGGACACCATGTCTGCACAACTCAAAAAAGAAAGGCATGTGAAAAAAATGTGGGTGATATTGGGCAATGAGATGTATTTATAAACTATTAACCATTGTTGAAATGCCAGGGATATAGTTCATACAATATGTTTATGGCCATTAAGACTTTAATGAAAAACTGGTTAAGAACTAGGACTAAGTAGATGGAGCAATAGTTAAGACACTGGCTCCTGTTGTAGAAGACTCTGCTTCTGAGCATAACAACAACACATCAATTTACAACCATCTGTGATTAGCTCTAAGGAATCCAATCCACTGCTGGATCCCTCTGGTCATTGCATTCACATGGCAGACTTACATACATTCATAGAAAACACTCATACACATCTGAAAATAAACAGTAAAAAAAAAAAGAATTTGTTAAGTTTAACTTTCTGTTTACATTGGCCCACATTTTAAGTATCCAAAATTTATTTGGTCATATCTACATTAAAAATATTTGACTAAACTGTGCTGTGCATCTAGAAAACAAATAACTCAATTTCAAAATGAGGAATGAATGGAAACAGAATTCTCAAAAGAGGAAACTCAAATGGAGGAAAAGCACTTAAAGAAATGTTCAACTCTTTAGCCATCAGGGAAATGCAAATCAAAACTACTTTGAGATTTCCTCTTATGCCAGTCAGAACAGCCAAGAGCAAGAAAACAAACGACTACTCATGCTGGTGAGGATGTGAAGTAAGGGAGTCACTCATTTTTTTGCTGGTGGGAATGTGAATTTGTGCAGCCACTATGGAAATCCGTGTGGCAGTTAATCAAAAAGATGGGAATCGATTTACCTCAAGACCCAATACCACTCTTGGGCATATACCCATAGTATGTTTCATCCTACTGCAGGGATACTTGCTCAACCATGTTCATTGTCGTACTATTCACAATAGCCAGAAACTGTAGACAGTCTGGATGTCCATCAGTGGATGAATTGATAAGGAAAATGTGGTACATTTACACAACTGAATATTACTCAGTCATTCAAAAAACTAAATCATGAAATTCTCAGGTAATTGGAGAGGACTAGAAAAAAAAAATCCTAGGTGTGGTAACCCATACCCAGAAAGACAAATATGGTATGTATTTGCTCTTTGCTTATATGTGCACGTTAATTGTTTAGTCATTGATAAGCTAGCTACAATCTGTATATCCACAGATGTTAGTTTGAGAATAGGGACCAGTGGGGAGAGATGGATCTCCTAATGTAGGGGAAATAATATAAATAGTTATAGGTGGATAATGAGGAGTCTAGGAATGGGATGATCAAACAGGGGTAGGGGCAGTTGCTGAGGGAATGTGCGGAAAGGCAGCTAAAAGAGTGGTACTACAGAAACCTAATAAGGTAGAGGATTCTTATGATGCATACATACATGAAGGTGATCTAAACGAAATCAAAATAACAGGGAAGACAGAACTGTGGCTGGGTATCTCTTGTTACTAAGTGAAGCTTATGGTACCAGGAATGGGTTTTATCTAATCAAGATGTTGACTAAAGGGGTTCCATGAGTAGCCCCAAATAACCCAAGTTATTACCAAGGTTTCTAGTAGCACTTACAAACCTCATGGTAAAGTCCTACACCTGAAGACAATACCTATACAACTTATTAAACATGGAGAAATCAAAGTGTGCCTATCTTGATCTTTCACCCTATAGTTGTGGACGGTACTCTGCTTGCCACCAAAGGGGAAAGGCAAACACCAACGCAACCTCAAGTGTTTCAGTTTACAGTGGTGACCTGTCTACAAGATACTAGTGCAATTGTGTAACAAAACTTGTGGGAATAACCAACCAATATATGGTTTGACTTAAGGTCTACTCCATGAGATATAATCCATAGCTAATGCTACTCAGATATCCAAGTTCCTGAGACTACATGGACCAAGGACCTAGGACAAATCCAAATACTACTGTTCTGCTAAAGGAGCAAAGTAAAAAAAAAAAAAGGGGGGGCACCTAGTGACCTTTCTCTATATTCATAAATCTGTGCCTTGCTCAGTCCCCATCAGAGAGGCTTTCTCCTGAAGCAGAGGGAATGAATACAGAGACCCACATCCAGATAATGTTCAAAGACTGAGATACCATGGATCATCCAGCCCTGAATGGGCTGTTCCCATCAAATGCCTCCCCTCAGGGCTCAGAGAGCTCTGAGGAAGAGGAGGTAAGAAGAGTGTAAAGTAAGAACCAAGGACTCAAAGTCTTCTAGACACACCAGAGCTTGAATGGGTGTCCACTGGGTGGGGTCCTACAGCTGAAACGAGAAATGGGAACACACCCCTATCCTTACCCAGAAGCTATCACCAACTGACAGCCACTTACAAATGAAAAATTAGTCTTCTCCAAGGGAGAATCACCAGTCAAACAAACCCCTCAAGGGCAGGCCCCAGGCCCAGCAGGTGGTAGCCATTCATGGACAAGCCCCAGGCCCAGCAGGACATGACCATCGCACACCAAATCACCAGCATCTTCGAGGTTCTTCTCATAATGTTGTCAGAGAAGTTTATTCAGTCATTTACTTTTGACCTATTATACAGATCCTTTCCATTTCTATTATGGCTTCTTTTGGAGTTGTTAATGGATTTTTTGAGGGTGTAAACATGTGTGTGCTGAGAGGATGGACATGTGTGTCCTGAGGGTGTGAACATGTGTGTTCTGAGAGGGTGAACATGTGTTTCCTGAGGGGTGAACATGTGTGTGCTGAGAGGGTGAACATATGTGCCTGAGGGGTGAACATGTGTTTCCTGAGAGGTGAACGTATGTGTCTGAGGGGTGAACATGTGTGCCCTGAGAGGTAAGCATGTGTGTCTGAGAAGTGAACATGTAAGTTCTGAGAGGTGAACATGTGTGTCTTGAGGGGGTGAACACATGTCCTGAGAGGTCAGCATGTGTATCCTGAGGGTTATGCATGTGAGTTCTGAGGGGTGAACATGTGTGAACTTGTATCTATTGTGGCTCTTGTGCTTTTTCTTTGGTTGTTTCATCACATCCTGTTGTGTTTCACTTTGATTTATTTTACTTTGTTATCATTCCTTATATGCCTGCTTCTTTCCTAAGGATGGACTGAAAGGGCAAGGTGGTTCCAGATGGGAAGGGAGGTGGGGATAAACTGGGAAGCGTAGGGGAAGGGAAAATGTAATCCGAATATACTGTATGAAACAAATCTATTTTCAATAGAAGAAAAATATTTTATTAAATCTTAAGTATTACTTTATAAAAGGAAATATCACTTCTTAAAATATTAATTTCTTTAAAACTAATCCCTCACTTTTACTTGAAAAAGTAAAGAGAGCACCCAGTCAACTCTTGTCATCTGGTGTGATGAATCCTGTATAAATTATCATTTAGGCAAGACAATAAAGTAATAACCGCAGATCCAATTTACCTCTAACATACTGATCAGGAGCAGTGTGCTGTATACCCATGTATTATTTGAAATGTAAATCTTAAAATGTAAATATTTTTTTGTGGTTAACTTAGTGCATTTAATTCCCTGGTTATTTTTAGATTAACACATTCTTGGCACATCTATCACACACACAGTAGTTTCAAATAAACAAAGTTAATTAATTCATGTAAATTCAAATATTATTCATAATTCTAAATACTGCAAAAAGTACAATAAAGTGTTCCATCATGGATAACCACATAACTGAAACCATAAAACATGAAATCGCGCATAGAGGGATGCTACTGTAGCTTTTCTCACCACAGCAATTAATTTTAGTCATTTCCTCAGGAAGGTTAATGCTTATGGAAATGTTTAAATCCAGTAAGAAGAGATCATTGGTTCTAAAAAATATTGAACCCTTTAACAGATACCTTTCCAAACGTTTACTCCTGCTATGTCTACACACACAATTTCCATCATGACATCTGTCTAGAATCCTTTCGGGTGTGAGGTCTGTTGCTTTGTTTTCCTTTCTAGATGATGAAGAGGGTATCACAATCTCCTCCCAGTAGCAGGGCCCAGGGCAACAGCACTCCTTCACAAACTGTTCAAGCTCCAGTTCACACAAGTACATATGGAACGGGGCAGGTTTCACACGCAGATGGAGTGGGCGGGACTCAAGCAAAGAGATGCTAAGTTTCAAGTTTCCACTTATTTCATGACAGAAACTATGTTCACTGTTGAGGAAGAGGCTTGCAAAAGTGATAGTTGTACACAGAGAATTGTCTCCCAACAAAGGTGTGCTTATATTTAACATAAATACAGATTTATAATCCCAAGCATTAAAAGCTCTGCATTCATATCTAATCCTGAGCTTCAATTTTTATTACTACAATATTGTGTTCAGAAGTTAACCTTCTGATATTAAGCATCGACTTCTGAGACCAGATGTCTGTGTGATGCTTGAAACTATAGCATTGTCCAGTGAGAGTTTAGATGAATAGGTTCATATAATACAGGATATTCTTAAATACAGGTTTACTAAGACTAGGCATTAAAACTGTTCCCCATTCAGGTCAGGTTTTCTACTTTTATAACCTCTGATAATACATTTTCATTTCCACAGAAAAGAATGAATAGTGTCTTAAAATTCATGTTTGTTAAGATATAGACGTTTCTCAAACATTTGTAGAACATCATTGGGAAAGTCTCTTGATTAGATAATGCTTTAGTTGACAGGACAATTAATTCATAATGAAGTTGTTTCAAGAAACAGCCAATTAAAAGTCACAGTATTTAATGTATAGTGCAAACTCAAATTTAACACAAGAAGCAGAGTAACTTTTCTCCTACATCAGCAACAAAAGTTAGAATTATCAATGAGTCCAGTGGAAAAGAGCGAGTAATCTTGAACTTGTACAATTACAGGCTAGACTTTCTGTAGCCCACTTAATCTCTCTGCCACGTACACACACATGAAAAATAAATCCTTAAGATTTGTTTTGAAACTGAGCAGCATCTACACGGGTGACATGCACAGGAGAAGACAGCGGTCTTAGAGGTCTGTTCATGCTCTGGATTTGCTGTGTTGGGGACTGGACCCTTGAATCTGCTAAGAAGAACATTAGTGAAGTCTTATATTCATCCAAGGCTAGAGGCATGTGTATGTCTGCAAGGAACGGCTAGTTGCTGTGATGTTCAACTAATATTGGTCCAACTTACATATATTGTGTGTGAAAAGAAGGAGGTGTGTTATTTTCTTCTAATATCTGACCATTATTGCCATAAATTCATATAGCTAGTGCGTGGTTGGAAACTTGTGCTTACTGGCAGCTTCAGAGACCTTTCTGCTGATGAAATACACGCAGAGAGTAATTTGGTGCACTGTCTTTTCTGATATTTTGATTTTGACTTCCATAATATGTTCAAATAAACTACATAAAATACAATTTTTTAAAGATGCTAAGATCCAAGCCATAGTTAATTACACTAAAACCCGTGATGTTATAACACATCTTCAATAGAGTTTTAATTAGGATTTAATCTTCCTCTGTTGAATCACAAGAATAAATTTTATAAGCTGCATGTTTTCATTCCATAGACCTAAGCAGGCAACCCTTTAAGAAAAACTATCTTGTCAGATCATGTCCCTTCTGACAGATGGGCCCCAGGAAGCGGGTTTCACCTTTAGCAATTTGAGGGGCAGCACACACTTCATTTTCCCAGTGAAGATAGCAAAGCATTATTTATCATTTCTGCAATAGCATAATTACTCATTCAGCATGGCAGCTATGGTTTACAGAACACATTGCAGCTCGGGTTTGTTTATTGGTTGCACTTTGCACAGCTTTCAATCTCCAGTTCATCCCCAGTCACTCTGCTCCTGAGATAATCCTTGGTCAGCTAAAATCACAGACGTGGAAAGAGCTCCTTGCATTTTCTGTACTCCAGGACATCATTGCCACTGAAGCAAGTGCCAGTATCTGCTGTTGCTATGTTACAAGGCATTTAACAGAACTTATAAAACAGGCCATTTCTTCATGCTTTAGCAATCAAACCTCCATGAAGCCATGATGGCACTTACTTATGGGTTTTGAATTATACAAGAGACCCCTTCATAGTTTCAGCCTCAATCAATTACAGTTAGATGCAATGAACAGTTGCAAAGCAGTAATTAGGAATGATGCAATGTAATTTCACTTTAAATATATTTTATATGGAAATGAACATAAAGTATATCTATTATCCTATCTTTTCCTCTTTACTTTCTTGCCACCAAGCAGTTCCCTTTCAAAGAATTTATTTTGGTTTCTGGAAATAAACACCACAAATGAACTCTTATCCTCCTTGGCCACTACTCAACAGGCATCAATCACACATAGATTTATTTGTATAGCATGTTTTCATTTTGAGCATCTCTAACATGACACGAATGTGGTAGACTAGACTGGAATCCCTTCCTCACTTTAGTCTATTTTTGGCTGTAGGAGTTGTCACCTCTTGGATCTAGCCTGACCTCCCTTCTACCTACCCAATGCCAAATGTCATTGTCAAACAAATGAGATGAAACCATATGAAGCTGAAGGAGGAAGTTCAGAAGGTATTGCCAAATTTCATTTGCTCCTTAATTGCTAGAATGAGATGTAATTAAGTCATATAAATTGTTTTAAATAATCAATCCCACAGAGGCAGGAAAATTTCTTCACATACACACATAAACAAAAACACACATACATGCTCCTCAAATTTCACTTAGCATCTGGGAATGGCTTCGGCTTTTGTAGTTATCCTCCTAGAACATATTTGTTGATAATTTGACACTACCCATAGTGACCATGGTGGGAAATGCCAATATTTGCTCCCATAAGAACCCCAAATGGTTAGCATGATTCTGTTGGAACTCCCTTCACTTGGTCTTTGAAATTCTGCCTCATATAATTCACTGAAAAAAAAAAAACTGTTGGAAATGGATGTGCGATGGCCAACTATGTCAACCATATCATCTTAATTTGGCTGGAAAAAAATTTTCAGAGAGGAAGTAATACAAGGCAGTGAGGCATAGACAGTGGCTGTCACGTTCTTGGTTGCTCTCCGTTTATAATATTTATGCTGTATCTTCTTAGCTTTTATTCTAGCTCCTAATTTGCATCGTCATCCTCTAGATTGTGTATTGTATAAAATCAAACAGGTTGGACATATGACTCAGTGAATAAAGTGCTTGCCAGATAAGAATAAGAATTTGAATTTGGGTGTGAAGTGTCAATGGGAAAGCTGAGTATGGTATTGTGATACTGGAACTCCAGCCTCCAGGGAGTGGGCAGAGGAGGGGACAAACAGATCATAGAGAGTCAATACACAGTCTCTCCAGCTGAAAATGTCAGTGACATCCAGTGAGAGAACTCAAAAAGTTAAGGTGGAGGGTAGTAATGGAAGATACCTGATGTTGACATCTGGATTCTACACACTCACAGTCCATGCACACACACACACACACACACACACACAGAGAGAGAGAGAGAGAGAGAGAGAGAGAGAGAGAGAGAGAGAGAGAGAGAGATGCTTCCACTCCAAACACACACACGTGCACACACTCCACACACAAAGTAGAAGAAACAAAACTGTTTTGGCTGGTGATGTGACAAGCTTCAGGAAACAAATGGTGTCCTGAAATCTTAAATTAAGAAGTATTTAGAAGTATTTGCTTGCAAAGTCATGAAGATGGCAAAGAATGCAAGTAGAGAGGAAGGGTAAGTATCCCAAGATGATGAGATGGATTACCTTAATTGCCTTACAAAAACCCATTGTGCTTCCATTCCTCCTTCCTGAATTCAAGTTGCTTCTGAGCCTTAGACAAATGCCACCTGTGACAGATGTTTGTTAAATGGAGATCCTGAAAACGCGCAAGTCATGAGCACACACACACAAAGAATCAATAGGGCTGTGTTCTTGACAAATATTGGCAATGTAATGTGAGGGTTAGTGATTTTTCTGTAATTCAATTGGTTCTGATTATCTTCAAACACTGGAAGACAGGTCCTAAACGATGTCTTGAGGAGAAACCACAATGAATAGGAGCAGGTTGCGAGAAAATAAGCGCAAGGAATGTGACGATTCTTGTGGCATACCTTCCAGAGTGAGTTTTTATTTGACATTTGAAGAAAGGAAGATCAAAAGAACAGGACTGAGACACTTAAGGTAGAACACACAATAAATGTGTTTTATATATAACTTCAGACTGTAAATGTCCTACATATAAATGCAGAATGTATGTGTACTATATGAATGCAGAGTGTGTATATACTATATATAAATGTGGAATATGTAATACTTTATTTAAATGCAGGATATTCACATACTGAATATAAATGTATATAAATGTCTATACTATATATGAATGCACTACATGCAAATAAGAATGTACATGTATTATGTGAATGCAGAATGCGCACGTAATACATGTAAATGCAAGATGTACAGGTGCCATGTAAATGCGGGATGTACTTTATGATGAGCAAGATAGACCTGAAAATAAATATGGCACCAAACATTACTGATTGGATTGGCATTTAACTGATTCTACTGTTCAGGTATCATATAATTTCATGAGATGCATGGTCTCCTACACTTTGAATATATAAACTTAGTTAACTTGGAAGCTAATTGTCAGATGATATGCTAATGCAAAAATGGAAGACGAATGGAGATGATTGAAAATAAACCACTAAAAGGACATTTAATAACCCGTACTCTTTTTAAAATAACAACGGGAGCCTACACTAGACATTCAAAATGCTTGTTTAGTTATCAATATGTTTTATTGTTTTGTTTTTCTACTTTTTTAATAAAGATTTTTGGACAAAAATATTGTTTGTGTTAGCCAAGTTTATTCATTCTGCCAGAAAACTATTATTTTCTGATTATGCTAAATAAAAACATAAAAGATAATGAGATTTCTTGTAATCAAAACTAATTCAATAGAACACTACAGAAATTTTAATTCTTCGAATCAAGTTAAATGGTTTGATCAAAACTTTTAGACGGGCATCCAGGACCTCAACTACCTATATCGGAACTGCTGTAAAGTGGTCCATCGGTCAGAGTTTCCATCCTCCAGTAAAGAGAAATTAGATAGACAGTCTTTCTTTGTACTTGCTCTGACTCCTCTGTTAAAAAAAATGTTGAAATGCACGAACTGACTTTGTAGAGCCCATTCTCTATCTAGAGTTACCTTGCTCAGTCTAGACATGGGGTCGGAATGGGGAGGGTTGGTACTGCCTCCAAGAAGGGTCCAGTCATTGTTGACTTCCAAGGGGAGGCCTTAACTTCTCTGAGGAGAGGATGGGTGTGTGAGGAGAAGGGGTAAAAGGGAGGAGAGGAGGGAGAGGGAACTTGGATTGGTATATAAAAAAATTAAATAATTAATGAAAAAAAGTTGAGCTCAATTGAGGGATGGCTGATTCTTATTTACTTATCTGGCATATTCTATATTAACTTCAATGATACTCATTGATCATATTCTTATATGAACAATTACTATGTCTACAAAATAAACACAATAATACAAGGTTGCCATCTATGAGACTTTTCATTAATTCATTTTTATTTTTCTCTTTACATATAAAAAGAAAAAATATTGTATATTAAATATTTGGAGAGAAAATTAAACAAGAAAATGTTCGGCCATGCTTATTAAAATATAAAGGCAAGTTTTGATGCAAAAGGTGAAGGCTATCATCTTGAAAGCCTACTTTTTTTATTTTATTAGATTTTTTTTAAAAAATACCAATCCAAGTTACCACTTCCTCCTTCCTCCCATTCCTTCCACATACCCTTCCACCCCACCCCATCAAATCCTCAGAGAAGGTAAGGCACATTGCTTTGTGGAAGGTCCAGGGCCCTCCCTACTATATCTAGGCTGAGCAAGGTATACATCCAAAGAGAATAAGACCCCATAAAGCCAGTACATTCCATAAATCCTGGTGCCACAACCAATGGTCCTTCAGTCTGCCCCAGCCAGGCAACTGTCAACCACAGAGAGAGGGACTATTTAAGTCCTATGCTTGTACCTTCCCAGTCAGGCTGGAGTTGGTGAACTCCCATTAACACAAGTAGACTGTTTCAGTGGGAGAACCCATCACGGTTTGACCTCCTTGCTCATATTCTCACTCTTTCAACTCTCTGCCTCTGTTTCCATCAGTTGCTGGATGAATATCTATAGTGATATTTAAGATATTCATCAGTCTGACTACAGGGAAAATCAAGATCTGGGTCCCCTACTTTATTGCTTAGGGTCTTAGCTGGAATTAGCCTCATCTTATACCTGTCAGATGAAAAAAGCTAAGATCAAAAACACCAATGATAGCTTATACTGGAGAGGATGTGGAGTAAGGGGAACACTCATCCATTGCTGGTGGGAATGCAAAAATGTACAACCACTTTGGAAGTCAGTATGGCAGTTTCTCAGAAATTTAGGACTCAACCTAACTCAGGATCCAGCAATACCACTCTTGGGTATATACCCAAAAGATGTTCAATCATAGTACGAAGGTTTTTGTTCAACTATGTTCATAGTAGCATTATTTGTAATAGCCAGAACCTGGAAACAACCTAGATGCCCCCCAACTGAAGAATGGGTAAAGAAAATGTGGCACATCTACACATTAGAGTACTACTCAGCGGAAAAAAAA